>NC_134829.1:43525947-43862715 GCF_004210375.1 Tachypleus tridentatus | reverse complement strand
ACAGCCAGTATTGGTTTGTAAGAGCTAAACAGTCCGGCCACCAGTCCACACAGCCGCACAGGCCAGGCCGGCTTGTAAGAGCAGATAGTTTCCATAGTCGCAAAAGGCACAGTTGTATTGGTTGTAAGAGCAGATAGTTACATCAGTCCAAAAAAGGTAACAGTTGTATTGGTTGTAAGAGCAGATAGTCACACAGTGTCCAAAAAAGGTACAGCTTGTATTGGTTGTAAGAGCAGATAGTTACACACAGTTAAAAAGGTACAGTTGTATTGGTTGTAAGAGCAAATAGTTACACAGTCCAGTTCAAAAGGTACAGTTGTACTGGTTGTAAGAGCAGATAGCTCATAGTCCGTGCCAGTACAGTTGTATTGGTTTTAAGAGCAGATAGTCATTACACAGTCCAAAGGCACAGTTGTATTGGTTGTAAGAGCAGATAGTCACACCCGGTCCAAAAGGCACAGTTGCATTGGTCATTGTAAGAGCAGATAGTTTCCATAGTCCGGCAAAGGCACAGTTGTATTTATTGTAAGAGCAGATAGTTAGTTAACAGTTCCAAAAGGTACAGTTGTATTGGTTGTAAGAGCAGATAGTTACACAGTCCAAAAGGTGGCAGTTGTATTGGTTGTAAGAGCAGATAGCCATTACACGGTCTCAAAAGGTACAGTTGTATTGGTTGTAAGAGCAGATAGTCTCATAGTTCAAAAGGTACAGTTGTATTAGTTGTAAGAGCAGATAGTCATACACAGTCCGTGGGTGCTAGGTACAGTTGTATTGGTTGTAAGAGCAGATAGTCAACACAGTCCGCAAAAGGTACAGTTGTATTGGTTTGTAAGAGCAGATAGTTACACAGTTCAAAAAAGGTGCAGCTTGTAAATTGGTTGTAAGAGCAGATAGTCAACACAGTTCAAAAGTCCGCGCTGCACAGTTGTATTGGTTGTAAGAGCAAATAGTTACACAGTGTCAAAAGGTACAGTTGCATTGGTATTGAAGAGCAGATAGTTACACAGTGTCCTCAAAAGGTACAGATGTATTGGTTGGAGAGAGCAGATAGTTAGGTACAGTCCAAAAGTTACAGAGGTATTATTGTAAGAGTTAAGATAGCCGGTTAAGTGTCCGGTCAGTTCAAAAAGCAATACAGTAGTTGGTTGTTAGAGCAGATAGTCACACGGTCCAAAAGGTACAGTTGTATTGGTTGTAAGAGCAGATAGTTACAACAGCTGAAAAGGTTACACATTTGGAAATAAAGGTACAATTGTAACTGATGCTGGTTGTAAGAGCAGATAGTTACTACACAGTTCAAAAGGTACAGTTGTATTGGTTGTAAGAGCAGATAGTTACACAGTCCAAAAGGTACAGTTGTATTGGTTGTAAGAGCAGATAGTTACACAGCTGAAAAAGGACACAATTGCAACTGCAATGGCCTAAGAGCAGATAGTTACAGAGTCCAAAAGGCACGCGCCGTATTGGTTGTAAGAGCAGATAGTTACACAGAAAAGGTACAGTTGTATTTGTTGTAAGAGCAGATAGTTACACAGTTCAAAAGGTACAGTTGTATTGGTTGTAAGAGCAGATAGTCCACAACAGTGTCCAAAAGGTCACAGTTGTATTGGTTGTAAGAGCAGATAGTCACACAGTCCAAAAGGGTACAGTTGTAAGAGCAGCTGTATTGGTTTGTAAGAGTAAGATAGTTACACAGTCCAAAAAGGTACAGTTGTATTGGTTGTAAGAGCAGATAGTTACACACGGTCCAAAAGGTACAGTAACTGGTTGTAAGAGCAGATAGCTCACAGTTCCGTCAAAGGTACAACAGTTGTATTGGTTGTAAGATAAGATAGTTACACAGTTCCAAAAGGTACAGTTGTATTGGTTGTAAGAGCAGATAGTTTCACAGTTCAAAAGGCACTGTTGTATTGGTTGTAAGAGCAGATAGTTACACAGTCCGTACAAAAAAGGCAGCAGTTGTCCAAAAATTGGTTGTAAGAGCAGATAGTTGCACAGTTCAAAAGGTACTGTTGTATTGGTTGTAAGAGCAGATAGTTACACGGTTCAAAAGGTACAGTTGTATTGGTTGTAAGAGCAGATAGTTACAGAGTTCAAAAGGTACAGTTGTATTGGTTGTAAGAGCAGATAGTTACACAGTTCAAAAGTTACAGAGGTATTGGTTGGAAGAGACCGAATATGTATCGGAGATCATTTGTCCGATATGTGCTATTAAACAAGATTTTTTATTTAGTCCAATAGTTAGGTATGATTTTCAACTTAATGTATTTTAAATAACAAACTTTCAATATGTTGACACTTCTTTTATTTATGAAGTGCCTAGTAATAGTAACCTGATTAACTTGTAATGTGTGTTGAGACCCAGACTGAAAAGAAGAAGAATTCATATTTCAGTTATATCATTATATGTATTTTAATTAACTACGAGTATTACTATATTAGAAAAGGCAGAATATAAAAGGTTGAAAATATGAAATAATAAAAATAAAATTAGAAAATATGTTTAGATATTAAAAATGACAACTCGGTGATTTCAGATCCGTAACTGATATAAACCTGACCCATATATCTATTTTTAAACTGTGCCAGTATACCGAAACGCTAGTTTCTACATATATATATCTCTAGCACTGAGAAACTGTTTTTCACGTGCTGCTTATGGCTGTCCATTTCTCCCTGTTGAAAAGAGTAAACATGAGATCTAGTTTCTGCATGTGGTAAATAAATTAACAAATTCTTCTACGTAAGCATCATGTTTGCTATACTAAATCCAATTAATACCAGTTATATTTCCATTATTAATGTTGGATAGATATTCTAAAAATGTGACCCTTGTATCACCCAGAAAAGTATACGGGCCAACACCATGGGGTTTGACGAAAACTCATTGTTAGCGCGAGCGCACAATAACACATAACCCCAAAAAACATGAAGTGAGAAAACCCAAACCTTAGGCATGAAAGTGTAACGAAAATTTTAAAACTTATGCATTACATGCACTACTTTCTCAGTTTAGTGGGATTCAGAGAGCAAATCAAATTATTTTCATTTCTTTGATTTCACTGTTCGTTTACTGGTAAATTAATTGATTATTTTAAATTAACAGTTTGTTTTTTAATGATTGGCATAAATTTCGGAATCCATATTCCCGCGTGCGGACGAAAAACAAACCAATATTTTAATTAGCTTTGCTATTGCTGTACTTTAGTACAGAAAGGTTTCTGACACAGGGGTAAGTTAATTTTTTGTATATCAATGAGAAATTCCCAGTTGGAATTCCATGTGATTCTAGAATTTGTTTTTTACAGTACTACTAACAGCAATAAGTTTAAATTACACAACTGTTACTTATACCAAAATACCCATCTAGAAGCAGGAATCTGGGTAAGCACTCTTAAAGGTTTAACTTTACTACACCTTATCCATTATCAGGGATCTAGGTTAGCACTCTTAAAGGTTTAACTTTACTACACCTTATCCATTATCAGGGATCTAGGTTAGCACTCTTAAAGGTTTAGCATTGTTACACCTCATGTATTATCAGGGACCTAGGTTAGCACTCTTAAAGGTTTAAATTTGTCACACCTTATCCTCTATCTGGGACCTTGGTTAGCACTCTTAAAGGTTTAACTTTACTACACCTTATCCATTATCAGGGACCTAGGTTAGCACTCTTAAAGGTTTAAATTTGTCACACCTTATCCTCTATCTGGGACCTAGGTTAGCACTCTTAAAGGTTTAGCATTGTTACACCTCATGTATTATCAGGGAGCTAGGTTAGCACTCTTAAAGGTTTAAATTTGTCACACCTTATCCTCTATCTGGGACCTAGGTTAGCACTCTTAAAGGTTTAGCATTGTTACACCTCATGTATTATCAGGGAGCTAGGTTAGCACTCTTAAAGGTTTAAATTTGTCACACCTTATCCTCTATCTGGGACCTAGGTTAGCACTCTTAAAGGTTTAGCATTGTTACACCTCATGTATTATCAGGGAGCTAGGTTAGCACTCTTAAAGGTTTAAATTTGTCACACCTTATCCTCTATCTGGGACCTAGGTTAGCACTCTTAAAGGTTTAGCATTGTTACACCTCATCTATTACCAGGGACCTAGGTTAGCACTCTTAAAGGTTTAGCATTGTTACACCTCATGTATTATCAGGGAGCTAGGTAAGCACTCTTAAAGGTTTAAATTTGTCACACCTTATCCTTTATCAGGGAGCTAGGTTAGCACTCTTAAAGGTTTAGCATTGTTACACCTCATGTATTATCAGGGAGCTAGGTTAGCACTCTTAAAGGTTTAACTTTACTACACCTTATCCTTTATCAGGGATCTAGGTTTCCACTCGTCAAGAATTAAGTTCTACTCCTTATCCTGGTTAGTAGTTGACAAGGGGTAAATTACATAGCATCTTACCTACTATAATGGAACTATGTTAGCAGTCAACAAGGGCTAAGCTATCTTCAAATTATATTTGTGTCCTTGGATGACCTTTCAATACATTAATTACATGTGTCCTTGGATGACCTTTCAATACATTAATTACATTTGTGTCCTTGGATGATCTTTCAATACATTAATTACATTTGTGTCCTTGGATGACCTTTCAATACATTAATTACATTTGTGTCCTTGGATGATCTTTCAATACATTAATTACATTTGTGTCCTTGGATAACCTTTCAATACATTAATTACATTTGTGTCCTTGGATGATCTTTCAATACATTAATTACATTTGTGTCCTTGGATGATCTTTCAATACATTAATTACATTTGTGTCCTTGGATGATCTTTCAATACATTAATTACATTTAAATTGTATTTTTGTTTTTGGAAAATATTTCAATACCTTTATAACATTTAAATTATAATTATGTTTTTTGATGACCTTTCAATACATTTATTACTTTTAAATTATTTTTGTGTCCTTGGGTGATATCTCAATACATTTATTACATTTAAATTTTTTTGTCTCCTTGGATGATCTTTGAATACATATATCACATTTAAATTATACTTATGTTCGTGGAAGATATTTCAATACCATTATTACATTTAAATTATATTTGTGTCATTAGATGATCTTTCAATACATTTATTACACTTGAATTATATTTGTGTCTTTGGGTGATCTTTTAATATATTTATTACATTTGAATGGTATTTGCATCCTTGGGTGATATTTCAAAACATTTATTACATTTAAATTGTGTTTGTGTCCTTGGGTGTTATTTTAATACATTTATTACATTTCAATCATATTTGTGTTCGTGGGTAATTATTCAATACATTTATTACATTTCAATTGCATTTGCGTCCTTGGGTGATATTTGAATACATTTTTTATCCTTAAATTGTATTTATGTCTTTGGGTGATGTTTCAATACATTTATTATATTTAAATTATATTTGTGTCCTTGGATGATCTATCAATATATTTATTACATATAAAGTATATTTGTGTTATTCGACGATCTATCATTACATTTATTACATTTAAATTATATTTGTGTCCTTGGGTGATCTTTTAATACATTTATTACATTTAAATTATATTTGTGTTATTCGAAGATTTATCAATACATTTGTTACAATTTAATTATATTCGCGTCCTTGGGTGATCTTTGAATACATTTATTACATGTAAATTGTAATCGTGCCCTTGGATGATCTATCAATACATTTAAATTGTATTTGTCTTCTTTTAAGATCGTATAATAATTTATTACATTTAAATTGTATTTGCGTCTTTGGGTGAACTTTCAATACATTTATAACATTTATATTATATTTGTGTCCTTGGGCGATCTTTCAAAACATTTATTATCGTTAAATTTTATTTATTTCTTTGGATAATCCATCAATGCATTTATTACATTTAAATTATATTTGTGTCCTTGGAAGATCATACAATACATTTATTCCATTTAAATTGTATTTTTCTCCTTGGATGATCTTTCAATACATTTATTACATTTAAAATTATTTTTGTGTGTTTGATTGATCTTTTAATACATTTCTTATACTTAAATTATATTTGTGTCTTTGGGTGAATTTTCAATACATTTATTACATTTCAATTGTATTTGTGTCCTTGGTTGATCTCTTAATACACTTATTAAACTCAAAATATATTTGTGTTATTCGAAGATCTATCCATACATTTTTTTATTTAAATTATATTTGTGTCCTTGGATGATCTTTCAATACATTTATTACATTTAAATTATATTTGTGTTTTTGGGTGATCTTTCAATACATTTATTACATTTAAATTATATTTGTGTTTTTGGGTGATCTTTCAATACATTTATTACATTTAAATTATATTTGTATCCTTGGGTGATATTTCAATACATTTATTACATTTCAGTTGCAATTGCGTCCTTGGGTGATATTTAATACATTTATTACATTTCAATTGCAATTGCGTCCTTGGGTGATATTTGAATACACTTTTTATCCTTAAATTGTATTTGTGTCTTTGGGTGATGTTTCAATACATTTATTATATTTAAATTATATTTGTGTCCTTGGATGATCTATCAATATATTTATTACATATAAAGTATATTTGTGTTATTCGAAGATCTATCATTACATTTATTACATTTATGTCCTTGGGTGATCTTTCAATACATTTATTACATTTAAATTATATTTGTGTTATTCGAAGATTTATCAATACAATTCTCATTTAAATTGTATTTGTGTTTTTGGATGATCTTTCAATACATTTCTTACAATTTAATTATATTCGCGTCCTTGGGTGATCTTTGAATACATTTATTATCTTTTAATTTATTCGTATCATTGGATGATCTATCAATACATTTATTACATTTAGATTGTATTTGTGTCGTTGGGTGATCTTCCAATACATTTATTATATTCAAATTATATTTGCGCCCTTGGATGATCTGTCAATTTATTTATTACATATAAAGTATATTTGTGTTATTCGAAGATCTATCATTACATTTATTACATTTAAAATGTGTTTGTGTCCTTGGGTGATCTTTCAATACCTTTATTACAGTTAAATTATATTTGTGTCCTTGGGTGATCTATCAATACATTTGTTACATTTAAATGTTTTGTGTCCTTCGGAGATCTTTGAATACATTTATTACATTTAAATTGTATTTGTGTTCTTGAAATATCTATCAATATATATTTTCATTTAATTTCTAATTTTGTTTTTGGAATTTAGTTCAATACATTTATTATATTTAAATTGTATTTGTGTTCTTGGAAGATCATTCAATAGAATTATTACATTTAAATTGTATTTGCGTTTTTGGGTGATCTTTCAATACTTTTATTATCTTTTAATTGTATTTGTGTCCTTGGAATATCTCTCAATGTATTTATTACATTTAAATTGTATTTGTGCACTTGTGTATTCTTCCAATACATTTATTACATTTAATTTATTTTTGAGTCTTTGAGTGATTTATCAATACATTTATTACAATTAAATTTTTTGTGTCCTTGGAAGTTCTTTGAATACATTTGTTACATTTAAATTATATTTCTGTCTTTGGGTGATTTTTCAATACATTTATTACATTTAAATTATATTTGTGTAATTCAAAGAATTATCAATAGATTTATTACATTTAAATTTTTTTGTCCTTGAAAGTTTTTTGGATACATTTATTACATTTAATTTTTTTTGTCCTTGAAAGTTCTTTGAATACATTTATTACATTTAAATTATATTTGTGTTTTTGGAAGATTGTTTAATACATATATTACATGAAAATTGTATTTATGTCCTTGGGTAATCTTTGACTACATTTATTACATTTAAATTATTTTTGTGTCCTTGGATAATCTTTCAATATATTTATTACATTTAAATTATATTCTTGTTCTTCGGTGATCTTTCAATACATTTATTACATTTCAATTGTATTTGCGTTTTCGGGTGATCTTTGAATACGTTTATTACCTTTAAATTGTTTAAGTGTTCTTGGATGATCTATCAATACATTTATTACATTTAAATTATGTTTCTGTCCTTGGTTGATCTATCAATACATTTGTTACATTAAAATAGTATTCATGTTTTTGGGTGATCTTTGGATACGTTTATTACCTTTAAATTGCATAAGTGTTTTTGGAAAATCTTTCAATACATTTGTTACATTTCAATTATATTTGTATCTGTGGGTAATCTTGCAATACATTTATTACATTTAAATTGTATTTGTGTCCTTGGGTGATCTTTCAATACATTTATTACATTTAAATTGTATTTGTATTCTTGGAAGATCTTTCAATACATTTATTATATTTTAATTATACTTGTATTTTTGGAAGATCTTTCAATACATTTGTTAATTTAAATTGTATTTTTGTCCTTGGGTGATCTTTCAATATATTTATTACATCTAAGTTATATTTGTGTTCTTAGTTGTTCTTGCAACATAACACAAGAAAATGTACAATTTTTTTGTTTATCATTACGACATATTGGGAACATTGACACTATTTCATGATATTTGAAGTGAAAATATATTTCTGATGACAGTTTTTATAAGAACTAGGACACTTGTTTTCTAAAATAAATATCAGTCTTAATCAAATCGTCTGACGAGACATTAGTGACTGTTTAATTTTGAGTTATCTACTGTATTGTTTTTTCATCGAACTCTGTTGATATATGACGCAATCACTGAAAGCATCGTTTACAGAAAGGACAAGTCTTATAGTAAAAACTGAATCGCAATTTCTGTAAGGGTGTAAGAAAAGGATATTTAATTAGCTATAATCATTAACATGTTGGCTTTCAATTTCTTTCTCAGGGACTAGCCTGCCCTGATAGAAGTTTAATGTTATTAATGTTTTTAATACTAGGTCTTAAAGCGTTAAAAATAACCTCTTTAACTACATCTCAAAGTAAACAGTTGTATATATTATGGTGATTTTGATCTTATGAAATGCTGAATAATACTAATAATATATATATATACATATATACGAGACAGCAAAGCACGATGATACCTCGCTAATTTCGATCATGTTTTAAAATCCAACTAATTATGCCAAAATGTCAGATAATATCACACATACAGAAGGACAGAGAGATAAACTTAGGGTGCAAATTACATTATGATAATGATAAAATATATCCTAATTCAAAGAGATATCTGAACAACACGACGTGCTCAAACCGTGGGGATACACCATCTATTCGATTTAACCTCTACTCGTAAGCTTCACATGAAAATAAAACTAGAACTACGAAATTACAGACAGACATAGATGTTCATATCCACACTGTCTCATGTTTTACCTACCATTTCCCAATTATAATCACGTGTGAAAAAGTTATTTCTACTGATAATGGAAAAATTAAAAATACTGACCACTGGTTTAATAAGTGACCTCCTGAGCTTGACATTCTAGCTCCTGTAATGTGTAATAATAGCTTATTAAGTTTTTTAAATTTATAAGTTAGTCACTAACACAAATGAAAAGTGAAGAGAAACTAACATTTCTGACCACCCCTGGTTTCATACCAATTTACCTATCTCGATAATGATGAGACTGAACATTTGAATTTGGTTTCTAGAATTCAGATAATGTAGTACATAGCCCGCTTTCTATAAGGTTGAAGTTGATAATGTAATACTTTCTCTGCTTTCTATAAGGTTGAAGTTGATAATGTAATACTTTCTCTGCTTTCTATAACGTAGAATCTTATAATGTAATAATCACCCACCTTCTATAACGTAGAATATTATAATGTAATACATCACCCACCTTCTATAACGTAGAATCTTATAATGTAATACATCACCCACCTTCTATAATGTAGAATATTATAATGTAATATATCACCCACCTTCTATAACGTAGTATCTTATAATGTAATACATCACCCAACTTCTATAACGTAGAATCTTATAATGTAATACATCACCCAACTTCTATAATGTAGAATCTTATAATGTAATACATCACCCAACTTCTATAACGTAGAATCTTATAATGTGGTACATCACCCACCTTCTATAACGTAGAATCTTATAATGTAATACATCACCCACCTTCTATAATGTAGAATATTATAATGTAATACATCACCCACCTTCTATAACGTAGAATATTATAATGTGGTACATCACCCACCTTCTATAATGTAGAATATTATAATGTGGTACAACACCCACTTCATATAACGCATAATCGTTACTGACCAATGTTAAAAGATTCAGCCAAATATGACACTCTAACACTTGGTAAGTCGGTTCATTTTTCTTTTTCAGCTACCAAGCTTTGAAAATTATTTTTCTTTGTGTCAGGTGTATCCTCTTTCGACTGCCACTGTTATTATATCCTTTAAAGAATGGATCAAATACAATCTTTGGTAAAAACACTGCTGCTGGACAGCCCCCCACTTCTGTTGTGATATTCCTTCCACAGTCACAGAAACCCCTTCTCTTACCATCTTGTAAACTTACAGTTCTTTATTTAAAGGAATCAATTCATCAACTAACACATCACGTAATCTGTTCATTTATATATGAATAAACAGTGAGCAGTCACTGAATATATTTAGATATTAATATCATACCTGGCAACAAATCTGTATGGCTAATTTATTTCTTATCAACTGCTAGTTATAATCTATGACGTCTCATCTTCTATTAGAGTTCCGTCCAAAAGTCTATATAACATTATAATAAGCTAATTAAAAGGATGTATTGATAAAAACCAAATATTTAAAATCAATGAAACTATTAAACGTTTTCAGATATTCTAAATCAGTTCTGTAAATTGTTAAACTATAGTGAGGAACCAACAAGTGAAACCGAAATTCAACAAACAAACGAGAGAGAAAATGCAGTCAGTAATGAAGTATCTAAAGTACGTTCGTTACGGATATTTTGTATATTTCAGAATCTAAATATATTTATAATTCCTAAATGTTCAAAACATTAGAAATCTTGTAAATTATAAAATCGCATAAAGAACTATAGCTTTAATCGTAACTTGGAGAGAACTCAAACAACGTTTTGTCTAACGTTGAAGAAGATGGATCGAACAACCACGTAAATAACAGCATGTTTAAAAGGCATCAAGAACAACCACGTACATAACAGCGTGTTTAAAAGGCATCAAATAATCAACGAAGACACTAAAGTTCAACTGTTTAACAAATAAAGTCGTGAAATTCTTGAAATTATTTTAACCAGGATTAAAGTAAATTAACTTATAAACATTTTTCACCTTTTTATTAGCTATATTTATTTGTGTCAGTAATACCAAACATGGGGCGAGCATATAACCCATTCTCGGTCATGAAAATCCAAAACAAAAGCTTCTATCTGTTAATACGGGGACCAATTTTTCACACTATGTTTACTCTATAACTCAGTCAAAAATGATTGGATTTTGATTACATTTGTTGGACGTGTGTAGCATGTTATTCTTCATTCTTCTGTCAAAAAAGGCCCGTGTTCCTTTATAAGGAGAGGGATTCGGACATATGTATATATATGTTTCAACAGCCAAATATGTTGCCGTCATACCAAACATAATCGCCTTTTCAGCCGTGGAGGCGTTATAATGTGACGGTCAATCCCACTATTCGTTGGTAAAAGAGTATCCCAAGAGTTGGCGGTGGGTGGTGATGACTAGCTGCCTTCCTTCTAGTCTTACACTGCTAAATTAGGGACGACTAGTGCAGATAGCCCTCGTGTAGCTTTGCGCGAAATTCAAATCAAACAAACAAACCAAATATGTTCAACTCTGTGAGGCATAGATTTGCCCTCTACCGAGTGTCCTTATTGTTGTATTTGCAATCCATGGATGTTTTATTTTAATCTGAATTTTAAAATATTTTTAAGTTGGACCATTTTATTAAATTTCTTCACATTCCCACCTAACGTGAGTATATTTGATATTCAAAAAAATCTGAAATTTTGAGGTATTTCATCTCGACTAAAACGTATTACAAACCCACAATTAGGATCAGACTATTGTGTTCACTATGACCTTCAACAAAATATAGTTGGAAAGCTATTAACTTACTTTTTTTTTCTGAAAACCCATAATGGGCATGTTAAGAAATAAAGCGTCAAGAATACTGAATCATATCGCACCATTAAACATTCTAATCTACGTTGATTCACGAAATTCGACATCACGTTCCATGGAACACATTAAACTTTTCGTCAATTTGTTGTTATGAGATGTTCATCACTGTTGCGGTTATTGCACACAATTTACAACTATGGAAATCTTTATTTGCATACTACGAGCTCGGTTTCACAAAGATAATTCAACTGCAAGTGTAGATTATTATAATATGCAAACTCTTCGAAATAGAATACTCGGTGACCCAAAGATAATTCAATTACACCTATAGATCATTATAATATACAATCTCTTTGAAATATGATACTCAAGTTAAAATCAGCGATGGCGTGAAAAGTTTCTATTTTTAGGTCAACTGCGAGATTCTCTTATGCGCGTACTCTCTCCATGCGTACGTTTCTTTTTATTTATTTTATAGGTTTTAGTCTGTTTGTTTGTCTCTTTCTTACATACATGTACATCTATCGTACTTTATGTCTACCAGGTGTTGAAGGGTGTCTAGCATTCTTTGGTTAACGTTCTGGAAGATAAATACAGCAAAAAGTTTACATAGCAATGCATTAAGATTATTTGAAACAATGTAAACATCTGTGGTAGTTAAAAATATGGTTCCGTTTCTTCGTGAGCACACAAAAAAGACATCAGTAAAAGTGTCGAGAACTCTAATACTCCGAAATCCTAGTTAAGTCAATCCAGTTTTTTGTTATCACTTCACAAACTCTCTTTGAAATAACATTTTCATGTAGGTTTACTTCCTAAAACAAATCATATTCGGTGCTATTTTAATGCCTCTAAAAGCTACTTGGATATTAAAGTTTAGATTCACAGAAACGATAGCTTTTGTTTAGATTTTCCTAATCGCGTGCTTTATTTTAAATCTTTAAATAAGTAGCTGGTTTTAACTAAATGAAACTCATTAGATACTGTTTGTACTAAGAAAAGTTTAATCATCTATATGATAGCTATAAGCATATTATTTCTATCTGCATTGTTACATTCAGTCAGTGTTCTAAACTGCTGGTTCTTCATTTCAACTGCTAAAATCATTGTAAATAGTTCAGTTTATCTGGAAAATACAAGTTTTTAACGTGGAAAACAATATTTTTGGTTTTGCAGTATGCTGTTTAATTGTGTGGTGTTTCGTTCATGGGGAAGTGTTTTTATTCCTAAAAAAAAAGTTTAGAGAGTGTTCTTGTGTAAAAATGGTTTCTTGGAAGTAAGAAGCATAATTTGTTGTTGAAAAGTGTAGTCCGTTGTTGTGAATTAGTCTGATGATGAGGACTATAGTCTGTTGTTAGGAGTATACTTTGTTGTTGTGGATTAGTCTGATGATGAGGACTATAGTCTGTTGTTAGGAGTATACTTTGTTGTTGTGAATTAGTCTGATGATGAGGACTATAGTCTGTTGTTAGGAGTATACTTTGTTGTTGTGAATTAGTCTGATGATGAGGACTATAGTCTGTTGTTAGGAGTATAATTTGTTGTTGTGAATTAGTCTGATGATGAGGACTATAGTCTGTTGTTAGGAGTATACTTTGTTGTTGTGAATTAGTCTGATGATGAGGACTATAGTCTGTTGTTAGAGTATACTTTGTTGTTGTGAATTAGTCTGATGATGAGGACTATAGTCTGTTGTTAGAGTATAATTTGTTGTTGTGAATTAGTCTGATGATGAGGACTATAGTCTGTTGTTAGGAGTATACTTTGTTGTTGTGAATTAGTCTGATGATGAGGACTATAGTCTGTTGTTAGGAGTATACTTTGTTGTTGTGAATTAGTCTGATGATGAGGACTATAGTCTGTTGTTAGGAGTATACTTTGTTGTTGTGAGTTAGTCTGATGATGAGGACTATAGTCTGTTGTTGTGAGTATACTTTGTTGCTGTGGATGAGTATGATGATGAGGACCATAGTCTGTTGTTAGGAGTATACTTTGTTGCTGTGAATTAGTCTGATGATGAGGACCATAGTCTGTTGTTAGGAGTATACTTTGTTGCTGTGAATTAGTCTGATGATGAGGACTATAGTCTGTTGTTAGAGTATACTTTGTTGTTGTGAGTTAGTCTGATGATGAGGACTATAGTCTGTTAGGAGTATACTTTGTTGTTGTGAATTAGTCTGATGATGAGGACTATAGTCTGTTGTTAGGAGTATACTTTGTTGTTGTGAATTAGTCTGATGATGAGGACTATAGTCTGTTGTTAGAGTATACTTTGTTGCTGTGAGTTAGTCTGATGATGAGGACTATAGTCTGTTGTTAGAGTATACTTTGTTGCTGTGAATTAGTCTGATGATGAGGACTATAGTCTGTTGTTAGGAGTATACTTTGTTGCTGTGAGTTAGTCTGATGATGAGGACTATAGTCTGTTGTTAGGAGTATACTTTGTTGTTGTGATGAGTCTGATGATGAGGACTATAGTCTGTTGTTAGGGAGTATACTTTGTTGTTGTGAATTAGTCTGATGATGAGGACTATAGTCTGTTGTTAGGAGTATACTTTGTTGCTGTGAATTAGTCTGATGATGAGGACCATAGTCTGTTAGGAGTATGACTTTGTTGCTGTGAGTTAGTCTGATGATGAGGACTATAGTCTGTTAGGAGTATACTTTGTTGTTGTGAATTAGTCTGATGATGAGGACTATAGTCTGTTGTTAGGAGTATACTTTGTTGTTGTGAATTAGTCTGATGATGAGGACTATAGTCTGTTGTTAGGAGTATACTTTGTTGTTGTGAATTAGTCTGATGATGAGGACTATAGTCTGTTGTTAGGAGTATACTTTGTTGTTGTGAGTTAGTCTGATGATGAGGACTATAGTCTGTTAGGAGTATACTTTGTTGTTGTGAATTAGTCTGATGATGAGGACTATAGTCTGTTGTTAGGAGTATACTTTGTTGTTGTGAATTAGTCTGATGATGAGGACTATAGTCTGTTGTTAGGAGTTGACTTTGTTGTTGTGAGTTAGTCTGATGATGAGGACTATAGTCTGTTAGGAGTATACTTTGTTGTTGTGAATTAGTCTGATGATGAGGACTATAGTCTGTTGTTAGGAGTATACTTTGTTGTTGTGAATTAGTCTGATGATGAGGACTATAGTCTGTTGTTAGGAGTATACTTTGTTGTTGTGAGTTAGTCTGATGATGAGGACTATAGTCTGTTGTTAGGAGTATACTTTGTTGTTGTGAATTAGTCTGATGATGAGGACTATAGTCTGTTGTTAGGAGTATACTTTGTTGTTGTGAATTAGTCTGATGATGATAACTATAGTCTGTTGTTAGGAGTATACTTTGTTGTTGTGAGTTAGTCTGATGATGAGGACTATAGTCTGTTGTTAGGAGTATACTTTGTTGTTGTGAGTTAGTCTGATGATGAGGACTATAGTCTGTTGTTAGGAGTATACTTTGTTGCTGTGAATTAGTCTGATGATGAGGACTATAGTCTGTTGTTAGAGTATACTTTGTTGTTGTGAATTAGTCTGATGATGAGGACTATAGTCTGTTGTTAGGAGTATACTTTGTTGTTGTGAATTAGTCTGATGATGAGGACTATAGTCTGTTGTTAGGAGTATACTTTGTTGTTGTGAATTAGTCTGATGATGAGGACTATAGTCTGTTGTTAGGAGTTGACTTTGTTGTTGTGAGTTAGTCTGATGATGAGGACTATAGTCTGTTAGGAGTATACTTTGTTGTTGTGAATTAGTCTGAAGATGAGGACTAGTCTGTTGTTAGGAGTATACTTTGTTGTTGTGAATTAGTCTGATGATGAGGACTATAGTCTGTTGTTAGGAGTATACTTTGTTGTTGTGAGTTAGTCTGATGATGAGGACTATAGTCTGTTGTTAGGAGTATACTTTGTTGTTGTGAATTAGTCTGATGATGAGGACTATAGTCTGTTGTTAGGAGTATACTTTGTTGTTGTGAATTAGTCTGATGATGAGAACTATAGTCTGTTGTTAGGAGTATACTTTGTTGTTGTGAGTTAGTCTGATGATGAGGACAATACTCTGTTGTTAGGAGTTGACTTTGTTGTTGTGAATTAGTCTGATGATGAGGACTATAGTCTGTTAGGAGTATACTTTGTTGTTGTGAATTAGTCTGATGATGAGGACTATAGTCTGTTGTTAGGAGTATACTTTGTTGTTGTGAATTAGTCTGATGATGAGGACTATAGTCTGTTGTTAGGAGTATACTTTGTTGTTGTGAATTAGTCTGATGATGAGGACTATAGTCTGTTGTTAGGAGTTGACTTTGTTGTTGTGAATTAGTCTGATGATGAGGACTATAGTCTGTTAGGAGTATACTTTGTTGCTGTGAATTAGTCTGATGATGAGGACCATAGTCTGTTGTTAGAGTATACTTTGTTGTTGTGAATTAGTATGATGATGAGAACTATAGTCTGTTGTTAGGAGTATACTTTGTTGTTGTGAGTTAGTCTGATGATGAGGACTATAGTCTGTTGTTAGGAGTATACTTTGTTGTTGTGAATTAGTCTGATGATGAGGACTATAGTCTGTTGTTAGGAGTATACTTTGTTGTTGTGAATTAGTCTGATGATGAGGACTATAGTCTGTTGTTAGAGTATACTTTGTTGTTGTGTATTAGTCTGATGATGAGGACTATAGTCTGTTGTTAGAGTATACTTTGTTGTTGTGATTAGTCTGATGATGAGGACTATAGTCTGTTGTTAGAGTATACTTTGTTGTTGTGAATTAGTCTGATGATGAGGACTATAGTCTGTTGTTAGGAGTATACTTTGTTGTTGTGAATTAGTCTGATGATGAGGACTATAGTCTGTTGTTAGGAGTATACTTTGTTGTTGTGAATTAGTCTGATGATGAGGACTATAGTCTGTTGTTAGAGTATACTTTGTTGTTGTGAATTAGTCTGATGATGAGGACTATAGTCTGTTGTTAGGAGTATACTTTGTTGTTGTGAGTTAGTCTGATGATGAGGACTATAGTCTGTTGTTAGAGTATACTTTGTTGCTGTGAATTAGTCTGATGATGAGGACCATAGTCTGTTGTTAGGAGTATACTTTGTTGCTGTGAGTTAGTCTGATGATGAGGACTATAGTCTGTTGTTAGAGTATACTTTGTTGCTGTGAATTAGTCTGATGATGAGGACCATAGTCTGTTGTTAGGAGTATACTTTGTTGTTGTGAATTAGTCTGATGATGAGGACTATAGTCTGTTGTTAGGAGTATACTTTGTTGCTGTGTATTAGTCTGATGATGAGGACTATAGTCTGTTGTTAGGAGTATACTTTGTTGTTGTGGATTAGTCTGTTGATGAGGACTATAGTCTGTTGTTAGGAGTATACTTTGTTGTTGTGAGTTAGTTTGATGATGAGGATTATAATCTGTTGTTAGGAGTATACTTTATAGTTGTCAATTAGTCTGATGATGAGGACTATAGTCTGTTGTTAGGAGTATACTTTGTTGTTGTGAATTAGTCTGATGATGAGAACTATAGTCTGTTGTTAGGAGTATACTTTGTTGCTGTGAATTAGTCTGATGATGAGGACTATAGTCTGTTGTTAGGAGTATACTTTGTTGCTGTGAATTAGTCTGATGAGGAGGACTATAGTCTGCTGTTAGGAGTATACTTTGTTGTTGTGAGTTAGTCTGATGATGAGGACTATAGTCTGTTGTTAGGAGTATACTTTGTTGCTGTGAGTTAGTCTGATGATGAGGACCATAGTCTGCTGTTAGGAGTATACTTTATAGTTGTGAGTTAGTCTGATGATGAGGACTATAGTCTGTTGTTAGGAGTATACTTTGTTGCTGTGAATTAGTCTGATTATGAGAACTATAGTCTGTTGTTAGGAGTATACTTTGTTGCTGTGAATTAGTCTGATGATGAGGACCATAGTCTGTTGTTAGGAGTATACTTTGTTGCTGTGAATTAGTCTGATGATGAGGACCTATAGTCTGTTGTTAGAGTTACTTTGTTGTTGTGAGTTAGTCTGATGATGAGGACCATAGTCTGTTGTTAGAGTATACTTTGTTGTTGTGAATTAGTCTGATGATGAGGACTATAGTCTGTTGTTAGGAGTATACTTTGTTGTTGTGAGTTAGTCTGATGATGAGGACTATAGTCTGTTGTTAGGAGTATACTTTGTTGTTGTGAATTAGTCTGATGATGAGGAGTATAGTCTGTTGTTAGGAGTATACTTTGTTGTTGTGTATTAGTCTGATGATGAGGACTATAGTCTGTTGTTAGGAGTATACTTTGTTGTTGTGAGTTAGTCTGATGATGAGGACTATAGTCTGTTGTTAGGAGTATACTTTGTTGCTGTGAATTAGTCTGATGATGAGGACTATAGTCTGTTGTTAGAGTATACTTTGTTGTTGTGAGTTAGTTTGATGATGAGGACTATAGTCTGTTGTTAGAGTATACTTTGTTGCTGTGAATTAGTCTGATGATGAGGACTATAGTCTGTTGTTAGGAGTATACTTTGTTGTTGTGAATTAGTCTGATGATGAGGACCATAGTCTGTTGTTAGGAGTATACTTTGTTGTTGTGAATTAGTCTGATGATGAGGACTATAGTCTGATGATGAGGACTATAGTCTGTTGTTAGGAGTATACTTTGTTGTTGTGAATTAGTCTGATGATGAGGACTATAGTCTGTTGTTAGGAGTATACTTTGTTGTTGTGAATTAGTCTGATGATGAGGACTATAGTCTGTTGTTAGGAGTATACTTTGTTGTTGTGGATGAGTATGATGATGAGGACTATAGTCTGTTGTTAGGAGTATACTTTGTTGTTGTGAATTAGTCTGATGATGAGGACTATAGTCTGTTGTTAGGAGTATACTTTGTTATTGTGAGTTAGTCTGATGATGGGGACTATAGTCTGTTGTTAGGAGGATACTTTGTTGTTGTGAGTTAGTCTGATGATGAGGACTATAGTCTGTTGTTAGGAGGATACTTTGTTGTTGTGAGTTAGTCTGATGATGAGGACTATAGTCTGCTGTTGAACAGTATAATATATAGTTACTAATATAAATAATATTTCTAATTAAACAAGGCATGTAGTGTGTGATAAAGAAGTGGACGACGTTTCGATTTTCAGTGCTGAAACTTTCATTAAGGGATACCGAAACCTTGTCTACTTCAACACTGTAGGCAGGATTAGGCCTTTAAAAACGTGGAATTTAGTATAGTCTGCATAACCTAAAACACCTTTTAAAAAGAAGAAATATTCTGTTGTTGAAGAGAGAAACGTCTGACTCATCCGAATTATTTACTATTTTTAAGCTTGTCTGTTGTTGAGTGTAAAAGAAAGTGCTCGAAAAGTGTATTATGTTTGTAAATTATGAGCTCAGTCTGATGCTTAGAATTGTTGTCTGCTGTAAGAGAATACTGTTTATTTCTAGATGGACAGTCTATTTTTGGGGAGTACATTTTATTGTTGGAGAGTACAGACTATTGTTGGGGAGTACAGGCTATTGTTGAAGAATACAGTGTGTGAATTATTAGTACCATTTATATCCATCGAACTCTTTGAAAGGTATTGTTATTGGATTACATCCTTCTGGAACGTTTTTGGAGGTTGTTCCGAGCTGCTAGTGCAGACATTTATCCGATCATATCAAAAAACTTCCGACACAAATGTAATCCATTAACAATGTCCATCAAGTACGCTTTCTTCTGACTGAACCATTTCTCAAGTAAGAACCAAATACTTTACATACTGCCGTTTGGAGTGTATACAACTAATTAATCCCCAGTTACTCTATTATAAGACATCGTTGTGTCTAGTAAAAAGATTGCTCACGGTATGTTGTAGAGAGGTTTAGCACACTTCTCTAATTTAAATCAAAGGAAGACGTTTTTGAAGAGAAGTTGTTCCTAACCCTAATCCAAAGTACTTGATGCATTGATTCAGAACTCATTGATTTTGTATATGTGCGTTTTATCTCCAGCATTATATCTCAGGGTGTATTTTACGACACATCTATTGAGGATTTAGTAAAATAAATGTTCTTTATATGTTTCTTTTGGGCAACAAATTTATATTGGTTAAAAATTAAACACGTATTTTTACTATGAAACACCAAGACCTGTTTAATTCACTGTGGTATACTTACAATAAATAACACGATGACTGTATATTATCTGTATTTTACTAACATGAATACTTCATCCACATGTTACTTTCGTTATAACCATTAATGCAATAAATGATCACGTGTTTCAGCCTGAAGCCTAGTCATTGTAACGTTCACATATACAAGTCGTTCATCACTAAACATTCCTGGAGATTCACATTATTTTGCCTGTTTGTTTCTTAGTTGTAACTAACACCACCTTTTTGATTACCACGGTGTATAATAGAGTTATGGTTCTTCTCATCACTCGTCCAATTTGATTCAGTGTTAATATTTCTGTTTGTTATTTTCTCAACTAGCTAAAAGTAGAAGTACAATTTGACGGCAGTCCTTTGGTAATTCTCCATAACGTGTGAGACTAGGCATAGCCTAATGATTAGCGTACCGGGTGGCGGATCGAACGGTTTGAGGCGTCATGCTCTTGAACACGCTCTGCACTTTCAGATATGTTGTGTTATAGGAGTGGCAGGCAACTCTCTTCCTTTGATTTAAAAAACTGCACAAGGTCCTTTTAGCAGCGAGCGCCAACGCTTCTTTCTGTCTTCTTTTTGATCAGACGATTATATCTGAACCATCCGAATGCAAGGCCCGGCATGGCCAGGTGGTTAAGACGCTCGACGCGTAATCTGAGGGTCGCGGGTTCGAATCCCCGTCGCACTAAATATGTCTGCCCTTTCAGCCGCGGGGGCGTTATAAAGTGAGATCAATCCTACTATCGTTGGTGAAAGAGTAGCCCAAAAGTTGGCGGTGGGTGGTGATGACTAGCTCCCTTCCTTCTAATCTTACACTACTAAATTAGGGACGGCTTTGCGCAAAATTCAAAGCAAAGAAACAAAAAAAAATCTTTGCTATTCCATAATAACCCGAGGGACGGTTTAGTAGTCTTAGCATATAAGAATGTCTGTGTTTTTTCTTATACATTCCAAAGTAAACAGTTTTTAATGTCATTCAATATGCCTTAAAGCACACTGATAATCTGGGGATAACAAAAACATCACTGATGCTTATGTCGAATTGAAAATCCCCAAGTTTTACTAACCATGTCTTTTTTATAGCAGTGTTAGTTTAAGTACAGAAATACAGGGTGTTCGGAAAGTCACTATGCAGTTTTGTAATCATATTTTATTCAGTCTATTTCAAGCCAGCAACTGATAGCGGTGTTTAGAAACAAAATAATAAGGATCCAAGCCTGCATTGATGCCAACGGGGGTCACTTTCAACATTGTTTACAATTGTCATTTATATTTACCTCCTGTATTCTATATTGAAACATGTCTGTTAATAAATATATAAGTGCACAGTGACTTTCCGAACACCCTGTAGAATACTCAACCACCATATTAAAAACCTCTGATAACACTCGATGTTGTAACTATTATTATTATTGCTAAAAGGAAGTCTTGCTATGGACGTTAGAAAACAGTAAATTAACAAATTGACGAAATTTAAAAAACTATTATAAAATTATTTTTGTTTGTTTGTTTTTGAATTTCGCACAAAGCTACTCGAGGACTATCTGTGCTAGCCGTCCCTAATTTAGCAGTGTAAGACTAGAGGGAAGGCAGCTAGTCATCACCACCCACCGCCAACTCTTAGGCTACTCTTTTACCAACGAATAGTGGGATTGACCGTCCCATTATAACGCCCCCACCGCTGAAAGGGCGAGTATGTTTAGCGCGACGGGGCTGCGAACCCGCGACCCTCAGATTAGGAGTCGCACGCCTTAACACGCTTGGCCATGCCGGGCCTAAAATTATTTTAAATTATGTGATTGATATGGTTACAGAAATAAACAATAGATTCTGAAATGTTTACAGAAACCTAATAACATATAGAGCGGCATTCTTTAAATATAAAATATTTATCATTTAAAATATTTAAATATAAAATAATTATCAAATTACACCATGACGTCACATATATATATATATAATACTCAAGGTTAATATCCAAGTGCTTTTATCATAAACAGACCTTTATACTACTAGAAGCAAAAGTACCCGTCCCCTAACGGAAAAGTTTAAGATAATCTATTAATTTAAATTGAGTTTTAAAAGTTTAGGTGTGTTGAGCTCTTGGCTTCACACAGCACCAGTGTTCTGAACTACCTATACTACCTACTGTGAAAAGTAATTGTTGAACAGTTCAGTCACACTACAAACCCCCCAGCATGCAGTAAATCTAGATTTTTATTATTTAAGTTACGTTACATTTTGAAATGTTAATAATAGTATGATTAATTTTCTAACAATTTAGTGTAGATTATTCTGTTGAGCTTTCCCTGCGTGCGCAGCTTTTCAAACGAGAGATAGACGAATGCTGCGACAGACATCAGGGTTCCCAATATATAAGACGATGCTTTTAGTATACTTAAGTGGATTATAACATTATTCACCATAGTAAATTTAGCACTCAAAAAACACTATGTATTATTGGGCTTATAGGAACCAAGTTGTTATCACTTAGCTTCAGAAATACATTATTCCTCACTTTGTATTATTGTCCGTACCAACTTTTCTGTGTACTAACAAACTTGTAACTTTATCAAATTCATTCACGTTCAAGACCAATGCTGTGATTAGTGTGAATTCGCTATAAACTGTATAACAAAACAAGAAATGTGATGTGTAAATAAGAAACATCGAGATGTCTAATAACTAGCAGTAAAGATGGCAGAATAATGTAGTGTACATCGAGTATAAAATAGTACAAAATAACTAACACTATTCATATATCAAACTTCGCTACTTTCCACACATATGTGCAATACGTATATATATGTATATATGGTGTGCTATGGGTGTTTAATAGTAAACCTGGCTGTTCAACAATAAACTTATCTGTTTAACAGTTTAAAGTAAACCTGGCTGTTCAACAATAAACTTATCTGTTTAACAATAAACCTGGACGCTCAACTATCCACGTGACTGTTTGACAATGAACCTTGGTTTCAACTATAGACATTTGATTGTTTAAAATTAATAAGTGTGTTCAACAATAAGCATAACTGTTACACAATAAACCTGAGTGTTTAACAATAAACTTGAAAAAGTCACGACTCGTATAGTTGTTTAATATTTCCCTAATTAATTCGAACATTTATAGGATTTCCTACAACAAGCCTCGCTGTCACACTTTACATCTAAGAAACCGATACTAAATTAATATAAATTTAATAAAGAGATGAGAAACCTTACTAATTTCACGCCTCATTTTGGACAATCCTTAAACATAGAATTTTTTTGTATTGGTATCATATTTTCTTTCAAATATTGTTTTAATTTTAATTAATTTTTAGGCTAGCCAGGGTTTTCATTTTCTTTTAATTAGTACTGAAACAAGTTTCAAGTTAGATTTGTCTTCTAATTAGTCTTTGTTTCATTTGAGGGCCCGGCATGGCCAAGCGTGTTAAGGCGTGCGACTCGTAATCTGAGGGTCGCGGGTTCGTAAATCCGTTGCACCAAACATGCTCGCCCTTTCACCCGTGGGGGCGTTATAATGTGACAGTCAATCTCACTATTCGTTGATAAAAGAGTAGCCCAAGAGTTGGTGGTGGGTGGTGATGACTAGCTGCATTCCCTCTAATCTTACACTGCTAAATTAGGGACGGCTAGCACAGATAGCCCTCGAGTAGCTCTGTGCGAAATTCAAAAAACACAAAAACAAAAAAACTGTTTGATTTGAACCTTCGTTTGATTAGCAGTCCCTCTATTGGGATTTTTGTTGTAGACACGTAAAGATTGGTTGTATTGTAATGGCATTATTTTTGTTGCGAACAAAATAAGAAATGTTTCTGTTGTACATTTAACTCACATTTCACACCTAAAAACTGTTGCAGTTTTTTTTAGTTAAACTTGCTACAAACGGTAGCAATCATTTCAATTGTACTTATTACATATGCCTTTCACACAAATATTAGTAGCAATTGTATTGATTTTACCTGTTACACATCTTTAATTCCTACAAACTTTGAAAACTATTGCAGTTGCACTTATCACACATCTTTGACACCTGCAAACTTTGAAAACTATTGCAGTTGGACTTATCACTCATCTTTGACACCTACAAACTTTTAAAGCTATTGCAGTTGGACTTATAACACATTTTTGGCACCTACAAACTTTGAAAACTATTGCAGTTGTACTTATCACTCATCTTTGACACCTACAAACTTTTAAAGCTATTGCAGTTGTACTTATCACTCATCTTTGACACCTATAAACTTTGAAAACTATTGCAGTTGTACTTATCACTCATCTTTGACACCTACAAACTTTTAAAACTATTGCAGTTGTACTTATCACACATCTTTGACACCTATAAACCTTGAAAACTATTTGTTCCATTTGCGACACGAACCTTTGACTCCTTAAAATCGTGAAACATGTTTTAGGTATGCTCATCATACACCTTTCACACTCTAACGGTAAAACATTAGTTGTTCTTCCCAGATAGCCTTCTTTCGCCGGTGAGACAGTGGTAAATCTATGAATTTACAGAATTAGGGGCTCGGTTCTCTGTGATAGACACAGAAGACACCCGATGTAGCTATGCCATAACAAAACACACATATATAAAAGACACAAAACGACTTTAGATCTGATTATTACACACCTACGAAATGAAAAATGTTTATTTCTACTTATGATACATTTTTGACACATATAAACAGCAACAACTGTTGTCGTTACACTTCTCACACCTCAGTCTCATCTACAAACGACAAAAACCACTCCAATAGCATTCGTCACAGATCTTTCACGTCTCTGAAGAGAAACAAACGTCAACTGAAGCGTATTGATGATGCAATGAAAAACAAGAGAGTATCCTGACTAGCCGCGGTAATTGAAGTTCTTTAAGGCAGAAACAGACTAAATTAATCTGTGAGACCTTTTTTAATGAGCTGTATTCTTGTGCGTCAGCAATACAAAGTGTGGAGCAGGCGTACACTCCATTCTCTTTTACTATTTATCAGAACCTCTACCAGCCTAACCTCAAACTAAAACTCTTGTAGGCAGGCTTAGAGTAAACTAATCTATGAGACCTTGGTCGTTCTCAAATACATCAGTTTAAAGGATTTAAGCTCCTGAGTCCAAAACTGTAATTAGATCGCAAATCGGTCAAACGATGGCAGAGCTATGAGTTAAAAGTTTGTACCTGAAAAAACAAACAAACTCAGAAGCGTTTGATGAGCCAGTATGCCGCGGCTGAAAAGAAACGAGAAAAATTCATGGCCCCTTTTACGCAACTTATGCGTAGCAATATTTAAGATTTAAACATTCAGCTGAAAGTAATTTCTAATGCGTTCAGTGCAAAACAAGATATCACCAAAACATTTTATTAAACACAATCAAGTTCTTTTGTTATAACATTTTCAATTGTTAGTAAAAGTGTGACAAGTCATTAAAATCAAATATTTTAGCTTTTCTCATTCAATTAAATTTTCTTTCTCAGTGACATCGTAAAAGTTTTCCCAATAAAATCACATTTTCATTAATTCAATGGTAAAATATACCTTGCAACGCTCATGTATCTTTCATGTGTTTAATTAGAAACTAAGTCAGTCATAATTTAACTAATAAATAGTTTTTCGACATATATTTGGACCTTTTGTAACAAGTAATTAAATTAGACGGCGCTTCAAAGATCGTAATAAAAACCATAAGTTTTGATTTATAATTTCAACCAGAACATTAGTTGTTTGTTTTGAATTTAGTGCAAAACTACACAGGGGCTATTCTGCACCTAGTCGTCCATAAGTGTAAGGCTACAGGGGAAAGCAGCTAGTCATTACCACCCATCGCCAACTCTTGGGCTACTCTTTAACCGACGACTAGTGGGAATGACCTTCACGTTATAACGGTTTAAAAGGCAACATGTTTAGTGAGACGGCGGAGATTCGGACCCGTGACCCTCAGAATGCGAGTCCAGCGCCCTAACCTCCTAGCCAAGTCGAACCGAATCTGTACTTAATTTGTTTGGTGAAGAGTACAAAGTTGTACAGTGAGCTATCAGTGTTGCGTCCACTGCAAGAATCGAACCCCGTATTTTATTATCTCTCGGGCTTTACGAGTTTAAGAAAGGCAATAGTGCAGTAGAAACTACATGAAACATTCAAGGTGTTTATGGTGCGGAGTCTCTCAATGAAAGAAAGTGTCGAAGGTGGTTTCAGAAGTTCAGATCAGGTGACTACAGCTTAAGTGATGTGCCACATTCAGGTCGTCCTGTTGAGTTTAATGATGACTTGTTGCTGGCTGCACTTGATGAAGATTGTGCTGTAACAGTTGAATGACTAACACAGAAGCTTAATTCAACCCACTAAACAGTTCACCGTCATCTGCAACAGCATGGAAAGATGTCAAAACTTGGAAAATGTGTCCTGTCCTTCATGATTTGACAGAAGCTGACCTTAGAGCAAGAGTGGACATTTGCGCTTCTCTGCACTTTCATGAATGTAACTCATCTTTTTTTGGTCAGGTTAGAGATTGAAGTTGAAAAATGGATACATTATAAAAAATGTTAAGCGCCGCAGACAATGGCTCAGTGCAGGTAAACTGGCTAAAGCACAGCCCAAAATAGATCTCCACCCTAGGAAAGCCTTGTTAAACGTTTGGTAGGATATTGTTGGTGTGATCCATTTCGAGTTGTTACCACTCAATGTAACGATTACATGAGACTTCTATTGTCAACAGTTGAGAGCTTGAATGTTTCACTGAATGAAAATAAACCAACTTTGATCAATCGTAAAGATGTCGTGTTACACCAGGATAATGCACAACCACATACAGCAAGGATCACATCTACAAAGATTGAAGAGCTAGACTAGGAAAATCTTCCACATCCTCCTTATTCTCCAGACATTGCTCCATCTGATTATCATCTATTCCAAAGTTTGCAGAAATATCTTGAAGGAAAAGAACTTGGAACACATGAAGATGTCAAAACTACCCTCCCTACATTCTTTTCCTCCAAACCTCAAGAATTTTATAGAAGTGACATTCAGAAGCTTGTGAATCATTGACAGGAAGTAATTAATAATAATGTAACATACATTAATGATTAAATAACATTAAAAGTTTTTGAAATACTTTCTCTTTCTCTGAACATAAAATCGGACATTACTTAAGGGATGACTTGATACATTATTTAAAAAGACAGCGGCGGATTTAATAAACATTTTCAAAAATATGACATAACTTTTAACATTATAAAAAGGTGGGACGGCTAGCTACCACCCTCCCTAAATCCACCACTGTAACGTAGATTAAAGCATATACGTTTTTAACCATGAATTTTACGAATTGTTGATTTATTTGACTTATCAAAGCCTCAACCTATTAGCTCGAAAGTTCGAACGAAATTATTAATTCAAATAACATTCGAATGATTAACCTCGGTTTTATGAGCTACTTGACTGCTTGTAAATAGTAGTAAAATCTAATATAACGAAAAAGAATCCGTATTTTATAATTACTTGCGACTTATTATAGATTTCATTGGTTATAAATTCGTGCTACAGCTCAAACTCAATATGTAACAATGTCGCTGAGATTCATTGTTTAAAGTACTAACTGCTGTTAATATTTCACTAGAATACTATGGTGCTCAAACTCATTGTTAAGTTAGTACCTTGTTTAAACACATAACTTAAAACACTATCGTACTTAAATTCACTCTTTAGAATACTACACTGCTTGAACGTCATATGTAATACAGGGTGTTCGGAAAGTCACTGTGCAGTTTTGTAATCATATTTTATCAATTCTATTTCAAGCCAGCAACTGATAGCGGTGTTTAGAAACAAAATAAGAAGGATCCAAGCCTGTATTGATGCCAACAGGGGTCACTTTCAACATTGTTTATAATTGTCATTCATATTTACCTCCTGTATTCTATACTGAAACATGTCTGTTAATAAATATATAAGTGCACAGTGACTTTCCGAACACCCTGTATTATTCATGTTGTTTGTTCTGCGTGGTTTTAGTAACAAAAATATGTATTGCGTGGAAATAAAAAAAAAACACAACAACAATCGTACTTTATTGTGAAGCTAACTTGAGAAAAGGTCAATGAACTTTAATATTTCTCTGTCTTATTCTTCTGCATGTTTTTGGACGAACAGAAGTCCCCTTTTAGACATTTCTGTAAAAATAAAAAAAGGGTTAAAATTCTGGGTTTGATTTCTTTTATCTTTTTGATTACACTATGTAACACAAATTTTGTTCCTGGATAGTTTGTGTTATTTCTTAATTGCTTATGTTGTAAAAGTACAGAAAATGACCATTATTCTCTTCAAACTTTGCTTTTGTGACTTGGTTAACGAAATTTAGAAATTAACCTATTTTCTACGTAAAAACGGGCAAATTTGTACAATTTCATTTACATAAGGTCTGAATAAAACAACATATGAATCAAGACTTACATGTATTTATACTAAAGTTATACAAAAATGTTTAGAAGTGAATAGTTTTTCGAGATATGCGACTGTAATGTAAATCACTTTCACGTATCAGCCCCCAAATATAGTCTCCAATCATGTTTTTGTTATACGTTCCCAGGTCACAAAAGCAAAGTTTTGAAGAGAAAAATTGTTGTTTTTTTCAATTGCTTTAGGCATAAGCAATTGGGAAATAACACTTTCTGTCCAGGAACAAGAAAAAGTAAACATTTTGTTACATAGTGTTATGTAAATGCCTGCCCGTCTATTTTTTACGCTCTGTATATCCTGAACGGTTAATCGTGGAATAAAAGTGTATGTCAAAATGCTTATTTTCAAGAGTACATTACACAAAAGTCTTATGTTCTTTTTGTAATTCTTAAAATTTCATATCGACCTCGATCCATCAGTCTTCGTGTGCACTGAACATTCTGAGTAAAAATGTATTAAGAACATAAATGTTTCTTTTTGTGAGGGAATTTCGTCTGATTGAAAGAAATGTTTCGAATATAGGAGCACGAACATGGACAACACATGAAGAGAATGGAGTGTTTGAGAATATGTGTTTGTTGTTGTTCGATTTATGTCTTTTTTTTCAATGTCAGTATCATATACATGCATGATTTTATTTGTACCGTGTACAATAAATTAAACTGGATTGAATATCTACCATACGAGTTTTTGTAGAAATGAAAATTGTCCAAAAGAGCTAATTTCCCTAGCGGTCTTTCCTTGCGTTAAGCAAAATGTCTGGTTAGGGTGCTTGACTCGCAATCTTACACTAAATGTTGGTCCTGCATGGCCAGATGGTTAGGGCGTGCGATTTGAAATTTGAGGGTCCCGGGTTCGAGTTCCACCAAATATGCTTGCCTTTGAGCCATGGAGGTGTTATAAAGTGACTGTCAATCCCACTATTCGTTGGTAGAAGAGTAGCTCAAGAGTTTTGCGGTGGGTGGTGGTGACTAGCTGCATTTCCTCTAGTCTTCCACTGCCAAATTAGGGACGGCTAGCGCAGACAGACTTCATGGAGCTTGACGCGAAATTCAAAAGAAGCAAACAAAAATCGATAAAATGGACTTGAGCACCTTATTGAGCTGGATATACCCATTGCATCGAAACCCAAATATTCTTAAAACAATACATTACAGTCAGCCGGCTTTGCTTAAAAACAAATGCAATGCAATTTTCCGTATTTAAGTAATACATGCAATGTAAAAGACAGTTGTAAACGGCCCGCTAGACAATCATATTGCATATACGCTATGATCCAAGGAATTGGATTGATTGCACATCTCGTATTTATTCATTATTCTTTTTAGGTCATCTATTAATTTTTATTTAATGCCATATCAGAAATATCAGGGCGCCACGTGCTCTAAACAGCCAATGACGTACACTGGCAAAAACTACTCCCGAATAAAATAGCGATTGTATTTTTAATACTTACTTCATAAAAGTGTATCAGCGACACTTAATCTAGAAATAATAGTTTAGAGATTGTGTGTCAACATTTATTAATTTAAAAATAATACTTTACTATTACATGAAGTAAACTTATTAGTATTACAAAATCTGATAACGCTTTAACTGTTACATAAATAAAGTGTCTCAGGTTTACCTAGTATATAACACTTTAAATGTTGCATAAGAAAGTGTTTGTTTGTTTTTGAATTCGCACAAAGCTACTCGAGGGCTATCTGTGCTAGCCGTCCCTAATTTTGTAGTGTAAGACTAGAGGGAAGGCAGCTAGTCATCACCACCCACCGCCAACTCTTGGGCTACTATTTTACCAACGAAAAGTGGGATTGACCGTCACATTATAACGCCCCCACGGCTGGAAGGGCGAGCATGTTTCGGCGCGACTCGGGCGCGAACCCGCGACCCTCAGATTACGAATTGCACGCCTTAACGCGCTAGACCATGCATAAGAAAGTGTCTCAACATTAGCTAATAAATGACACTTTGAATTTTAAAAAAAGAAAGTATATTTTTCTCCTTCGCTACTGATTTCGGCCCGGCATGGCCAGGTTGGCTGAGGTACTCGACTCGTAATTCACTCCAAACAAGCTCCGCCATTCAGCAGTGGGAGTGTTATAATGTGACGATCAATCTCACTATTGTTTGGTAAAAGAGTAGCTCAAGAGTTGGCGGTGGGTGGTAATGACTAGCTGCCTTCCCTCTTGTCTTACGCTGCTAAATTAGGGACGGCTAGCACAGATAGCCCTCGAGTAGCTTTGTGCGAAATTCAAACAAACAAGCTACCATAATAATTCACCCGTTGTGTGTGTGTGTGTGTGAAACGTCAATAATTTAACCATTGTGTGTATAAAACATGTCAATAATTTAACCATTGTGTGTGTAAAACATGTCAATAATTTAACCGTTGTGTGTGTGTGTAAAACATCTCAGTAATTCACCCGTTGTGTGTATAAAACATCTCAATAATTTAACCGTTGTGTGTATAAAACATATCAGTAATTCACCCGTTGTGTGTATAAAACATCTCAGTAATTCACCCGTTGTGTGTGTAAAACATCTCAATAATTCACCTGTTGTGTGTATAAAACATCTCAGTAATTCACCTGTTGTGTGTATAAAACATCTCAGTAATTCACCCGTTGTGTGTGTAAAACATCTCAGTAATTCACCCGTTGTGTGTATAAAACATCTCAATAATTCACCTGTTGTGTGTATAAAACATCTCAGTAATTCATCCGTTGTGTGTATAAAACATGTCAATAATTTAACCATTGTGTGTGTAAAACATGTCAATAATTTAACCGTTGTGTGTATAAAACATATCAATAATTCACCTGTTGTGTGTATAAAACATCTCAATAATTTAACCGTTGTGTGTGTAAAACATCTCAGTAATTCACCCGTTGTGTGTATAAAACATCTCAGTAATTCACCCGTTGTGTGTATAAAACATCTCAGTAATTCACCCGTTGTGTGTATAAAACATCTCAGTAATTCACCCGTTGTGTGTGTAAAACATGTCAATAATTTAACCGTTGTGTGTGTGTGTAAAACATCTCAGTAATTCACCCGTTGTGTGTATAAAACATCTCAGTAATTCACCCGTTGTGTGTATAAAACATCTCAGTAATTCACCCGTGTGTGTGTGTAAAACATGTCAATAATTTAACCGTTGTGTGTGTGTGTAAAACATCTCAGTAATTCACCCGTTGTGTGTGTAAAATATGTCAATAATTTAACCGTTGTGTGTATAAAACATCTCAGTAATTCACCCGTTGTGTGTGTAAAACATGTCAATAATTTAACCGTTGTGTGTGTGTGTAAAACATTTCAGTAATTCACCCGTTGTGTGTGTAAAATATGTCAATAATTTAACCGTTGTGTGTATAAAACATCTCAGTAATTCACCCGTTGTGTGTATAAAACATCTCAATAATTTAACCATTGTGTGTATAAAACATCTCAGTAATTCACCCGTTGTGTGTATAAAACATCTCAGTAATTCACCTGTTGTGTGTATAAAACATCTCAGTAATTCACCCGTTGTGTGTATAAAACATCTCAATAATTTAACCATTGTGTGTATAAAACATCTCGGTAATTCACCCGTTGTGTGTATAAAACATCTCAATAATTCACCCGTTGTGTGTATAAAACATCTCAATAATTTTACCGTTGTGTGTATAAAACATCTCAATAATTCACCCGTTGTGTGTATAAAACATCTCAGTAATTCATCCGTTGTGTGTATAAAACATGTCAATAATTTAACCATTGTGTGTGTAAAACATGTCAATAATTTAACCGTTGTGTGTATAAAACATATCAATAATTCACCTGTTGTGTGTATAAAACATCTCAATAATTTAACCGTTGTGTGTGTAAAACATCTCAGTAATTCACCCGTTGTGTGTATAAAACATCTCAGTAATTCACCCGTTGTGTGTATAAAACATCTCAGTAATTCACCCGTTGTGTGTATAAAACATCTCAGTAATTCACCCGTTGTGTGTGTAAAACATGTCAATAATTTAACCGTTGTGTGTGTGTGTAAAACATCTCAGTAATTCACCCGTTGTGTGTATAAAACATCTCAGTAATTCACCCGTTGTGTGTATAAAACATCTCAGTAATTCACCCGTTGTGTGTGTAAAACATGTCAATAATTTAACCGTTGTGTGTGTGTGTAAAACATCTCAATAATTTTACCGTTGTGTGTATAAAACATCTCAATAATTCACCCGTTGTGTGTATAAAACATCTCAGTAATGCACCCGTTGTGTGTGTAAAACATGTCAATAATTTAACCGTTGTGTGTGTGTCTTTGAAACATCTCAATAATCTCCCTATTATGTGTGTGAAACGTGTGATCTAATGAAGTTACCTAAGTTGTTATTTTTTTAAGCTTTGCTGAAGATTTATAATACAAAGTGTCCTAAATAGCCCGTCGTGCATTAGATTTACTTTAGAAACACTGTGTAATTTCTCACTTTATCGATCAATGATTAACGTCTCCTTTTGGAAAGACACTATATTGGTTTAGATGATGTAACCAATCGAGGCTGTGAACAAACTACACTCACTTGCAGGGTATCAGATCAAACTAGTACCTCAATTCCACTCGTATTTAATTAACTTTTCCTGTCATATTATTGAGTTTATTTTTCTTTCGATGGTGTTTTGGAGGCTCGTGAAAAACGAGAAGAATGCGATATACTTAACGCCAAACTCATCAAAGCGTTAAGTATGTAACTTTTAACAAGATATTTTGTGTAGGAATTTATATAAACCATGCACACAGCTTACGACAGAGAAAGGAATAACACCCTGTTATGAAAAACATCACAGATGCATGAGTGGATGTGTTTCCACGAGGTTCTTGAAATGTATTCTGTTTCAAAAATAAACAAGATCAAAATTAAGATCATAAATATTTTTATTTCTTGATTTTGAAGTTCATACGTCTTGCTGTGTTGTAACCTACAAAATGTATAATTTTCTCATGATTCATAGCATGCGCACGTTTTACTGACGTCACGACAGTACAGCTTGTAACGTTAAGCGTCCCTTATGTGACATCATTTTAGTGTCCGCCGATTGACTGACAGACAATATACTATTGTAAGTGGTGAAAATAGGTAACACCTCGTGGAAGACAACACGAACTACTAAGAGTCTTATTTGAGAAAATTAAGTATTTCTTTACATTTTTTTGAGGTCTGATTATTCAAAAAGGGTTAAGACATGTAACAAATATTAATGTTCAGATTACTTACGTATTGTTTAAGTTGATAACTACCACATAATATCAAGACATTCACAAAGCTTAAATGTCTTGATTTCATCGACTCGTACTTTCTGTTTGAGCTCATGTTGTCGAATTTGTTCTAAGGAACATTGTAAGGAACGTATTTTGCGGAGTACATTTTGGAATATCTTTTGCATAGTTTCCATTATAATATATTCTTTAAAACGTTATATTTAATGTATTCCGTAGAGTGTAATATGATATGTCTTCTGTAGAATATGATATAGAATGTATTCTACAAAATTCGATATAAATGCGTTCTATATAATTTGATATGGACTGTTTTCCAGAACGTTTCAATAAATGTCGTCTGTAGAATATTATATGGATTGTCTTCTGCAGGATACGTTAGAATGCCTTCTACAGAATGTAATATGGAATGTATCATACAAAATGTAATATGGAATGTATTCTGCAGAATATGATATGGAATATATTGCATAGAATGTGATATAGAATGTATTTTGCAGAATATTATATGGAATATATTGCATAGAATGTGATATAGAATGTATTTTGCAGAATATGATAATTGCATAGTCTCAGTTAACAACACTGTAAGTTAACTTAGCTAGATTTTTAAAAAAATATATTTCTAAACATATATTTGTGACGTCAGTTGGAATTTAAAGTTACGATTTTTATTGGACAGCTAAATTTGACACATTTCATTCTCTCTTGTGTTTCTTAAATACATTATCGTTAGGTGAATCGTTACATTTCCATGGGTGAGCGTTTGTGAAGTCGGATCAAGACCGGATCTCAGTTCAATAGAGTTAATGAGTATACCCCAAGGTCCGGGAGAACGGAAAGCCTGCAGGGGTTCATCAAAAAGCGAAATCGGTCGATAAAGCGATTTCTAGATATTGATCGAAAAAGCAAGCTAAAGATGTTGATGCGAAAAATAATAAAACAGAAGGATTATTAGAACTATAGGAAGCGGTGCAAAACAAGTGCTCGAAAGAAGTAGGTAAAAAAATAATATTAAATATGAAAAGAATACAAGATTTCTAGGCTGAATGAATTGAAGGAACATTATTATAGCGAAGGAAAATAATGCAAAATTAATATAGTTTATGGAGTCATGTAAGTTTAATAGAATGTAGAAAATAGATACAAAAATACGAAAGTAATACAAAATTAAAAAGTACTGAAAAAGATGCGAAAGTATATTACTGTAGGAAGCGATAAATATTAATACACCATCACAAGTGTGTGTTTTTCTTATAGAAAAGCCACAGCGGGTTATCTGCTCAGCCCACCGAGGGGAATCGAACCCCTGATTTTAGCGTTGTAAATCCGGAGACATACCGCTGTACTAGCGCGGGGCCCATCACAAGTAAAGTAACGTATAATTTACAGTAATACTTTTATAACCAGCATCTTCAACATTGCATATTAGTATTATACAATGAAAATAAGATTTGTCGTGTTATTGTTGGATTTTTTTCAGCTTGAAAGTTTGTTTGTTTGTTTTTTTTAATTTCGCGCAAAGCTACGCGAGGACAGCTTGTCATCACAACCCACCGCCAACTCTTGGGCTACACTTTTACCAACGAATATTGGGATTGACCGTTACATTATAGCGTCCCCACGGCTGAAAGGGCGAGCATGTTTGGTGCGACAGGGATTCGAACCCGCGACCCTCAGATTACGAATCGCACGCCTTAACACGCTTGGCCATGCCGGGCCAACTAACGAAGATAGTCCTCATGTAGCTTTGCGCGAAATTCAAAACAAATAAAGTATTAATAAGGGGATTTCTCATTAACAGTCTGTGTGCTGAGATTATCAATTTCGGGGGGGGGGGTTAAAGATATTTGTTTGGATTTATTTTTTTTTTTTCAGGGAGAACTAGTAAAGGCAGAGATGGCGAAGCTAAGGCCGAGCCTAATAAAAAAACTCTGACTTTAATAATTCTTGACAATGGTTAACGGTCCATAATCAAGGTTCCTGATTGGCGGGGTTCTATAACTCTGATGTCGTAGAATTTGTTGTGGTAGAAAACTGGAGTACCACGAGCAAACCCAGTTTCACAAGTGCCAGAGTGTGTGCCTGTCCTCTGCCAAAACTGTGAGGCAAATACACCAGATTACTTAAATAAGTGTATACAAAGCTCTTTGGCTTCAGTACAAGGTGTACGAAGATACTGTTTCATGTAGTGCAAACGTAATGGTGTGAAAGACAAAGGTCAACGTGTTTATAGTACATTATAATAATTTTTAGCCAATGTATTTAGTCTGTTTTTAAGTAAGGGTAATTTAAATGCTTCGTGCAAGAATCTAAGGGGGCTTAACTAGCACTAGTGCTAATCTTAATACTCTATTGTGTTGTCATTGTACTTTCTTGAGTGTGTTGTATGACATATTTATAGCAGCGTGACAGCCGTGTTCAGTTATGGTTCAGATGTATTGGAAAAGGAAGTACCGAAACTTTCCGAACATAACACACATAGATTATACGTTACCAACCGAAACTTTCCGAACATAACACACATAGATTATACGTTACCTACCGAAACTTTCCGAACATAACACACTCAGATTATACGTTACCTTCCGAAACTTTCCGAACATAACACACATAGATTATACGTTACCAACCGAAACTTTCCGAACATAACACACATAGATTATACGTTACCAACCGAAACTTTCCGAACATAACACACATAGATTATACGTTACCTACCGAAACTTTCCGAACATAACACACATAGATTATACGTTACCAACCGAAACTTTCCGAACATAACACACATAGATTATACGTTACCTTCCGAAACTTTCCGAACATAACACACATAGATTATACGTTACCTACCGAAACTTTCCGAACATAACACACATATATTGTACGTTACCAACCGAAACTTTCCGAACATAACACACATAGATTATACGTTACCAACCGAAACTTTCCGAACATAACACACATAGATTATACGTTACCTACCGAAACTTTCCGAACATAACACACTCAGATTATACGTTACCTTCCGAAACTTTCCGAACATAACACACATAGATTATACGTTACCTACTGGCAAAATCTGAACCCTTATTATAATATATAAATAATTCTAATTACTTAAAATACACACACACACATGATACACACATATACATATGACTATCTTAAAATCATACCATTATTTAGGTTTGTTAAAAACGTTAGAATACATTTTACAGATAAGATATGAGAACGTTTTCAGATTTTCAAAACACAACGCTTACACAAAATACATTATTCATGGCCAATAACACCGTCAATATTAGCTTAGTTTTATAAGCAAGTATAAATCATTAACGTCTTCTATGTTAGGCCTATTATTCTTTTAAGCACAACATTCTGAATCTAGTCCCTAAGGGATTTTTTTTTTTTATGAATCAGAAAAGTGAACAAAAATCGTATTCTAAGGACACTTCATTTGCCATATCGATTGCCGACGGTGTTTCAATCCAGAACCTTTCAGGCAGGCTGAGATACAATAAACACAGTCGTGGTTGGAACACTATTTATACAAGCCTGTTAAGAGGCAGGCAGACTCATTCGGTTTGATGATATTAGAAAATATACTGGATATAAAAAGCTTGAATTAGGAAAACTGGTACAGCACAGAACAATGAAGAACCTTAATAATCAGCCGTAAAAATCAAGGAGAACACTATATATAAAGTGTCTTTAAAAGTTCAGGATTCTGGTCTTATTAACCCATGTAATAATATATCTTCAAAAACAAACACAGCCATCTGGTGTTTTAGAAAGATTTTCGTAGTTGTCTACTGACGTTTTTTTTCTTTCGCTCAAAGGAAGCTTTTCATTATAAATATCCAGTCACATTTTATCTCTAGCTTAGATTAATTTTTTTAATTAGGGATGATTCGCTTAAATGCCAAATTTCAATATTGTTATCATACTTTAGTGTTTGTGGACAATGCCGCTATGTAAACTAACTGTATATAATTAGCATAATAATAGAATTAACATCTCCAGCTGCAATGAGTTTAAACTTACGTTTGCAGTGAGCCCACGGTGTACAAGTGTAATGACAAAATCATCCCTGGTGTAAGTAATTCAAAATCAGTATTAAGAAGAGTATTGACATCCCTGGTGTAAGTAATTCAAAATCAGTATTAAGAAGAGTATTAACATCCCTGGTGTAAGTAATTCAAAATCAGTATTAAGAAGAGTGTTGACATCCCTGGTGTAAGTAATTCAAAATCAGTATTAAGAAGAGTATTAACATCCCTGGTGTAAGTAATTCAAAATCAGTATTAAGAAGAGTATTGACATCCCTGGTGTAAGTAATTCAAAATCAGTACTAAGAAGAGTATTAACATCCCTGGTGTAAGTAATTCAAAATCAGTATTAAGAAGAGTATTAACATCCCTGGTGTAAGTAATTCAAAATCAGTACTAAGAAGAGTATTAACATTCCTGGTGTAAGTAATTCAAAATCAGTACTAAGAAGAGTATTAACATCCCTGGTGTAAGTAATTCAAAATCAGTATTAAGCAGAGTATTAACATCCCTGGTGTAAGTAATTCAAAATCAGTACTAAGAAGAGTATTAACATCCCTGGTGTAAGTAATTCAAAATCAGTATTAAGAAGAGTATTAACATCCCTGGTATAAGTAATTCAAAATCAGTATTAAGAAGAGTATTGACATCCCTGGTGTAAGTAATTCAAAATCAGTATTAAGAAGAGTATTGACATCCCTGGTGTAAGTAATTCAAAATCAGTATTAAGAAGAGTATTGAGATCCCTGGTGTAAGTAATTCAAAATCAGTATTAAGAAGAGTGTTGACATCCCTGGTGTAAGTAATTCAAAATCAGTATTAAGAAGAGTATTAACATCCCTGGTGTAAGTAATTCAAAATCAGTATTAAGAAGAGTATTGACATCCCTGGTGTAAGTAATTCAAAATCAGTACTAAGAAGAGTATTAACATCCCTGGTGTAAGTAATTCAAAATCAGTATTAAGAAGAGTATTAACATTCCTGGTATTAGTAATTCAAAATCAGTATTAAAATGGGTATTAATATCCCTGGTGCAAGTAATTCAAAATCAGTATTAAGAAGAGTATTAACATCCCTGGTGTAAGTAATTCAAAATCAGTACTAAGAAGAGTATTAACATTCCTGGTGTAAGTAATTCAAAATCAGTATTAAGAAGAGTATTAACATCCCTGGTGTAAGTAATTCAAAATCAGTATTAAGAAGAGTATTGACATCCCTGGTGTAAGTAATTCAAAATCAGTATTAAGAAGAGTATTGAGATCCCTGGTGTAAGTAATTCAAAATCAGTATTAAGAAGAGTGTTGACATCCCTGGTGTAAGTAATTCAAAATCAGTATTAAGAAGAGTATTAACATCCCTGGTGTAAGTAATTCAAAATCAGTATTAAGAAGAGTATTGACATCCCTGGTGTAAGTAATTCAAAATCAGTACTAAGAAGAGTATTAACATCCCTGGTGTAAGTAATTCAAAATCAGTATTAAGAAGAGTATTAACATTCCTGGTATTAGTAATTCAAAATCAGTATTAAAATGGGTATTAATATCCCTGGTGCAAGTAATTCAAAATCAGTATTAAGAAGAGTATTAACATCCCTGGTGTAAGTAATTCAAAATCAGTACTAAGAAGAGTATTAACATTCCTGGTGTAAGTAATTCAAAATCAGTATTAAGAAGAGTATTAACATCCCTGGTGTAAGTAATTCAAAATCAGTATTAAGAAGAGTATTAACATCCCTGGTGTAAGTAATTCAAAATCAGTACTAAGAAGAGTATTAACATTCCTGGTGTAAGTAATTCAAAATCAGTACTAAGAAGAGTATTAACATCCCTGGTGTAAGTAATTCAAAATCAGTATTAAGCAGAGTATTAACATCCCTGGTGTAAGTAATTCAAAATCAGTACTAAGAAGAGTATTAACATCCCTGGTGTAAGTAATTCAAAATCAGTATTAAGAAGAGTATTAACATCCCTGGTGCAAGTAATTCAAAATCAGTATTAAGAAGAGTATTAACATCCCTGGTATAAGTAATTCAAAATCAGTATTAAGAAGAGTATTGACATCCCTGGTGTAAGTAATTCAAAATCAGTATTAAGAAGAGTATTGACATCCCTGGTGTAAGTAATTCAAAATCAGTATTAAGAAGAGTATTAACATCCCTGGTATAAGTAATTCAAAATCAGTATTAAGAAGAGTATTGATATCCCTGGTGTAAGTAATTCAAATAATTATTAAGAAGAGTATTAACATCCCTGGTGTAAGTAATTCAAAATCAGTATTAAGAAGAGTATTAACATCCCTGGTGCAAGTAATTCAAAATCACTATTAAGAAGAGTATTAACATCCCTGGTATAAGTAATTCAAAATCAGTATTAAGAAGAGTATTGACATCCCTGGTGTAAGTAATTCAAAATCAGTATTAAGAAGAGTATTGACATCCCTGGTGTAAGTAATTCAAAATCAGTATTAAGAAGATTATTGACATCCCTGGTGTAAGTAATTCAAAATCAGTATTAAGAAGAGTATTAACATCCCTGGTATAAGTAATTCAAAATCAGTACTAAGAAGAGTATTGACATCCCTGGTGTAAGTAACTCAAAATCAGTATTAAGAAGAGTATTAATATCCCTGGTGTAAGTAATTCAAAATCAGTATTAAGAAGAGTATTAACATCCCTGGTGTAAGTAATTCAAATCATTATTAAGAAAGTATTAATATCCCTGGTGCAAGTAATTCAAAATCAGTATTAAGAAGTGTATTAACATCCCTGGTGTAAGTAATTCAAAATCAGTACTAAGAAGAGTATTGACATCCCTGGTGTAAGTAGCTCAAAATCAGTATTAAGAAGAGTATTAATATCCCTGGTGTAAGTAATTCAAAATCAGTATTAAGAAGAGTATTAACATCCCTGGTGTAAGTAATTCAAATCATTATTAAGAAAGTATTAATATCCCTGGTGCAAGTAATTCAAAATCAGTATTAAGAAGTGTATTAACATCCCTGGTGTAAGTAATTCAAAATCAGTACTAAGAAGAGTATTAACATCCCTGGTGTAAGTAATTCAAAATCAGTACTAAGAAGAGTATTAACATCCCTGGTGTAAGTAATTCAAAATCAGTACTAAGAAGAGTATTAACATCCCTGGTGTAAGTAATTCAAAATCAGTACTAAGAAGAGTATTAACATCCCTGGTGTAAGTAATTCAAAATCAGTATTAAGCAGAGTATTAACATCCCTGGTGTAAGTAATTCAAAATCAGTATTAAGAAGAGTATTAACATCCCTGGTATAAGTAATTCAAAATCAGTATTAAGAAGAGTATTAACATCCCTGGTGTAAGTACTTCAAAATCAGTTAAAAATGAGTATTAACATCCCTGGTATAAGTGATTCAAAATCAGTTAAAAATGAGTATTAACATCCCTGGTATAAGTGATTCAAAATCAGTAGTAAAATGTTTGCATCCTTGTTGTTACTGACTAAAATGCTCCCTGCTAATACAGCCGTAAGTCTACGGATTTACAAAGCTAAAATCAGGGGTTTCCATTCCCCTCAGTGAGCTCAGCAAATAGTCCGATGTGGCTTTGCTATGAAAAACACACACTGACTAAAATTCACTAGATATGTTTACAATTATTCTATCTGTTTAATTCACGTTCTTACATTTCTAACCCTATTTCTTTAAGTTGCATCGTCAGTCGCCGAATCACGTTGTTTAAGTTTCAGTAAGCTGTTTAACAATTTAAACAGTTAAGTTTGTCCGCAATATTTTATATTGTGCTGATCCTGTTACTGAGTCCACTCCGTCTTGCAATGTTGAAAATATGGGTTTAAATCCTTGCGATGAACATAATAAATAATCCAGTGTGGCTCTAAAATAAAACAGACAAGTATTACAGTAAAATGCTAAAGTATTAATATTTTTTGTAGCCTGTATTTATGGCAGAGTGACTACATCTATATTTTCAACTATTGACCAGATGGATGGCAGCATGATTGCTACTCTTATAACGCACCTACAAGAGGAAAAGATGAAATCATGAAACTAGAAATAGTTCTTCCACAAGTAGCAGCTTATAGTTGATTTCAAACGTCATTCAACCATAAAACAGATCGCGTGAGAAATGTCGTCTTACACTTAGAAAAATAGTTTTCTCTATGTAATATTTTCAAAACATTCTACAAAAAAATTCTCATAATGTGTTTTCTGAACATTCTAAGCCTTGTATAAATATTTTTCATACTTAATATGTTTTCTAGTATCTTTATCCATAAATAAAGTAAGTTCAAATAGTTAATACATATTATAAACGTTTTTATTCTCAAAGGAATAGTAATTTCACGTGCAGCGTATGTTTTATAATTCTGAAAGAATTTGTTTCCTTTTCTTGAATACAATTCAAACCCAGTATCAACTATTTAGGTAACATTTCATATCGTGTATTATTATTTGTTTGTTTTGTTTGGAATTAAGCTCAAAGCTACGCAATGGGCTATCTCTGCTCTGCCCACCACGGGTATCGAAATCCAGTTTCCAGCGTTGTAACTCAGCACACGTACCGCTGTACCACTGAGAGGCACGTATTGGTACTATAATATTCCATATTTGGATACGCAATACCCTTAAAAGTGTTTTTCATATTCGTAAAATACACACTGAAAACATCCGTGGGGACGTTCTAACGTAATGGACAATACCACTATTCGTTGGTAAAAGAGTAGCCAAATAATTGGCGGTAGGTGATGATTACTAGCCGCCTTCCCTCTAGTACTTCACTGATAAATTATTAACAGCTGGTGCAGATAGCCCTCGTGTACTTTTGCACGAATTTTAAAACCAAACCATATTGAAAATATTCAAAATAATAAAAACTGATTGACAGATATTAATAATGAAAATAAAGGACATGATGAAGAAGATAAACAACTGAGGTATCAAAGATGAGGGTGGAAGAGAATAATAAAAACGGTAACAATAAGCATGAATTGTTAAGGTGTTAGATTAAGGTAACCATAAGCATGCATTGTTAAGGTATTAGATTAGGGTAACAATAAGCAGACATTGTTAAGGTGTTAGATTAGGGTAATAATAAGCATGCATTGTTGAGGTGTTAGATTAGGGTAATAATAAGCATGCATTGTTGAGGTGTTAGATTAGGGTAACCATAAGCATGCATTGTTAAGGTGTTAGATTAGGGTAACAATAAGCATCCATTGTTAAGGTGTCAGATTAGGGTAACAATAAGCAGGCATTGTTAAGGTGTCAGATTAAGGTAACAATAAGCAGGCATTGTTAAGGTGTCAGATTAGGGTAACAACCAGCATCCATTGTTAAGGTGTCAAATTAGGGTAACAACCAGCATCCATTGTTAAGGTGTCAGATTAGGGTAACAATAAGCATCCATTGTTAAGGTATTAGATTAGGGCAACAATAAGCAGACATTGTTAAGGTGTTAGATTAGGGTAATAATAAGCATGCATTGTTGAGGTGTTAGATTAGGGTAATAATAAGCATGCATTGTTGAGGTGTTAGATTAGGGTAACCATAAGCATGCATTGTTAAGGTGTTAGATTAGGGTAACAATAAACATCCATTGTTAAGGTGTCAGATTAGGGTAACAATAAGCAGGCATTGTTAAGGTGTTAGATTAGGGTAATAATAAGCATGCATTGTTGAGGTGTTAGATTAGGGTAATAATAAGCATGCATTGTTAAGGTGTTAGATTAGGGTAATAATAAGCATGCATTGTTGAGGTGTTAGATTAGGGTAATAATAAGCATGCATTGTTGAGGTGTTAGATTAGGGTAACCATAAGCATGCATTGTTAAGGTGTTAGATTAGGGTAACAATAAGCATCCATTGTTAAGGTGTCAGATTAGGGTAACAATAAGCATCCATTGTTAAGGTATTAGATTAGGGTAACAATAAGCAGACATTGTTAAGGTGTTAGATTAGGGTAATAATAAGCATGCATTGTTGAGGTGTTAGATTAGGGTAATAATAAGCATGCATTGTTGAGGTGTTAGATTAGGGTAATAATAAGCATGCATTGTTGAGGTGTTAGATTAGGGTAACCATAAGCATGCATTGTTAAGGTGTCAGATTAGGGTAACAATAAGCATCCATTGTTAAGGTGTCAGATTAGGGTAACAACCAGCATCCATTGTTAAGGTGTCAGATTAAGGTAACAATAAGCAGGCATTGTTAAGGTGTCAGATTAGGGTAACAACCAGCATCCATTGTTAAGGTGTCAAATTAGGGTAACAATAAGCATCCATTGTTAAGGTATTAGATTAGGGTAACAATAAGCAGACATTGTTAAGGTGTTAGATTAGGGTAATAATAAGCATGCATTGTTGAGGTGTTAGATTAGGGTAATAATAAGCATGCATTGTTAAGGTGTTAGATTAGGGTAATAATAAGCATGCATTGTTGAGGTGTTAGATTAGGGTAATAATAAGCATGCATTGTTGAGGTGTTAGATTAGGGTAATAATAAGCATGCATTGTTGAGGTGTTAGATTAGGGTAATAATAAGCATGCATTGTTGAGGTGTTAGATTAGGGTAACCATAAGCATGCATTGTTAAGGTGTTAGATTAGGGTAACAATAAGCATCCATTGTTAAGGTGTCAGATTAGGGTAACAATAAGCAGGCATTGTTAAGGTGTTAGATTAGGGTAATAATAAGCATGCATTGTTGAGGTGTTAGATTAGGGTAATAATAAGCATGCATTGTTGAGGTGTTAGATTAGGGTAACCATAAGCATGCATTGTTGAGGTGTTAGATTAGGGTAACAATAAGCATCCATTGTTAAGGTGTCAGATTAGGGTAATAATAAGCATGCATTGTTGAGGTGTTAGATTAGGGTAACAATAAGCATCCATTGTTAAGGTGTCAGATTAGGGTAACAATAAGCATCCATTGTTAAGGTCTTAGATTAGGGTAACAATAAGCAGGCATTGTTAAGGTGTTAGATTAGGGTAATAATAAGCATGCATTGTTGAGGTGTTAGATTAGGGTAACCATAAGCATGCATTGTTGAGGTGTTAGATTAGGGTAACAATAAGCATCCATTGTTAAGGTGTTAGATTAGGGTAATAATAAGCATGCATTGTTAAGGTCTTAGATTAGGGTAACAATAAGCAGGCATTGTTAAGGTGTTAGATTAGGGTAATAATAAGCATGCATTGTTGAGGTGTTAGATTAGGGTAACCATAAGCATGCATTGTTGAGGTGTTAGATTAGGGTAACCATAAGCATGCATTGTTGAGGTGTTAGATTAGGGTAACAATAAGCATCCATTGTTAAGGTGTCAGATTAGGGTAACAATAAGCATCCATTGTTAAGGTCTTAGATTAGGTAACAATAAGCAGGCATTGTTAAGGTGTTAGATTAGGGTAATAATAAGCATGCATTGTTGAGGTGTTAGATTAGGGTAACCATAAGCATGCATTGTTGAGGTGTTAGATTAGGGTAACAATAAGCATCCATTGTTAAGGTGTCAGATTAGGGTAACAATAAGCATCCATTGTTAAGGTCTTAGATTAGGGTAACAATAAGCAGGCATTGTTAAGGTGTTAGATTAGGGTAATAATAAGCATGCATTGTTGAGGTGTTAGATTAGGGTAATAATAAGCATGCATTGTTAAGGTGTTAGATTAGGGTAATAATAAGCATGCATTGTTGAGGTGTTAGATTAGGGTAATAATAAGCATGCATTGTTGAGGTGTTAGATTAGGGTAATAATAAGCATGCATTGTTGAGGTGTTAGATTAGGGTAACCATAAGCATGCATTGTTAAGGTGTTAGATTAGGGTAACAATAAGCATCCATTGTTAAGGTGTCAGATTAGGGTAACAATAAGCAGGCATTGTTAAGGTGTCAGATTAAGGTAACAATAAGCAGGCATTGTTAAGGTGTCAGATTAGGGTAACAACCAGCATCCATTGTTAAGGTGTCAAATTAGGGTAACAACCAGCATCCATTGTTAAGGTGTCAGATTAGGGTAACAATAAGCATCCATTGTTAAGGTGTCAGATTAGGGTAACTATAAGTATCCATTGTTAAGGTGTCAGATTAGGGTAATATCAGGAATATTTTATTTCCAATATTGTTTTGAATATCAAAATTCATTCCTTCTTAACTTAAGTTTATTATGATTTATTAAACTTCACAATAACTCTTGTCCTTAACCAAATATGTACACGAAGATAAATCTGTGTTTAATCTCTAAATGTTCTCAAAACGAAACAAGTACAATTTTCTAACTTTGAAGATAAAAATCTCGGTGTAAATGCTATATACAGAGGGATGGAACGAATAACCACAGTTTTAGGTGAGGAACATTAGATGCTATAACGAAGTCAAGCATAGTCAGTGTAAAACGAAAAATCATATATTTAACTTAAGGTTATGAACATAAGTTACTTTGCCACTAACTTAGTTTTACACTGTCTTTGATTTAATCGCTATATGAACTGTATTGTAGGCATTATGGCTGGTCGAATATCGTATCTCCGTGAAACTTGTACTAAGGCTATCTGCCAACATCCTGAATTTTCAATGACTGTACAGAGAGAAACAGCTAGTCATCAACGCCCTTCCACTCACCATCCAGTTTAAAGTACGTCAAATATTTTGTGGTGTTGCCAGATCTGTATTACGTGGCCTACCTGCACCATAAAAAATACAAAACAGTTGGATAAAGTCACTATTTTCCTATGTAAAATACATAGGGGACCTCGGCAATATTTAATGGAATTAATCACAATAACGGTGGTATGTTGTAAGGGAGCCCCCTATAGTCAGAAAGGTCATATACCTACAGACAAAAATTAAGATACGAGTACGACATATGTGGCGTCAAATAGAAAAAAAGCAAAAATCTCAATACACTAAAACGTTCCTGGAATCATCGTTAAATTAGTCCCCCTGAATAATAAAGTCTAAAAATAAAGAAATAATAAATGATAGTCCTCAAATAAATAGGATTTTATTTTTAATATTTTTTACACTTTCAATTTGTCCGTAATTTCTCTCCAGATTGTGCCCTGGTTTTGTAAAGTACGTTTCTAGACCACAGAAATATTTACATACTGATCAGTTTTAACAGAAGTTCCCTCCGTTGCTGGGATGGACAAATATCCGTTACTGAAATTCTCTGATTATCTGATAAAAATAAAAAAGAGCGATTAGAAAACGCTTTACAAACAGACGTAGAGAGCTTAATAAGGATATGTGAACTAAGTATAGTATATGTAAATATCAGGCTTATACAAATACAAGTGCTTCAGTTGTTCGTTAATTCACCTATGTAGGTGTCGTAACATAGCAGCTGCTCTTCAGTATATGTTGAAAATTAAAAGAAATCTGAAAACAGATAAAATGCAACAATTATTTTAAATAATATTAGAAATTACATTAAGGGTCTAATTTAAAATGACACTATTATAAGAAATAGATCTAAATATGTCCAATAAACGTGCCTTCTAAAATTATCAAAAACGTTTATACATACAGTGCCTAATAAAAGTATTCATCCTCTACATCCCTCACATTTGATGAAATATAAATAATATAAAGAATCTATTTCTAATGGTCATGTTTTGGTTGAAACCCTAATAATTATACTTAACATTGTTATGTGTGAATGAGGATGAATGTCAGCAAAACCTGGATCAAAAATATATAAATTGGAATTTGCTGAATATAAAAGTATTCAGTCCTTAAGTTAGTACTTGTTGGAAGCTGTAAATCATTTTTGAATAGGCGTCTAGTAGTTTTTCATAATTGGATGATTTGATTTTTGTTGCAAACTCTATATGAGATTTAAGATGATTCTTTTTTAGTAATGGCTTCTTTCTTGCCACTTGGTCATAAAGGCCAGCTTTGTGTCATGACCAGGATATTTTCGATGTATGAACACTGAATTTTATAAATACTTCAAAATCAGTATTGGCAGTTTGCTGCTTTTCCAGCTACTTAGTTTAAAGGTCAACCTAACCTTAGTGGTATGAAGAACATTCCACTTCCTAATGATTGATTTCACTACTGTACTCAAAGGGATAATCAGATAGTTTAAATTTTCTGGTAGTCTTTTCCTGATTTTTGCTTTTCTACCACTCTATACCTGACTTGTTTGGAAAGCTTCTCGGTCTTAAGGGTTGGTTTGTCGCATCACTATGTTAGTTGTGGCTTTAACAGATGAATTTACTCAGAAGTCGACTTAAATCACTCTGATTACACACAGACAGAAACCATTACACTAATTTTGTAACCTTACAAACTAATCTTTTGTACCTGAAGTGTCTTGGGGTTTACATAACAAAAGAGTTGAATACTTATGCAGTTGAGAATATTCTAATATATTTTTTAAAAATCTAACTTACTTGCATAATATCAGCGTTTGTTTTAGCTTTCTCAGTTTGGAGTATATTGCGTATAAGCCTAAAGTCCCATTTGAAAGTTTCATGTTGCAAGTTCAGGCGGAAACGCCCCCTACTGGCACGGTGGTATGTCTGTGGACTCACACCTCCAGATTTCGAGTTTCAATACCCGTGTTGAACAGAACACAGATGAACCTTTGTGTAGGTTTGTGATTAGTTGTAATAATTCATCAATCAGGCGTCAACGAAATATGGAAGATTTGCAGGGTGAAAATACTTATACAAGTCACTATATATATATTTATCTTAATTTAAAATAATCTAAACATCCTAAAATGCAAGTACAACATATCTGTACAAATACTGCATCTATCGAAAATAAACTTAATACTTTGACTGTCTAGATTCCCAGCCATACAGCGAAACGCAAAAATTAAAACTTTAACTTCCTGGTTTCTTCGCTATAGAGAGGAACTCTAAGGTCAACTTTTCAACTATCTAAATTCTCTACCATATAAAGAAACTCTCGAACCATAACACTTCAACTGTCTAGATTCTAGACTCTTCGTCATATAAAGAAACTCTAGAACCATAACACTTCAACCGTCTAGATTCTAGACTCTTCGTCATATAAAGAAACTCTAAAAACTTAACATTTCAATTTTATAGATTCTCTAACATATAAAGACATTAGAACCCTAACATACTTCAACTACATGGATTCTTTTCCGTAAAGAGAAACTAGAATCCTAACACATTTCAACTATCCAGACTATCTACAATATTGAGAAACTCTAAAAACTTAAAACTTCATCTATGTAAATTCTCCACATTTTACCGAAATTCTAAACTTAACACTTCAACGAGAATTTTGAAACGTACACGAATAATAATAACATTGAAAATATGTTTTCCATAAATAAAAGATATGTTTTATAACGATAAATCTTGATTCTCCATGGAATAAAAATTCCACAGGAAGACGACTTTATGACAGAATGAAAAAGTGAATCACCATTCCACAGGAACACTGACTTATCGTTAGATATAAACATTACGATGTTATTCTACAGGAACACTGACTTATCGTTACATATAAACATTACGTTGTCATTCCACAGGAACACTGACTTATCGTTACATATAAACATTACGTTGTCATGCCACAGGAACACTGACTTATCGTTACATATAAACATTACGTTGTCATTCCACAGGAACACTGACTTATCGTTACATATAAACATTACGTTGTCATTCCACAGGAACACTGACTTATCGTTACACATAAACATTACGTTGTCATTCCACAGGAACACTGACTTATCGTTACATATAAACATTACGTTGTCATTCCACAGGAACACTGACTTATCGTTACATATAAACATTACGATGTCATTCCACAGGAACACTGACTTATCGTTACATATAAACATTACGTTATCATTCCACAGGAACACTGACTTATCGTTACACATAAACATTACGTTGTCATTCCACAGGAACACTGACTTATCGTTACATATAAACATTACGTTATCATTCCACAGGAACACTGACTTATCGTTACATATAAACATTACGTTGTCATTCCACAGGAACACTGAATTATCGTTACAAATAAACATTACGATGTCATTCCACAGGAACACTGACTTATCGTTACATATAAACATTACGTTGTCATTCCACAGGAACACTGAATTATCGTTACATATAAACATTACGATGTCATTCCACAGGAACACTGACTTATCGTTACATATAAACATTACGATGTCATTCCACAGGAACACTGACTTATCGTTACATATAAACATTACGATGTCATTCCACATGAACACTGACTTATCGTTACATATAAGCATAACGATGTCATTCCACAATAATGACATATTTTTACATATAAACATTACGTTATCATTCCACAGGAACACTGGCTTATCGTTACATATAAACATTACGATGTCATTCCACACAAATGACATATTTTTACATAGAAGCATTACATTGTCATTACACAGGAACTCTGACTTATCGTTACATATAAACATTACGATGTCATTCCACAACAATGACATATTTTTACATAGAAGCATTACGTTGTCATTCCACAACAATGACATATTTTTACATATAAACATTACGATGTCATTCCACAGGAACACTGACTTATCGTTAGTTGATGGAGAATCAACAATGACATATTTTTACATAGAAACATTACGTTGTCATTTCACAACAATGACATATTTTTACTGAGAAACATTACGTTGTCATTTCACAGGAACATTGACTTATCGTTCATATAAACATTACGTTGTCATTCCACAACAATGACATTTTTACATAGAAACATTACGTTTTCATTCCACAACAATGACATATTTTTACTTAGAAATATTACGTTGTCATTCCACAGGAACACTGACTTATCGTTACATATAAACATTACGATGTCATTCCACAACAATGACATATTTGTACATAGAAGCATTATGTTGTCATTCCACAACAATGACATATTTTTACATATAAACATAACGTTGTTATTCCACAACAATGGCATATTTTTACATAGAAACATTACGTTGTCATTCCACAACAATGACATATTTTTACATATAAACATTACGTTGTCATTCCAAAGAAACACTGACTTATCGTTACATATAAACATTATGTTATCATTCCACAGGAACATTGACTTATCGTTCATATAAACATTACGTTGTCATTCCACAACAATGACATATTTTTACATAGAAACATTACGTTTTCATTCCACAACAATGACATATTTTTACTTAGAAACATTACGTTTTCATTCCACAACAATGACATATTTTTACTTAGAAATATTACGTTGTCATTCCACAGGAACACTGACTTATCGTTACATATAAACATTACGATGTCATTCCACAACAATGACATATTTGTACATAGAAGCATTATTTTGTCATTCCACAACAATGACATATTTTTACATATAAACATAACGTTGTTATTCCACAACAATGGCATATTTGTACATAGAAACATTACGTTGTCATTCCACAACAATGACATAGTTTTACATAGAAACATTACGATGTCATTTCACAACAATGACATATTTTTACATAGAAACATTACGTTGTCCTTCCACAACAATGACATATTTTTACATATAAACATTACGTTGTCCTTCCACAACAATGACATATTTTTACATATAAACATTACGTTGTTATTCCACATAAACACTGATTTATCGTTACATATGAACATTATGTTGTCATTCCACATAAAGATTGATTTATCGTTACATATGAACATTATGTTGTCATTCCACATAAACACTGATTTATCGTTACATAGTTTAACATGATTATAATGAATAAAGTATTATTTTATAGCTAGGCTTCACTGGTTAGAAAAGGCGGAAAACGGAAATAACTTTCTTATTTCGTCAGTTGTACTTTACATAAATCCCACGGTAGGATACTATTTATGTGATACTGACAGATGAAATGTACGTCTTCTGCATACATCTTTATTAAAGAAGATCCACTGAACTGTTACCAAGATGTAACAGGTTCATTTACAGCAGTAGAAAAGTCACCAGAGCCAAGGACATGGATTACACGTCAGCCTCATCTCAAGTGATTCTATTTTCATCACCGCTGGCATGTTGTTAAACCATTTACATTGTTTCGGTTAACAATAACATCATCTAGGTTTGGAAACAACTTTTCATTCTAATAAAACAGCCCTATAAATTAGATTCAAACGTTTTATACAACGACAGGCTTCAATATTGATGCAAACAGAGCGCGCACCTAAAGCATAAACAAATTGCACATTGGGCAACACCTCTCTTCAAAGTGTGACACCGTTGCATACGTCTGTTTTCACTCGAGTTAAATGGTCTTCGTTCATCCATAGTCCAGACAGTTTCCCGCAGTCTCTTCACTTACATGCTGGAATCAGTTGTAGTACCCGCATATCAGTATTATTACAGTTTATTTTTGTTACAAGAGGTTTAAATATGGTAAAAACAAATGACAGAATTCCTCACTAGTTAAGTTAGTAACCCGAATTACTCGAAAATTCGTGTTTTCGTTTTCATTTTACACCACTGACAATTGTATTTTTGTTGTGGGTTAATAATCGCAACTCTATAGCAACTCAGAATCAATATACAAGTCGAACATGGTGGTCGATGACCACACTCTTCTTTAAAACTGTTTAAACCTCTTCAATTTTATATTATTTTTCCCCCGTACGGTCGCCAGTTCAGCGATATGTTCTCTCACATTTATCGATTGCAGATTCCTGGTTGTTTGTATTACAATACTTGATTATGTGAACTTTAAGTGTGAATGAACAATGTAAGAAAACCTTGTCTTCGTGTATGTTTGCTCATACTCCGTACATACATTTTAAATAATAATAAACACATTAAACGTTAGAAAAAAGTAACTTCAGCAGAAATAAAAATCTAAAAGAATAAAAAAACTCACAGAAACATTTTGTTTTCAAATTTCATAACTTGAAATTTGGAAATTATATTTACTTACTAATTTTTCTCCAAAATATTTCTATGTAGTGTTATAATTAGTGTGAGTAGTTAACATAGTGTCCTTGTTTGTCTTTCTATTTGGTACTTGTGTCCTTTACTCTAAAACATTGATTCTCATATTGTCTTGGAAGAGTGTGATAGATTTACTGGCAGAGTTTGGAACATGACTAGCTAATAAAGGCGACCATATCAATTGTTAAGGCTAAGTCTGTGAATAAAGTTTAACATTTTGGTTTATCAAAACAGTCTCTCCGACATCGTCGAACAGTGAACTATCTTGAGTTGTGTTCAAGAGACTTAGTGTCAGCTGTCATAAGTCCAAATCTACTGAAGTTTTATTATTGGACAAAAGACTTCCAAACTTGTGATAAAGTCAGAAACAGGAATAAGATGTCATTTTCCCAAAACTCTTATTTAAAAATTCACGATAACTTAACTAAGATAATTATGCCAAAAGCATCGACAATAAAGCATGTTCATTATCACAAATATTTGGCCTATTTGTCACAAATACTTTTTAATCAACGCAGTGCACTCATGTTTTTGTCAGGTAAACTGTTTTACGACATTTCAGTTTCTAGCATGTTTTTAAATGATTCACCTAGTGAGTTTGACATACATATCAAACTCTAACTCAGAATTTAGAGTTGAGAACAAAATAAACCTCTGGACTTGATAACTGGTATTGTGCTTCAGCTACGAACTGGTTATATGCAAGGTTCATTCATTGTTTGGTACTGTACCACAGCTACGAACTGTTGATATGCAAGGTTCATTCATTGTTTGGTACTGTACTACAGCTACGAACTGTTGATATGGAAGGTTCATTCATTGTTTGGTACTGTACTACAGCTACGAACTGGTGATATGGAAGTTCATTCATTGTTTGGTACTGTACTACAGCTACGAACTGGTGATATGCAAGGTTCATTCATTGTTTGGTACTGTACTACAGTTACCATATCTTAGGTGATGCTGAATTAATTAGATTAGGTTAGTAAAAGTTGAGTCAAATGAAGGAAGTCTAGGAATACATATTTGTCTGATATTGCACAAAAGATACACAATATCCGAAGATAAGTAGATAAAGATATCTAACAGAAATTGCAAATTAAAGTACAGTTATATCAAATATCATTCCACACAAAAGCAATGTAGTTTACTAAACTAAATATAAATTATCACTTACAATCTCAGTATGGTATATGTAATTCCAAAAATAGAAAAATATACTTTAATAAAATAGACATAAATTATCACTTACAGTGTGATTTTGTTGTATGTAATTCCAAAATGGAGGAACATACTTTAATAAAATATACATAAATTATCTCTTACAATCTGAGTATGTTATATGTAATTCGAAAATAGAGGAACATACTTTATTAAAATACACATAAATTATCTCTTACAATCTGAGTATGTTATATGTAATTCGAGAATGGAGGAACATACTTTATTAAAATATACATAAATTATCTCTTACAATCTCAGTATGTTGTATGTAATTTGAAAATAGAGGAACATACTTTATTAAAATATACATAAATTATCTCTTACAATCTGAGTATGTTGTATGTAATTTGAAAATAGAGGAACATACTTTATTAAAATATACATAAATTATCTCTTACAATCTGAGTTTGTTGTTTGTATTCCATACAAGAAATATGCACTTTCGTAGTATAGATATAAATTATCATTTATATTAAGGTAAATAAATACAAACCTTTAAAAAAACATAAAACTATATGGCGACTCTGACGTAAGTGCCTTTGTATCAGCTTGGATGTGCAATTAGATTTCTTTACTCATTGTAGGCAATATTTGGTTTGAACACTTAAAATGCACACGAAGCAGTGCAAAAATACTTCGATAACAGACACGTTAATAAATATAAGTATGCTAAACGATATAGTTTACGTACAAACTATAAAAATATTTTTTATAAACATAACATTTTCAAGTGTTTTTTTTTATAATCTAATTGCCTGAAGATGTATCAAATAGGTTTAAGGTGTGAAAATGTTTCCAATGTAATTGCCTGAAAAGGCATCAAATGAAACAAGCTTAGATGCTGAGAACAGCCTGCGAAATAAATAACTAATATAACACAGTTTGACTTTGTAATAAGTAGTACAGCACTTTTATAATTCATTAGGACAGTTTCGATTATAAATATTGGACTCTCTTATTATCGAACCTAACACTCAACTTAAAATTCGACTAAATACTGACTCACTACTAGCTTATCTTCGTATTTATAATGTAATCTTGGTTATAGTTACTTCGAAAATTACAGTACTTCATGACGTCATATTTAGAACTTTCTATGCATTTTGATCTCACTTTTATGAGATTTCCGATATAAAGTGTTAACTTGAGTTTAGCTATCCGAAAAGATCGACTCGACGCCTAGTCATTTTGAGATACGTATTCCTAAACTGTTAACGTGATTTTCACTGTCGAAAAATTTATTAGAAGTGTTTCGATTATAAATATCGAACTCTTTCTGGATTATAGTCGGTCTTTGACGTCACTGTCACGAGGGAACTAGTAGTTCCTCAGAGAGTTAGAATTTTAACTCCCGTCGATATCGTATTTTCTCGAATGAAAGTTCTTTGGAAATCTCACAATAAAATGCAAAACATAGTAAAACTAACTACGATAAAAACAACGTTTGTATTATTTTTCAAAGTATTTATGAACACTGATAAAATACAAAGTTACACCATGAATAGATTAGTCGTAATCAAAAGTCCATTAATGATCCGTCCATGAACAAAGTAGCAATCAAAACAGACTTGTCTTATCCTGAACAATCTAGTCTTCATTAAATATTTGCTAAACAGTTATAATAATTTTAGAAGGTACCCCTCGTGTAGTGTCGAGGGAAATTCAAAAAACAAATAAACTTCGTTATGGTACTTTAGAGTGTCTGCTGGGCTGGCATATATTAAGCAATCAATTACTTATGTATATGTGGTTTATCAAGTAGACAGTTGAAGATTACACAAACTTATTTCACAGAAGTGATACAATCTCTTTTTTGTATTATGATTTGGACTGAAAATTTAAAAAATGTAGTTCATATTCTAAGTTATGAACCAATAAATGAAGAAATGGAATATTTTTACTGTCATGTTTCTCTTCTTCTGTCCCGGCGTGGTCAGGTGGTTAGTTCGTTCGATTCGTAGTCTGAGAGTCACAAGTTCGAACCTTTATCACACCAAACATTCTCGTTCTTTCAGCCGTAGGGGCGTGATAATGTTTCAGTCAATCCCACTATTTGTTGGTTTAAGAGTAACCCAAGAGTTGGTTCTTGGTGGTGATGACTAGCTGCCTTCCTTCTAGTCTTACACTACTAAATTAGGGATGGCTAGCGAAGATAATCCTCGTATAGCATTGCGCGAAATTCAAAACAAACAAGCAATGTTTCTTTGTCTTAGACTATAAACGATTATTACTGTTGTTCATCTGACGTTTTATTCTTGGGTTAACAGAAGGTAACCAAAGATAGTGAGTCATTAGTAGTTTGAGTTTCTTAAATCTCTACAATTATTTTCAAATTATCGATTCAGGTACACAAATCGAAGAGAAATACGAATCGACTGATAGCCAGATATTATAAGTTCACATATTTCAAGTTAAATTTGAATAATTTACACCTCAAGCCACTTTTTGTCATAAGGCGCAAGCCAGACAAATTTCTTGGAGAAAAAAAATAGTGAAGGGTCGAAACTGCAAAATGTTATTACACAGTTTAGTGTATTGATAAATACTGTAAATAACCAGGATCGTATTCATGTTATTAAAGATTTATTTTCCTTATCGGACTAACACGTTGTTTTGCTTTTTATTCTGATAAGATTAAACCAAGAAGGCAGGTGGATATGAGTAATGCCCTACATCCACAGTGACAGGTTTGTTTACTATAACGTTATAAAATGGATTTCGATACTTCCTGAAGGCATAGCACAAATATTCCATTGTGCAGCTTTGTTCATTTCTAGTAGAGTTGTTTTTGCGTATTTTAAAAAAACACATCAATGTTATCCATGAGTTTACTCTTGTTGTTTCTGTTAATGGAATTCTCAATTAAAATAGTCACGTCACATTTATTTGTAGGTGCTCTTAACGTTAGGATGTGCTTTATGTGGGTTACGCTAATCCATTTTTTAGTTGTATCCTTTCGCGAAACAGCATTCCAGACACAACCTCATCATTATTGTGCCACACTGGGGATCCGAGAGTCTTTAGGTTGTTTCCCGTTGCCCGAAAAACAAAATTGTTTTTCTCATTACAGTGCGTAATAAGAGTGACAGCAAAATCCATCTTTTTATTGGACAGACCAAAGAGTTGGCGCTTGTTGCTATTGACTAACTGCTTTCCCTCTAGTCTGTTAATTCAAAATTAGAGACAGCGAGCGCAGATATCCCTTGTGTAAATTTTCGCGAATATCCAAAATAAACTAAATAACTTCTTATAATAAGTGGAATTTCATCTGATGGCACTTATTCACTACAGAGACACATGGCGCTTTCGAGAAACAATTACGCTACATTTTAACAATAAAGAATCAGTTGTTCGCTCACGAACACAACTAAATTTCACCAACTTATCCTTTTGGTACTGAAACAGATCGAGTGAAATGTTTAAGTTTTATTTTATCGCACATTTAGGATGTTTAAAGACAAGAAAAATCTGTGAATATTTGACCACAGAAATAGCCAGTGTAAACATCAAACTATGTATTATTTAACTATGAAAAACCTAACGTGATTATGCTATGGAAGCCATCAATTAGCATTAAATATAAGGAAATCAAACAAATATAAGTCATGATAGTGGTGACTTAACAACAAACACGCGAGAAAATCAATTACAATGAATAATTAATTGTGACGGTATATTCACCTGTTATTCCAATATGAAAAATATTTTAGGTAATTAGTATAGTATATATAAATATATCGAAGCTTACAAACTGTTTACGCTCTACCATAATATAGGGTTCTTCCAACCAATACAAATGAGCCGCGAGTTCGGCAAAACTAGTCTCCTGTAAAGGTTAGTGGCGAATGAATGAACGGATTGGTCTCCTACGTCATTCACGGATTCTTTCTTTTCTTTACTGAAATTACACGTTTGATGACTAAAAAAACTCGCAAGCAAATAATGTCATAATAACTGTGTCTTAACATTAAACATAAAAAATCAACCAGAATTTGGGGCTACAAGTTACTCATGTGTAGCAATGTTGAGTTTGCAAGCAAGCTTACACCTCTCAGAACTATGTTTCGACAAAGATGAGCAGAGCACAGTTTGTTTGTTTTGAATTTCGCGCAAAGCTGCTATCTTGTCCTTAATTTAGTAGTGTAAGATTTCTAGCGCCAATGCTACTTTTTTACCAACGAATAGTGGAAATTACCGTGTTTGTTTGCTTTGAATTTTCGCGCAATGCTACACGAGAGGTATCTGCGCTAGCCGTCCCTAATTTTGCAGTGTAAGACTAGAGGGAAGGCAGCCAGTCATTATCACCCACCGCCAACTCTTGGGCTACTCTTTTAACCAACGAATAGTGGGATTGACCGTCACATTATAACGCCCCCACGGCTGAAAGGGCGAGCATGTTTGGTGTGACTGATTTGTTTCTGTACGGAAGATGTTGTACCATCAAAAATCATATGGAACATTTTCAATAGTACGATCACGTAGATGTTGTACCATCAAAAATCATATGGAACATTTTCAATAGTATGATCACGTAGATGTTGTACCATCAAAAATCATATGGAACATTTTCAATAGTACGATCACGTAGATGTTGTACCATCAAAAATCATATGGAACATTTTCAATAGTACGATCACGTAGATGTTGTACCATCAAAAATCATATGGAACATTTTCAATGGTACGATCACATTTATTTTTATGAAGGCTTTATGATTTAATACCTACCGTCAGTTTCCATTTTGTTACCCTACTATGAATAGTGGTGTTGTCATCTGTACGTTAGCTAAAATAAAGTATTGCTACAAAATAATAAATAGCGCTGTAACTAGAACATATATTTCGGTTTCTTTTACCTTATTTTATCTTTTCTTTTTCAACCGAAAAGCAGAAAGCACGTGATAAAATATCGCAGCTGATACTTAATGGGAGCTGAGTACAATAACACGTAAATTCTTTTTCATTGTGCCTGTTGCAAGATACGGCTTTCAAACAGCATTTAACCTATCTTACAAAAACTCATCTATCAATGTCACCGAACTAAACGAATGAGCGATTTATTAGACGAAATAAAGAAATGACCCTCCGTGTACGATAGCGAAGTAAAGCTCGGGCTGTCTGCTCGCCGCTCTGTGTTTCTTCATGGTTGCAGTTTAATAATTCTCTCGTATGTTAGACCTGAGGATGAACAGTGACGAGAGAGATGCGGTTACCATAGCAACGGATTCTGCATCTAGCGTGATGTAGCTGTTTTCCTTTATCGTAACCGCCTGGTAACCGTAGCGACGGCCGCAGAGTGAAACAGACTGAAAGAAATCATTTTCATATCAGAGTAAATGCGCAGGTCTTAATGTTTAATGTCTTAAATAAGTTACGTGTTCTTCAATAAATTATGTAAGAATATTTTATTCATAGAACGGTTATGAAGCCATTCATTATGCAACGAAAATAATAGTGTAAGTTTTAATAATGACGAAAACAACGTTCTTGGTATACACATTACTTTTAAATGTAATAATCAAGTCTTCTGAAAACCGTGAAATATGTATGTAACGCTAACTTATTGCTTAAGTATTTTTAACTGTGCTCGTAAGTTAGCATTTAAGTTTCAAATAAAAAACGTTATAAATTTGCAAATTCGTTTTTCAGCTCTCCAGCTATTTCATACATCAGATAGACTAAAGGTTTGGGTATCCCTCAATCATACGTTTACAGTTTGAATTACAGGAAGACACAATAATTTATTCCTTAATCACGTGCTAGTCACATTGAAATCCCTGACACTAAAGTGTTAACGTGAGCTTTGCGGTAAAAACCCATCAAACTTGACTCTTACCATTTTGAGGTGCATGGCCATGGCCCTAAAGTTTTAACCAAAAAAAACAACGACTTGATGCCTAGTCATTTTTAAGTACTTGGCCCTAAAGAGTTAACGTGAATTTTATTGTCCAAAAACACTGAGTTCATGTGTGTTTTCTTATACCAAGGCCACATCGGGCTATCTGCTGAGACCACCATACCAAGTTGATGTTTAGTCATTTTGAGGTGTTTAGAGCTTAACTATTTAACATGAGTTTCACTACCACAAAACATCGACCTGGTGCTCAGTTCTTTTTAAGCGCTTGACAAAAAAAATGTTATTGAAGGTTTTGCTGTTAAAAACAATGTAATACGTGACACAGTTATTTTTTTTTAACGAAAACCGTTAAGTGTTATATTTGTATCTACAAGCCAGAGGAAGACAATAAAAGTCATAATTCACGAAATATATTTTTATTTCTTAATTCATCTCTATTCGTTTAGTGTAGTTTTTAACTTTGCAAATTTTCACTGGTGGAAACCAGTCTGTACACCAGATGTATGTTTAAAAGGAATATAAAAAATAACAAAATATCGTGATCGATTCATCAAAGTCCCTGAAACTTTGCATTAAGAAAACGTTTTTGAAAACCTCTGAAATGCAGTCTTAAAAAATTAACAAAAAGTTTCAGATACGAAAATTCATTTATTCAACTACTGATTTCTCGAAATCGTTTGAACGTCTTGTTATAAATACATCATAATTGGTTTACAATTGGCTCAACTAAAGGCCTGTTTGAAAAAGCTAAAACTAGTGAATAAGAATCAGTTGTGATCCTACAATTTGGCCCAGCATGGCCAAGTAGTTAAGGCACTCGACTTTTAATCTGAGGGTCGCGGGTTCGAATCTCCGTCCCACCAAACATGATCGCCCTTTCAGCCGTGGGGGCGTTATAATATTACAATTAATCCCGTTATTCGGTGATCAAAAAATAGCCCAAGAGTTGGCGATGGGCGGTGATGACTAGTTGCCATCTTTCCAGTCTTACACTGCTAAATTAGGGTCTGCTAGCGCAGATAGCCCTCGTGTAGCTTTGCGCGAAATTTAAAACAAACCAATCCTTCTCTTTACTTCATTGATAATCATATATAGTTATATTTCTGTTATTAGTAGAGATTTGGATAAATGAAATGTTTTGTTAGAAGGAACAACATTTCGGCTCCAATACTTAGATAAGCCTTCGAGCTAAAAAAAAAAAGACCACAAAATAAAAGCTGAAACGTCATCCGAAGCACTGTATATAATAAGCAGGAAAGAGCAGTCCATTTACGTCAATTCTTTATCGTGTCTATAACATCCTCGAAACGATATCTTTATTATTTATTCATTCATAGATCGTGTGGGAAAAGGTGACTAGTTTAAGTTACGAACATTCAGCTGAAGTCGGTGTCCACTTATCTGGCGGTTTTATTGTTCGTTACTGAAGACCTAAGTTAAACAAGTTTGGTTTCATTCGGTTTGTTTTTAACCCCGGATGTTGTTGTTTCTTTTATATATCCAGTTAAATGTTGAAAGCTCTACAACATTTAATACACATAAAGTTACTTAAAGTAAAATTTGTAGCAATCAATATCTCAACAGAACCACGTCTCATTTCATATCTGTCTATTTACTTTATTCATAATACCAGAACTATACATACAAAACAAGGAGAAATATGTAGAATAGGGCGTAATACGTTGTCCGTTTTAAACCCTTTGAAAAGTTACGTCTTTAAGATCGTTGTGATACGTTAATTAATTATTCTAACATCAAAAAGAAGAAACAAAACTAGACGATGATAAAAATAGCATCAGACAACTTTGTATTAATCTGGATTAATTAGAATTTTACAAAAGAGAACTGTTTGTTCACAGATCTCGCACGCGCCACCCATCTTCTAATAGTAATAATTAAAGCTTAGCAGGAGAAGATGTGTCTATATAACAAAAAGTGTTCTTTACTAACATTAAAATACAGAAAAAACTGTATACCTGTGTATAAAGATGTTCTTTACTAACATTAAAATACAGAATAAACTGTATATCTGTATATAACTAACATCTTTACTAATATCAAAATACAGAATAAACTGTATACCTGCATTACGCGTGTTCTTTACTAACATAAAAATACAGAATAAACTGTATAAACAGATGTTCTTTACTACCATAAAAATACGGAATAAACTGTATTCCTGTGTAAACAGATGTTCTTTACTACCATAAAAATACAGAATAAACTGTATAAACAGATGTTCTTTACTACCATAAAAATACAGAATAAACTGTATAAACAGATGTTCTTTACTACCATAAAAGTACAGAATAAACTGTATAAACAGATGTTCTTTACTACCATAAAAATACAGAATAAACTGTATACCTGTGTAAACAGATGTTCTTTACTACCATAAAAATACAGAATAAACTGTATACCTGTGTAAACAGATGTTTTTTTACTACCATAAAAATACAGAATAAACTGTATAAACAGATGTTCTTTACTACCATAAAAATACAGAATAAACTGTATAAACAGATGTTCTTTACTACCATAAAAATACGGAATAAACTGTATTCCTGTGTAAACAGATGTTCTTTACTACCATAAAAATACAGAATAAACTGTATAAACAGATGTTCTTTACTACCATAAAAATACAGAATAAACTGTATACCTGTGTAAACAGATGTTCTTTACTAACATCAAAATACAGAATAAACTGTATACCTGTGTAAACAGATGTTTTTTTACTACCATAAAAATACAGAATAAACTGTATAAACAGATGTTCTTTACTACCATAAAAATACAGAATAAATTGTATAAACAGATGTTCTTTACTACCATAAAAATACAGAATAAACTGTATATCTGTACATACAGATGTTCTTTACTAACACAGAAATATAGAATAAACTGTATATCTGTATACACAGATGTTCTTTACTAACATAATGTTATAGAATAAACTGTATATCTCTATATGAAGACGTATTTTACTAACGTAAGTTAATAGAATAAACGATGTATCTAAATGGAAATTTCGTTACTAACATAAGATAAGAGAATAAATTGTAAATATTTAAATGAAGACGTTCGTTACTAACATCAGGTTATACAGTAGATTATATATCCCTAAACTGACGCGTTCTTTACTAACATAAGGTTATAGAATTAACCATGTATCTCTAAATATCTTTACTAACATATGGTTATGGAATATACTGCATATCTCTAGATTCAGACGTTCTTTCCTAACAAAAGGTAATAGAATAAACTGTATATCTCTAAATGGAGATGTTCTTTACTAACTTATGGTTATAAATTAAGCTGTATATATCTGAATGAGAATGTTCTTTATTGATATAAGGCTATACAATAAAGTGTATATCTCTAAACGGATATATTCTTTACTAAAATAAGGTTGTACAGTAAATTAGATATCTCTAACTGAAGATGTTCTTTACTATGATGTTATGGAATAGACAGTATATCTCTAAATTCAGACGTTCTGTACTAACATAAGGTTATACACTTCAGTATATATCTTTAAATAAATATGTTATTTCTAGCATAAGGTTACAGAATAAATTAAGTATCTCTAAATGAAGACGTTCTTTATTAACATGGGATTATAGAATAAATTCTATATCTTTAAACGCAGAAATTCTTTACTAACATATGGTTATACAATAGACTGTATATCTCTAAATGAAGACGTTCTTCGCTAATATAACGTTATAGAATAAACCGTATATCTCTAATGGAGGCGTTCTTTATTAAAATTAGTTTGTAGAATAAACTGTATATCTACAATGAAGACGTTGATCAGTAACATGAGGTTATAGAATAAACAGTGTATCTCCGAATAGAGACGTCCTTTAATAACATAAGGCTGCAGAATGAACTATATATCTACAATGAAGACGTTGATCAGTAACATGAGGTTATAGAATAAACAGTGTATCTCCGAATAGAGACGTCCTTTAATAACATAAGGCTGCAGAATGAACTATATATCTACAATGGAGACGTTGATCAGTAACATGAGGTTATAGAATAAACAGTGTATCTCCGAATAGAGACGTCCTTTAATAACATGATGCTGCAGAATGAACTATATATCTACAATGAAGACGTTGATCAGTAACAGGAGGTTATAGAATAAACAGTGTATCTCCGAATAGAGACGTCCTTTAATAACATGAGGCTGCAGAATGAACTATATATCTCCAAAGAAGGAAGCTGTTCATTAACATCGAATTATAAAATGTACTGTATATCTCTAAATGAAGATATTCCTTACCAACACAAGGTTCTAGATAAAACTGTATATCTCTAAATGAAGATATTCCTTACCAACACAAGGTTCTAGGATAAAACTGTATATCTCTAAATGAAGATATTTCTTACCAACACAAGGTTCTAGGATAAAACTGTATATCTCTAAATGAAGATATTCCTTACCAACACAAGGTTCTAGATAAAACTGTATATCTCTAAATGAAGATATTCCTTACCAACACAAGGTTCTAGGATAAATTATATATCTCAAAATGAAGACTTTCTTTACTAACATAAGGTTATTGATAAAACTGTATATCTCTACATGGAGATGTTCTTTACTACATAAGATTATAGAATAGGCTGTACATCTATAAATGTAGATGTTCTTTACTACATAAGATTATAGAATAGGCTGTACATCTATAAATGTAGATGTTCTTTACTACATAAGATTATAGAATAGGCTGTACATCTATAAATGTAGATGTTTTTAATACGACAATGTTGTAGAATGAACTTATTCCTATAAATGTAGATGTCCTACACTAACATAAGATTATAGAATACACTGTATATCTTTAAACGTACATATTCTTAACTAACATGGGATTATAGAATAAATTATATATTTCTAAATGAAGACGTTCCTTAGTAACATCAGGTTATGGAATAAATTTTGTATCTCTAAATGTAGATGTCCGTCACTAACATAATGTTATGCTATAGAGTGTTTATTTGTCAGTATAGATGTTCTTTTATGAGACAAGGTTATAGAATAAAATGTAGATCTCTGAATTAAGACTTTCTTTACCAACATAAGATTATACAATTAATTATATACCTCTAAATGACGATTTTTTTGCTAAGATAAGGTTATAGAATAAATTAGATATACCTAAATGAAAACGTTCTTTACTAACATGAAATTATAGAATAAATTATATATTTTTAAAGGGAGATATTCTTTACTGACATAATTTATAGAATAAACTGTGTAGCTCTAAATATCTCTGAATGAAGACGTTATTTATTAACATATTGTTATAGAATAGACTGGACAGTTCTAGATTAAGACTTTTTTTAATAACATAAGGTTAAATAATAAGCTCTGTATCTTTAAATGAAGATGTCCTTTCCTAACATAAGTTTATACACTAAATTACGTCTCTCAATGAAGACGTTTTTACTAAAATTGGATTATAGAATAAACTGTGTACTTCTAAATAGAGATGGTGTTAACTAACACAAGGTTACACAGTAAATTTTATATATCTGAATGAAGACGTTCATTTCTAACATAAAGTTAGAGAAAAAATGTATACCTCTAAAAAAAGACCTTTACTAACATAAAGTTATACAATGAACTATATATCTCTAAATTTAGATGTTATTCACAACATATAGTTATAAAATACACTGTATATCTCTAAATTAAAACGTTCTTTATTAACATAAGGTTACAGAATAAACTGTAAATTTCTAAATGGAGATCGTCTTTACTAACATAATGTTATACAGTAAATTATATATCTCTGAATGAAAACGCTGTTTACTAACATATGGTTATAGAAAACTGTATACTTCTAAATGAAGACGTTCTTTGCTAACATAATATTATCCAATGAACTATATATCTCTAGATGTAGATTTTATTTCTAACATAAGGTTATAAAATAAATTCTATATCTCCAGATGAAGAAGTTCTTGAGAAAATAAGGTTGTAAAATAAACTGTACACCTCTAAGTGACAACGAACTTTACTATCATAATGTTATACATTAAACTCTATATCTCTAAATGAAGAAGTTATTTACTAACACGGGGTTACACAATAAATTATATATCTCTAAATGAAGACATTTTTTACAAACATGGGATTGTAGAATAAATTATATATTTCTAAATGAAGACGTTCTTTATGAAAATAAGGTTATAGAATAAACAATATACCTCTAAATAGAGATGTTCTTTACTAAAATAAAACTATAGAATAAAATGTATACTTTTAAATGGAGGTGGTCTTTACTAACTCAATATTATATAGTAAATTATATATCTCTGACTGATAACGTTTTTTACTAAGATAAGGTTATAGAAAAACTTTATACCTCTAAATGAAGACGTTCTTTAGTAGTATAAGGTCATAGAATAAATTATATATCTTTACATGTATATGTTTTTCACTAACATAGGTTGATGGAATATATTATATACCTCGAAATGAAGAAGTCCTTTACTAACATAAGTTTATATAATGCACTATATATCTCTAACTTTAGAACTTCTTTACTAATATAAGGTTATAGAATAAATTGTAAATATCAAAATGAAATCGTTCTTTACTAACAAAAGGTTATAGAATAAACTATATCTCTAAATGGAGATGTTTTTTTACCTACATACGGTTATAGATTGAACTGTAAATATTTAAATGGAAATGTTCTTTATTAAAATAATGTTATATAGTAAATTATATATCTCTAAATGTAGATGTTCTTACTAGCATATGGTTGTAGATTAAACTGTATACCTCTAAATGGAGGTATCCTTTACTAACAAGTTATGGAATAGACTGTATATCTCTAAATTAAGACGTTCTGTACTAACACAAGACTATTCAATCCATCATATATCTCTAATTGAATATGTTCTTTCTAACATAAGGTTATGGAATGAACTATATATATCTAAATGAAGACGTAGTTTACTAACAAAAGGTAATGGAATGAGCTGTGTATCTCAGAATGGAGAAGTTCCTTACTAACACAAGTTTGCAGAATAAATTATATATCTCTAAATACATACGTTTTTCACTAACATAAGGTTATAGGATTAAATGTGTATCTCTAATTATCTTTTCTAACAGATAGTTATAGAATATACTGTATATCTCTAAATGAATATGTTCTTTACTAACACAAGGTTATAGATAAGGTTACAGAATAAACTATATATGTCTAAATGGCGACCTTCTTTACTAACATATGGTTATGGAGTAAATTGCATAGATCTAAATTAAAACGTTCTTTAATAACATATGGTTATAGAATAAACTGAATTGCTGTCAATTTAAACATTCTTAAATAACATAAAGTTATACGTAAACTATATATCTCTAAATTAAGATGTTCTTTACTAATATAAATTTATATAATAAACTGTATATCTCTAAGTGGAGATGTTATTTACTAACATAAGGTCATAGAATAAACTCTATATCTCAAAACTGAGATATTATTTACTAACATAAGATTATATAATAAACTGTATATCTCTAAATATCTCTGAATGAAGACGTTTCTTAGTAACATAACGTTATGGCATAAACTGTTTTTCTCCAAATGAATATATTCATTACTGACATTATGTTATACAATAAACTCTATATCTCTAAATGAAGACGTTCTTTACTAACAATGGGATTATAGAATAAATTATATATTTGTAAATGTAGACGTCCTTTGTAACATAAGGTTATAGAATAAACTCTATATCCTTAAATGGCGAAATTATTTACTAACATAAGATTATAGAACAAACTGTGTATCTCTAAATATCCCAGAATGAAGACTTTCTTTACTGACATAAGGTTATACAGTAAATTAAAACCTTCGTTTCTAACATAAGGTTATACAATAAACTATATATCTCGAAATGAATATGTTCTTTCTAACATAAGGTTATAGAATAAATTATATATATTTCAAGGAAGACGTTCTTTATTAACAGGGGATTATAGAATAGATTATATATCTCTAATTAAAGATGTTCTTTAGTAACATCAGATTATAGAATAAACTGTGTTACTCTAAATATCCCTGAACGAAGACGTTCTTTACTAACATAAAGTTATACAGTAAATTATATATCCCTGAATGAAGACGTTCTTTACTAACATAAAGTTATACAGTAAATTATATATCTCTGAATGCAAATGTTCTTTACTAACATAAAATTATAGAATAAACTACATATCTTTAAATGGTAAAATTCTTGATTAACATAAGGTTATAAAATAAAGTGTATATCTAAATGGAGATGTTCTTTACAAACATAAGGTTTTACAATGAACTCTATACCTTTAAATGAAGATGTGTTTTACTAACATAAGGTTATAAATTAAATTATACATCTCTAAATTACGACGTTTTTTTACCAACATAATGTTACAGAATAAACTAGATTCCTTTATATGGAGAAGTTCTTTGCTAAGATAAGTTTATACGGTAAATTATATATCTATGAATGAATACATTCTTTACTGGTATATGGTTGTAGAATAAACTGTATATCTCTAAATGCAGATGTTCTTTACTAACAATATTATAGGAGAAGCTATGTATCTTTAAATGAATATGTTTCTAACTAGTATAGAGTTACACATATATATAAATGAAAGTTTTTCTTACTACCATAAAGTTATATAACAAACTATATCTCTTAATGAATATAAGCAGTATCACAGCTCTGTTAAAGTTTGTCTGAAACGATAGGTTGGATTTTCTTCTTAAATTGGTCATATGTGGGTTATACAGATTAAGAGTTTTATTAGTTTGTAATAAAGATGAGAAAAAAAAACATTTGTTTATCAAACAGCTGTTCTGCTAGGCTTTCGAATGAGAAACTAAAAACTTATTATTATATAACAAAAAATAATTCGTTTTAATACAATTATAAACAGCAGGAAGAAAGAAAATATACGATTCAGGAAAAAGATTTTCATTTCATGGTATTATTGTAAAATATCCCAACGTGATATTCTAAAGACATCAGTTCCATTTATATCATAATATCTATGTAAATGTGGAATTTACACCTGTGCAAATGATTGTCTGTAACTACTGTGATGGACTTACAATATTTTACAGTCAGGCCTTGTAGGATGGCAGGTTACACTCTGACAGTAGAGTCTAACTGTCACTTTATGTGACTGTCAGGTCTTGTAGGGTGACAATTCGATGGAAGTTAATTATTTCTTCAAGTGACTGTCACAACATATGACATGGGTCTCCACACTATAAAATTATATCTTAACCATTTCTTCAAGTGATAGTTACATCTTGTAGGGTGACAATCCACAATATGATAGTAGAACTTATATTTTTCAAGTAACATTTATGAATGTTATTATACACTACTGGCAGGAGTAACTTGACACATGAGTAACAGAGTAACAGGTAATTTTTCCTGAATGGTACACCTTATCTTGAACTAAACCTCTGAAAATGTAATTCAGGTTCCTGTAAATAACATCAGAAAACAAAAATTAAACAACAAGCTGCCAGAGGGCCAAATATACCAACTGAAAATGTTACAACCAAATAATCTTAGTATATACGTTCTTAACAATATACTACCAACAACCAATCCCCATTCAGTATATACCTACTTCTATAAACGTGTTTATTGTTAATAACCATGAAAATGAAACAAAGAGTAAGATTTCAAAAAGATTATGACAGCAGGTGCCCTCTATTGGCACAACTGTATGTCTGCGGACTCCCACCGCTAGAAACTTTGTTTCGATACCTGCGGTGAAAGAGCACAGTTAGCTCATTGTGTAACATTGTGCTTAATTACAAATAAATAGAGTTACGTCATCATCATGGGATATAGTTTAATATATAACTTTATACTAATAAAAAACATCTTTCATGTGGCCTTGTGCTTGATTACAAACAAACAATGACCACAAAGTAAGTACAACTACTTTATTTGAAAACAAAGTACTCTTTGTTATCGTTAAGATTATATATATACTTATCTCTTTTAACAGATACAGTTTGGTTTAATCAATATGTTATCTTTATAAACGTACGTATTATTGTAGACTAGTGCTTTACAAAATTTAAATATTTATTAAAAGTAAATAAGAAATTTATCAACTTCCAAACCATCGTGGAAAAAAAATTGTTAAATTTTGTCAGTATAAATCCTGGCTTATCAACTACTTTACATTTACTCTGACTTATCAACTACTTTACATTTACTCTGACTTATCAACTACTTTACATTTACTCTGACTTATCAACTACTTTACATTTACTCTGACTTATCAACTACTTTACATTTACTCTGACTTATCAACTACTTTACATTTACTATGACTTAGCAACTACTTTACATTTACTATGACTTATCAACTACTTTACATTTACTATGACTTAGCAACTACTTTACATTTACTCTGACTTATCAACTACTTTACATTTACTATAACTTAGCAACTACTTTACATTACCTCTGCTTTATCAACTACTTCACTTTGCCTCTGACGTATCTACTACTTTACGTTGCCTCTGACTTATCAACTACTTTACGTTGCCTCTGACTTATCAACTACTTTACATTCCCTCTTACTTATCAACTACTTTACATTCCCTCTCACTTATCAACTACTTCACTTTGCCTCTGATTTATCAACTACTTTACATTTACTATGACTTATCAACTACTATACATTTACTCTGACTTATCAACTACTTTACATTTACTATGACTTATCAACTACTTTACATTTACTCTGACTTATCAACTACTTTACATTTACTATGACTTAGCAACTACTTTACATTTACTCTGACTTATCAACTACTTTACATTTACTATAACTTAGCAACTACTTTACATTACCTCTGCTTTATCAACTACTTCACTTTGCCTCTGACGTATCTACTACTTTACGTTGCCTCTGACTTATCAACTACTTTACGTTGCCTCTGACTTATCAACTACTTTACATTCCCTCTTACTTATCAACTACTTTACATTCCCTCTCACTTATCAACTACTTCACTTTGCCTCTGATTTATCAACTACTTTACATTTCCTCTAACTTCTGCACGAAGTATTTTTAGTAATCTTACAAAACTGGGTTATGGTAGTAAATATGAGTTACCGATAAAACACAAATGGATTTTGGCTGTTTTCTTGATCTTTTCTGTAAATATTCAAATCGATGTCATCAATATGGCACATGGAGCTGGCAAGTTGCCAAGTGTGAAATAGAAGTTAAGGTAAAGTAAAACTAAAAATCGAGATCTGCACGTGATGCAAAATCGGTCTTCATTGTGATCAAAACTCCAGTAAACAGTTCTGTCTTTGAAAACGTTTGAGATGCCTGATTCTCCTGTTTAATCTCACGTGCGAAGTTTAGTTCGTCGAATAAAAGCGAGATAATATATATTTTAAATGTTCTTATTTTGTGTAAGACTGGAAACAATCCATTAGTGTGTTTTTGTATGTAACTATAATAAGAAAACTATTATGTAAGGATAAGATAGATATTGATAAACCAAGATCTCAATCATCATGGTTTCTAATAGTTTTATGATAAGTATAACATATTATACAAAACAGAGGAATTACAGAATAATTCAAGAACCAAAACAAAAAACTGTAACTACTGTTATACTATAATACATATTTTTTATCTTAAATGTCTTTATTTTTCACAATATATTGTTTTTTTTTCACTCACTTTTCATGCTTAAGGATAAACTTTACTGTTCAAAGGAATATCTTTAAGAGTCGATCCCACAATAAGGATTAGCTTCATAAATCTAACTTTTACTAGCTTTAGGTATAAGTGAATAATGCGTGTCTGTGACTTCTGTTTACCTACAAAGGTTATGTACCATCGTCCCTAATTTTAAACTGCCAACCAAAGGGAAGGCAACCGGTCGGCATCATCAATCGCCAATTCTAGGATGACCGTTTACCAACGAGTAGTGGGGTTGCTGTCAGATTATAACAAGCCCACTGTTGAAAGGACGAACATCACCAACTTCGGGTTTCGATCCCGCATTTCTCAATTTATGAGTTTAGCGCCGTAACAATAAGGCAAACAAACTACTTAGAGTTTTCCAAAGCACTCAAGTGATATAAATAACTTATGAAAAAATATATGTAATATTTTATACTAAATTAATAAAAACGTAATCCATTACCTATATTTCCAGCAATGAATTTCGAAGTCAGTCTAATACATTCCTGCAATATGATAAAAGTACATAATATATATATTTATAATATCAGGTAACAAAACCTGTATTATGACCAGTTTCTCATCTGCCCAAAATATTACATGGCTGTAATTATGTGTTTCTCATAATCGACCCAGGAAGATACAGGAATGTAATAATGGGTTTTTTATAAGCAGTCCAGGATATTACAGTACGGTAATAATGGGTTTTTTATAAGCAGCCCAGAATATTACAGTACGGTAATAATGGTTTTTTATAAGCAGTCCAGGATATTACAGGACTGTAATGATGTGTTACCTGTCATTGGCCAATGATATTACATGATAATGTCCATATGAACAAGAAAATCAATAACAAATATATTATAGTTTGTTTAAATATACACACACATCTCTTATATTACAGTTTGTTTAAATACACACAGACATCCCATATTACAGATTGTTTAAATACACACAGACACATCTCTTGTATTACAGTTTGTTTAAATACACACAGGCACGTCTCATATATTACAGTTTAAATACACACAGACACATCTCTTGTATTACAGTCTGTTTAAACACACACACATCTCTTATATTACAGTTCGTTTAAATACACACAGACATCTCATATTACAGTTTGTTTAAATACGCACAGACATCTCATATTATAGATTCTTTAAATACAAACAGACACATCTCTTGTAATACAGTTTCTTTAAATACACACACATCTCTTATAATACAGTTCGTTTAAATACAAACAGACACATCTCTTGTATTACAGTTTGTTTAAACACACACACATCTCTTATATTACAGTTTGTTTAAATACACACAGACATCTCATATTACACTTTGTTTAAATACACACAGACATCTCATATTACAGTTTGTTTAAATACGCACAGACATCTCATATTACAGATTCTTTAAATACAAACAGACACATATCTTGTATTACAGTTTGTTTAAATACACACACACACATCTCTTATATTACAGTTTGTTTAAATACACACACATCTCTTATATTACAGGTTTTTAAATACACACAGACATCTCATATTACACTTTGTTTAAATACACACAGACACATCTCTTGTATTACAGTTTGTTTAAATACACACACATCTCTTATATTACAGTTTGTTTAAATATACACAGACCTCATATTACAGTTTGTTTAAATACACACAGACACATCTCTTGTATTACAGTTTGTTTAAATACACACAGACATCTCTTATATTACAGTTTGTTTAAATACACACAGACATCTCATATTACAGTTTGTTTAAATACACACAGACACATCTCTTATATTACACTTTGTTTAAATACACACAGACACATCTCATGTAATACAGTTTGTTTAAATACACACAGACACATCTCTTGTATTACAGTTTGTTTAAATACACACAGACACATCTCTTATATTACACTTTGTTTAAATACACACACATCTCTTATATTACAGTTCGTTTAAATACACACAGACACATCTCTTATATTACACTTTGTTTAAATACACACACATCTCTTATATTACAGTTCGTTTAAATACACACAGACATCTCATATTACAGTTTGTTTAAATACACACAGACACATCTCTTATATTACACTTTGTTTAAATACACACAGACACATCTCTTGTATTACAGTTTGTTTAAATACACACACATCTCTTATATTACAGTTCGTTTAAATACACACAGACATCTCATATTACAGATTGTTTAAATATAAACGGACACATCTCTTGTATTACAGTTTGTTTAAACACACACACATCTCTTATATTACAGTTCGTTTAAATACACAGAGACATCCCATATTACATTTTGTTTAAATACACACAGACATCTCATATTACATTTTGTTTAAATACACACAGACATCTCTTATATTACAGTTTGTTTAAATACACACAGACATCTCATATTACATTTTGTTTAAATACACACAGACATCTCTTATATTACAGTTTGTTTAAATACACACAGACACATCTCTTATATTACAGTTCGTTTAAATACACACAGACATCTCATATTACATTTTGTTTAAATACACACAGACATCTCTTATATTACAGTTTGTTTAAATACACACAGACATCTCATATTACATTTTGTTTAAATACACACAGACACATCTCTTGTATTACAGTTTGTTTAAATACACACAGACATCTCTTATATTACAGTTTGTTAAAATACACACAGACATCTCATATTACAGTTTGTTTAAATACAAACAGACACATCTCTTATATTACACTTTGTTTAAATACACACACATCTCTTATATTACAGTTCGTTTAAATACACACAGACATCTCATATTACAGATTGTTTAAATATAAACGGACACATCTCTTGTATTACACTTTGTTTAAATACACACAGACACATCTCTTGTATTACAGTTTGTTTAAACACACACACATCTCTTATATTACAGTTTGTTTAAATACACACAGACACATCTCTTGTATTACAGTTTGTTTAAATACACACAGACATCTCTTATATTACAGTTTGTTTAAATACACACAGACACATCTCTTGTATTACAGTTTGTTTAAATACACACAGACATCTCTTATATTACAGTTTGTTTAAATACACACAGACATCTCATATTACAGTTTGTTTAAATACACACACATCTCTTATATTACAGTTTGTTTAAATACACACAGACACATCTCTTGTATTACAGTTTGTTTAAATACACACAGACATATCTTATATTACAGTTTGTTTAAATACACACAGACATCTCATATTACAGTTTGTTTAAATACAAACAGACACATCTCTTATATTACACTTTGTTTAAATACACACAGACACATCTCTTGTAATACAGTTTGTTTAAATACACACACATCTCTTATATTACAGTTCGTTTAAATACACACACACATCTCTTATATTACAGTTCGTTTAAATACACACAGACATCTCATATTACACTTTGTTTAAATACACACAGACATCTCATATTACAGTTTGTTTAAACACACACACATCTCTTATATTACAATTCGTTTAAATACACACACATCTCTTATATTACAGGTTGTTTAAGTACACACAGACATCTAATATTACACTTTGTTTAAATACGCACAGACATCTTTTATATTACAGTTTGTTAAAATGCACACAGACACATCTCTTGTATTACAGTTTGTTTAAATACACACACACATCTCTTATATTACAGGTTGTTTAAATACACAGAGACATCTCATATTACATTTTGTTTAAATACACACAGACATCTCTTATATTACAGTTTGTATAAATACACACAGACACATCTCTTGTATTACAGTTTGTTTAAATACACACAGACATCTCTTATATTACACTTTGTTTAAATACACACTGACATCTCATATTACACTTTGTTTAAATACGCACAGACACATCTCTTATATTACAGTTCGTTAAATACACACAGACATCTCATATTACAGATTGTTTAAATATAAACGGACACATCTCTTATATTACAGTTCGTTTAAATACACACAGACATCTCATATTACACTTTGTTTAAATACACACAGACATCTCATATTACACTTTGTTTAAATACACACAGACATCTCATATTACACTTTGTTTAAATACGCACAGACACATCTCTTGCATTACAGTTTGTTTAAATACACACAGACACATCTCTTGTATTACACTTTGTTTAAATACACATCTCTTATATTGCAGTTCGTTTAAATACACACAGACATCTCATATTACAGTTTGTTTGAATACACACACATCTCTTATATTACACTTTGTTTAAATACACACAGCCACATCTCTTGTAATACAGTTTGTTTAAATACACACACATCTCTTATATTACAGTTCGTTTAAATACACACACACATCTCTTATATTACAGTTCGTTTAAATACACACAGACATCTCATATTACACTTTGTTTAAATACACACAGACATCTCATATTACAGTTTGTTTAAATACGCACACACATCTCATATTACAGATTCTTTAAATACAAACAGACACATCTCTTGTATTACAGTTTGTTTAAACACACACACATCTCTTATATTACAATTCGTTTAAATACACACACATCTCTTATATTACAGGTTGTTTAAGTACACACAGACATCTAATATTACACTTTGTTTAAATACGCACAGACATCTTTTATATTACAGTTTGTTAAAATGCACACAGACACATCTCTTGTATTACAGTTTGTTTAAATACACACACACATCTCCTATATTACAGGTTGTTTAAATACACACAGACACATCTCTTGTATTACAGTTTGTTTAAATACACACAGACATCTCTTATATTACAGTTTGTTTAAATACACACAGACATCTCATATTACAGATTGTTTAAATATAAACGGACACATCTCTTGTATTACAGTTTGTTTAAATACACACAGACATCTCTTATATTACAGTTTGTTTAAATACACACAGACACATCTCTTGTATTACAGTTTGTTTAAATACACATCTCTTATATTGCAGTTCGTTTAAATACACACAGACATCTCATATTACAGTTTGTTTGAATACACACACATCTCTTGTATTATAGTTTGTTTAAATACACACAGACATCTCATATCACACTTTGTTTAAATACACACAGACATCTCTTGTATTACAGTTTGTTTAAATACACACAGACACCTCATATTACAGTTTGTTTAAATACACACAGACACCTCATATTACAGTTTGTTTAAATACACACAGACATCTCATATTACAGTTTGTTTAAATACACACACATCTCTTGTATTATAGTTTGTTTAAATACACACAGACATCTCATATCACACTTTGTTTAAATACACACAGACATCTCTTGTATTACAGTTTGTTTAAATACACACAGACACCTCATATTACAGTTTGTTTAAATACACACAGACACCTCATATTACAGTTTGTTTAAATACACATAGACATCTCATATTACAGTTTGTTTAAATACACACAGACATCTCATATCACACTTTGTTTAAATACACACAGACATCTCTTGTATTACAGTTTGTTTAAATACACACAGACACCTCATATTACAGTTTGTTTAAATACACACAGACACCTCATATTACAGTTTGTTTAAATACACATAGACATCTCATATTACAGTTTGTTTAAATACACACAGACACCTCATATTACAGTTTGTTTAAATACACACAGACATCTCTTATATTACAGTTTGTTTAAATACACACAGACACATCTTTTGTATTACAGTTTGTTTAAATACACACAGACACATCTTTTATATTACAGTTTGTTTAAATACACACACACACATCTCTTATATTACAGTTTGTTCAAGTACACAGAGACACATCTCTTATATTACAGTTTGTTTAAGTACACACAGACACATCTCTTGTATTACAGTTTATTTAAATACACACAGACACATCTCTTGTATTACAGTTTGTTTAAGTACACACAGACACATCTCTTGTATTACAGTTTGTTTAAATACACACAGACACATCTCTTGTATTACAGTTTGTTTAAGTACACACAGACACATCTCTTTAGCGTTTCATTATGAAGTAGATTTCGAAATTATAGTTGAATATAATACCGGTATTTCTTACCTTTCTTTACCATTAAACCATCTTCCTCGGAATTACCGATGGAGTTCATCAGATTTTTAACTTGTTGTTTTCCCAACTAATTATCCACGACATTGTAAATGTTTTCATGACATTGTTTATTACAAGATTCGTGGTAATAAATGAGTTAAACATAAACTATCGTCAATGTTCCAATTAATCTCCCTAAACACTCTTGGATATTTTGTACAGAAAATGTCTGATTTCACATATTTTGGCGAGATTTCTACGGTGACTGTTATAACAAGAAAGGACATAAAATTATTCAATATGTGGACCCCACTGATAATAAACAAGTTGGTAACTTGAGGGCTAAAATCTTTATAAGATTCCGAAGGAAAACCGTTTCTTTAACATTGACTCAGCTGATCTAATAAGATCCAACTTTGCTCGAAACTGCTAATCTAACCTGGTCGTGGCAAAACTTTTCTTACGTATTGTAATCTTATACGAATTAGTTCCACAGTTTACTTAAACGAAAGGAACAGAAAACCTAAATGTTAAATTTAGCCACATAGCTCGTTTGCAACCAAAATAAAGTGTATGTGTGTGAATTAAAAATAAGCTAATTTGTTATTACTACTTTTAGGATTTCCTGACGAAATGGGTATTCTTAAAGAAAGGAAATATTTTACCCGTATTTATGTAAAATATTAATTTTGTTTTTTAGTACCTGAATACTCTGGGAGCTCTTATCTATCTCGTCCTTTCAAGATCGATCTTTCAATTATTAAAGCATCCAATTTAACATGATGCTTAACAACTTAGTCACTTTAGACTAAATCAAACATACCTTCTTTATAGAACATGAGATCTAGTAACATTACACTTTACAGTGTATACTCATAAAAGTGAACGTGTTCAAAGACGTGACGTTTCGCCCCCCCCCCTCCAGTGGCACAGCGGAACGTCTGAGGACTTACAATGGTAGAAACTGAGTTTTGATACACGTGGTGGGCAGAACACAGATCGCTCTGTGCATCGCTACAAACTAGTTACATGACATTTCATAATTCAGTATTTGTGTTCGAGTGTCATTTTTTTAGAACAGTTCATATTGAACATTGTTATGTCTAAGTGACGGCACAGAAATTGCTGGAGCAATCCTATCAGTACAAGTACAACTGCTTGCTCTTACTAGCGTCGTCCCCCGCCAGTGCAGCGGTATGTCTCCGGATTTACAACGCTAAAATCAGGGGTTCTATTCCTCTCGGTGGGCTGAGCAGATAGCCCTTTGTGGCATTGCTATACGAAAAACACAAACACACTTACTAGCGTCGAGACCCGGCATGGCCAGGTAGTTAAGACACTCGACTCGTAATCCGAAGATCGTGGGTTCGAATCTACGTCGCACCAAACATCCTCGCCCTTTCAACCGTGAGGCGTTATAATGTTACGATAAATCCAACTATTTCTTGGTATAAAAGAGTAGCCCAAGAGTTGGCAGTGGGTGGTGATGACTAGCTTCCTTCCCCCTAATTTTACACTGCTAAATTAGGGACGGCTAGCGCAGATAGCCTTCATGTAGCTTTGCCCGAAATTAAAAACAAACCAAACGTAACTTACTGGCATCAATCTAGTTGGATTTAAATAACAATGACCTGAAAAATAAGGATCGTTGGATGATCCTTCACTGCGTATTGGATGAAAATTTAATATCTTACATCAATGTATGTAAAGTAATCTTATTTATCGTCTGATTCATATAGACGTTATTCGTCATGATGTAATAGCATTTAAGTAGCTCATTAGTCCAAATATATCAAAGTTGTATATCTTTTGTCTAAATGTATTAACTCTGTGTAGCTTTAGTTCAAATATATTAAATTTAGTAAAAATGTTTAAGTCTGTTTATCTTTAATCCAAATATATCAAATCTTCCCCCAATAGCACAGTGGAATGTATCTGGATTTACAACGCTAAAATCGAGGTTTCGATACCCGTGGTGAGCAGAGCACAGTTACCCATTGTGTAGCTTTGTGCTTAACGACAAATAAACAATATTTCTGTATTTCTATAGTCCAAGTACATAAAATCTGAATATTTTTAGTCAAAATGTATTAAGTCTGTGTATCTTTAGTCCAAATGTATCAAATCTGTATTTCTTTCGTCAAAGTTTTGCAAATTCGTATATATTTAGTCCAGATCTATTATGTCTGTGTATCTTTACCCAGAATGTATCAACTTCGAACATATAACATTTTTATATCTTTAGTACAAATGTATTAAACTTGGATGTGTTGGTACAAGTGTTATAAATCTACATACCTTATCTGAACATATAGTATTTTTATATCTTTAGTACAAATGTATTAAACTTGGATGTGTTGATACAAATATTATAAATCTTTCCCTTATCCGAAAATATAACATTTTTATATCTTTAGTACAAATGTATTAAATTTGGATGTGTTGGTACAAGTGTTATAAATCTACATACCTTATCTGAACATATAGTATTTTTATATCTTTAGTACAAATGTATTAAGTTTGGATGTGTTGGTGCAAATATTATAAATCTATATACCTTATCCGAAATATATAACATTTTTATATCCTTAGTCCAAATGTATTAAATTTGATGTTTTATCTTAATACTTTAATTCAATATATATATAATCCAGATACGTTAAATCTCCATATCTTTAGGCTAGTTATATCAAATCTGTATATCTTTAGTCCGAAAGTACAAACTTTATACTTTTAATTTAAAAATACTACATATGTATATCTTTGAACTAAAGTAATCGTATTTACCGTTAATATTCATAGTGACATTTTACGTAGGAATGAATAAATCTTGAGACCTTAAAGACGGAAATGACAACAGTTTTGTAATTTAAATGGATGTAATGTTATGTTCGCTTCCTAGTCTTAAAGTCAAGAGGCAGCCTAAACTCAAACACTAACAACAGTTATTGTGATAATGTCACAAAATGTGTATTTTTAACAAATTAAAGACGCGAAGTGTTGTACACATTAAATACTTAATTTTAATAGCAAACAATTTTTCTTTTATTTCTTTTTTTCACACACAGTTATACAAGAGCAATCCACGCTAGCTGTTCCTCTTTTTGAACTCATAAAGCTAGATAGTTTTGGTTTGTTTGTAAGTTCACGCAAAGCTACACGTGGGCTATATGAGCTAGCCGTCCCTAGTTTAGCAGTGAAAGACTAGAGGGAAGGTAGCTAATCATCACAATCCACCGCCAGCTCTTGGGCTACTCTTTTACCAACGAATAGTGGGACTGACCGTTAATTATAAGGCCTTCACGGCTAAAAGAGCGAGCATGTTTGGTGGGGCGGAGACTCAATCACGAGTCGAGCGCTCCCTATTCACCTGGCCAGACCACAGGCTATAAAAAATACAGCTAATGAACAGCACCCTCCACCAACTCTTTGGCTACGCTCCTGTGACAAAATGAAGAATTTCACCATCACTCTTATATCATTCCTTCAATCTCAAATTGCTATGCACGATTTTGAAGTAACGAGACGCGAACATTGGACCTTCGGATTCATTGACGTCATACTCATTTCTATGATGAATAAAAGTTTCCTTAATGACATTGTCAAGGTTGTCGTCATGTATAACACAAGTAACTAAGCACGTTTACCGACAAAAATAATTATAGGTAAAACTTTCAATATATAATAAGTTACCCAAATTGTACAAAACATGTGGTGGGGCAGAGCACACATAGCCCATTATGTAGTTCTGTGCTAACTTCAAACAAACAAATTTGTAAAAGTTAAGATGATGGAAGTAAGACTTCTTATGATCTTACAAACCGGAAGTAATCCCTACCTAACTGGCAACGATAAACACATTTAACTACAAATACAACCATAATTAACAGTTAGTTTCTAAACTAACGATGATAAATGTACATATAGTAGTTTGCTGCAGGGAACCAGACAAGAACCTCGTGTTGTGTCAATCACAGACTCTGATCGTCTTACAAAAATCGATATTTACTATTTCTGTTCCTTCAGTTTTTGCTCCTAAATGTTGCCAGTGTTGGCGCTGCTCAGCTCTCTAAATATAGTTTCTTGTCTAATGATGTATATGCAACGTGCATTTCGGTTATATCCTATTTAGAAACAGCATTACAATAATTAAATTCTGTAAAATACAACCCAGATATACCCGTTACAACATAATTAACATCCCTTCAGATATACCCTAGCTGTTATATATATATATACATATAAATCTGTTAAGATATAGCTTCACGTCTCGTAAAATATACCTTATTCATAATATATATATAAGTTAAAATATAACTTTAAATTCTTGAAGATACATTCTCGCAGTCGTGTACAGACGTCGTACCTGTTAAGATGTCGCATTTTCGTATTTTCAGGAAGGTCATTTCCGCACGTTCATCCCATAATACAAAGCGTTCTTTCTTCTATTAGCTTGCAGACTTCCGTCGTTTTATTAACACTATATATATATGCTGCTCTAGATCTATAACTTTATGACTCTTTTGGAAGACATCCAGAGAACGATATTTCGAACCTTTAAGAACCCTGAGTTCTATTTTAAATTCATCTCGCTGTAAAGCAAATAATCTGTGAAAATAGAAACGTAAAACTACATCATTTATCTAATGCAATAACGTTTTGATTTCCTTCGTAAGCTTGTTTAGTTTTGTTATAGATCACGACTGTGTAACGAGTTAGTTAGTAAGAAAGATTAAGCTCTTTGTCGTTAACCAAATTATAGCGTTATTGTTGTGTAGTCAGAGTTAACTAAAACCACAACTAGCAGCTGTTTGTCTTTAACCAAATTATAGCGTTATTGTTGTGTAGTCAGAGTTAACTAATACCAAGACTAACAGCTGTTTGTCTTTAACCAAAATATAGCGTTATTGTTGTGTAGTCAGAGTTAACTAAAACCAAGACTAGCAGCTGTTTGTCGTTAACCAAATTATAGCGTTATTGTTGTGTAGTCAAAGTTAACTAATACCAAGACTAGCAGCTGTTTGTCTTTAACCAAATTTTAGCATTATTGTTGTGTAGTCAGAGTTAACTAAAACCAAGACTAGCAGCTGTTTGTCTTTAACCAAAATATAGCGTTATTGTTGTGTAGTCAGAGTTAACTAAAACCAAGACCAGCAGCTGTTTGTCTTTAACCAAATTATAGCGTTATTGTTGTGTAGTCAGAGTTAACTAATACCAAGACTAACAGCTGTTTGTCTTTAACCAAATTTTAGCATTATTGTTGTGTAGTCAGAGTTAACTAAAACCAAGACTAGCAGCTGTTTGTCGTTAACCAAATTATAGCGTTATTGTTGTGTAGTCAGAGTTAACTAATACCAAGACTAGCAGCTGTTTGTCTTTAACCAAAATATAGCGTTATTGTTGTGTAGTCAGAGTTAACTAAAACCAAGACTAGCAGCTGTTTGTCTTTAACCAAAATATAGCGTTATTGTTGTGTAGTCAGAGTTAACTAAAACCAAGACCAGCAGCTGTTTGTCTTTAACCAAATTATAGCGTTATTGTTGTGTAGTCAGAGTTAACTAATACCAAGACTAGCAGCTGTTTGTCTTTAACCAAATTTTAGCATTATTGTTGTGTAGTCAGAGTTAACTAAAACCAAGACTAGCAGCTCTTTGTCGTTAACCAAATTATAGCGTTATTGTTGTGTAGTCAGAGTTAACTAATACCAAGACTAGCAGCTGTTTGTCTTTAACCAAAATATAGCGTTATTGTTGTGTAGTCAGAGTTAACTAAAACCAAGACTAGCAGCTGTTTGTCTTTAACCAAATTATAGCGTTATTGTTGTGTAGTCAGAGTTAACTAAAACCAAAACTAGCAGCTGTTTGTCTTTAACCAAATTATAGCGTTATTGTTGTGCAGTCAGAGCTAACTAAAACCAAGACTAGCAGCTGTTTGTTTTAACCAAGTTATAGCGTTATTGTTATGTGGTCAGAGTTGACTAAAACCAAAACTAGCAGCTGTTTGTCTTTAACCAAATTATAGCGTTATTGTTGTGTAGTCAGAGTTGACTAAAATCAAAACTAGCAGCTGTTTGTCTTTAACCAAGTTATAGCGTTATTGTTATGTGGTCAGAGTTGACTAAAATCAAAACTAGCAGGTGTTTGTGTTTATCCAAATTATAGCGTTATTGTTGTGTAGTCAGAGTTGACTAAAATCAAAACTAGCAGCTGTATGTGTTTATACAAATTATAGCGTTATTGTTGTGTAGTCAGAGTTGACTAAAATCATAACTAGCAGCTGTTTGTCTTTAACCAAGTTATAGCGTTATTGTTGTGTAGTCAGAGTTGACTAAAATCAAAACTAGCACCTGTTTGTCTTTAACCAAATTATAGCATTATTGTTGTGTAGTCAGAGTTGACTAAAATCAAGACTAGCAGCTATTTGTGTTTAACCAAGTTATAGCGTTATTGTTGTGTAGTCAGAGTTGACTAAAATCAAAACTAGCAGGTGTTTGTCTTTAACCAAGTTATAGCGTTATTGTTGTGTAGTCAGAGTTGACTAAAACCAAGACTAGCAGCTGTTTGTCTTTAACCAAATTATAGCATTATTGTTGTGTAGTCAGAGTTGACTAAAACCAAGACTAGCAGCTGTATGTGTTTATACAAATTATAGCGTTATTGTTGTGTAGTCAGAGTTGACTAAAATCAAAACTAGCAGGTGTTTGTCTTTAACCAAGTTATAGCGTTATTGTTGTGTAGTCAGAGTTGACTAAAACCAAGACTAGCAGCTGTTTGTCTTTAACCAAATTATAGCATTATTGTTGTGTAGTCAGAGTTGACTAAAATCAAGACTAGCAGCTTTTTGTGTTTAACCAAGTTATAGCGTTATTGTTATGTGGTTAGAGTTAACTAAAATCAAAACTAGCAGGTGTTTGTGTTTATCCAAATTATAGCGTTATTGTTGTGTAGTCAGAGTTGACTAAAATCATAACTATCAGCTGTTTGTCTTTAACCAAGTTATAGCGTTATTGTTGTGTAGTCAGAGTTAACTAAAACCAAGACTAGCTGTTTGTCTTTAACCAAATTATAGCGTTATTGTTGTGTAGTCAGAGTTGACTAAAACCAAGACTAGCAGCTGTTTGTCTTTAACCAAGTTATAGCGTTATTGTTATGTGGTTAGAGTTAACTAAAACCAAAACTAGCAGCTGTTTGTGTTTATCCAAATTATAGCGTTATTGTTGTGTAGTCAGAGTTGACTAAAATCATAACTAGCAGCTGTTTGTCTTTAACCAAGTTATAGCGTTATTGTTGTGTAGTCAGAGTTGACTAAAATCAAAACTAGCAGCTGTTTGTCTTTAACCAAATTATAGCGTTATTGTTGTGTAGTCAGAGTTGATTAAAATCAAGACTAGCAGCTATTTGTGTTTAACCAAATTATGGCATTATTGTTGTGTAGTCAGAGTTGACTAAAACCAAGACTAGCAGCTGTTTGTCTTTAACCAAATTATAGCGTTATTGTTGTGTAGTCAGAGTTGACTAAAACCAAGACTAGCAGCTATTTGTGTTTAACCAAGTTATAGCGTTATTGTTGTGTAGTCAGAGTGGACTAAAATCATAACTAGCAAGCGTTTGTCTTTAACCAAGTTATAGCGTTATTGTTGTGTAGTCAGAGTTGACTAAAATCAAAACTAGCAGCTGTTTGTCTTTAACCAAATTATAGCGTTATTGTTGTGTAGTCAGAGTTGACTAAAATCAAAACCAGCAGGTGTTTGTCTTTAACCAAGTTATAGCGTTATTGTTGTGTAGTCAGAGTTGACTAAAACCAAGACTAGCAGCTGTTTGTCTTTAACCAAATTATGGCATTATTGTTGTGTAGTCAGAGTTGACTAAAACCAAGACTAGCAGCTGTTTGTCTTTAACCAAGTTATAGCGTTATTGTTATGTGGTTAGAGTTAACTAAAACCAAAACTAGCAGCTGTTTGTGTTTATCCAAATTATAGCGTTATTGTTGTGTAGTCAGAGTTGACTAAAATCATAACTAGCAGCTGTTTGTCTTTAACCAAGTTATAGCGTTATTGTTGTGTAGTCAGAGTTGACTAAAATCAAAACTAGCAGCTGTTTGTCTTTAACCAAATTATAGCGTTATTGTTGTGTAGTCAGAGTTGACTAAAATCAAAACTAGCAGGTGTTTGTCTTTAACCAAGTTATAGCGTTATTGTTGTGTAGTCAGAGTTGACTAAAACCAAGACTAGCAGCTGTTTGTCTTTAACCAAATTATGGCATTATTGTTGTGTAGTCAGAGTTGACTAAAACCAAGACTAGCAGCTGTTTGTCTTTAACCAAATTATAGCGTTATTGTTGTGTAGTCAGAGTTGACTAAAACCAAGACTAGCAGCTATTTGTGTTTAACCAAGTTATAGCGTTATTGTTGTGTAGTCAGAGTTGACTAAAATCATAACTAGCAGCTGTTTGTCTTTAACCAAGTTATAGCGTTATTGTTGTGTAGTCAGAGTTGACTAAAATCAAAACTAGCAGCTGTTTGTCTTTAACCAAATTATAGCGTTATTGTTGTGTAGTCAGAGTTGACTAAAATCAAAACTAGCAGGTGTTTGTCTTTAACCAAGTTATAGCGTTATTGTTGTGTAGTCAGAGTTGACTAAAACCAAGACTAGCAGCTGTTTGTCTTTAACCAAATTATGGCATTATTGTTGTGTAGTCAGAGTTGACTAAAACCAAGACTAGCAGCTGTTTGTCTTTAACCAAATTATAGCGTTATTGTTGTGTAGTCAGAGTTGACTAAAACCAAGACTAGCAGCTATTTGTGTTTAACCAAGTTATAGCGTTATTGTTGTGTAGTTAGAGTTAACTAAAATCAAAACTAGCAGGTGTTTGTCTTTAACCAAGTTATAGCGTTATTGTTGTGTAGTCAGAGTTGACTAAAACCAAGACTAGCAGCTGTTTGTCTTTAACCAAATTATAGCGTTATTGTTGTGTAGTCAGAGTTGACTAAAACCAAGACAAGCAGCTATTTGTGTTTAACCAAGTTATAGCGTTATTGTTTTTCCATTCATTGTTAATTAAAATCAAAGAGTATTAGCTGTTTAGTTTATAATAACTTACAGTGTTACTGTTATATACTCATGATGAACTCAATCCATACCGATCAGTAGATAAATAAAACTAGTTTCTTGCTAATTTTCATGGTATGCTACGAAAATGAAAAGAGAATCCAGTCTACATGACTTGAAGGAAAATAGAACTAAACCTCAGCAGTGTATTGTTGTTGTTTATTTGTGCGTGAGAATTCGAACAGTACAATTTAATACTAGAACATTTGTACAACCGTGGCAAGTGTATACTGTAAGTTCTACCTGCTACATTTTGTGGTTTCATGTTGCTGATAATGAATGTTGCAGACAAAACGTTCTGTAACATAGTTCAAGAAAAACTGAGAGACATGCGAGACATTCCCTATTGCTTAGCACCATTTCCGTATATAGAAAATTTTGTAATCCACGTTTACGCACCTGTTGACCTGGCATGACCAGATGGTTAAAGTACTCGACTCGCAATTTGAGGGTCACGGGTTCGAATTCCCTTCACACCACACATGCTCGCCATTTCAATCGTGAGGGCGTTATAAATGTGACGGTCAATCCCACTATTCGATGGTAAAACAGTAGCCCAAGAGTTGGCGGTTGGTGCTGATGACTAGCTGCCTTCCCTCTAGTCTTACACTGCAAAATTAACGACAACTAGCGCAGATAGCCCTCGCGTAGCTCTGCGCGAAATTCAAACCAAACAAAAGCACCCATTATTGGTTTAATGTACTAATATAGTTTTAAATGCCTGGTTCGTGTAAGTATGAGCAAACTTTTTTACGAAGAATATTCACTAAACAGGAAATTTAGCAGCCACGGTGTACGTTCAGTGGTTGTATTTGTAAAAAGGGAAAAAAGACGAACGAACACATACAGACAAGATTTAAAATATTTAGATACGCTCAAGAGAATCTGGAAAGAAAGAAAAAAAAAGTGTTATACTTGCAAACATCTAACTGCGCTTGCGCGAGAAATGCAATATCGACTTCTGCTAAACCCCATATTAGTTGTATACCTACCAGCAGAAAGCACGCTAGTTGTGAATGCAAAATCACATCTATGTTACAATTACAGTAAACCAGAAACTTCTCTTTAAAATATTATCTTAAAGAAGATATTCGGTGAGAACACTGTATTTTATAACTGAGACCATATTACTTACTCAGCGACGTCGACATACACCAAGAAATAAATTACTTAATATTCGTAGTGAGATGAGAATGTCTTATATTAGATAATATACATATGTGTTCGTGTATATAAAGCGCCATCTAGTTTCTTTTATTATTCTACTCAAAGCACATCATAGAGATTTCAAGCTTTTTTTCCCAAGAGGCTAAGCTTTTCCTCTGTTTGATTTCTTTCACTGTTATGGAAACCGATATTTTGAACAACAGCAGAGCGTAGAAGATGGTAATCTGATAAAGTCGTGTCAATACGTCTTTCTGAAGAGAGCAAAATAAAGATCCCGTATTGATCAAAGCAAACTTAGTAAACAAGTTGTATGCAACAAACTAGCCATTCTTAGGTACACAATAGTTTTATTAACTCATTGTCTGTTGGGTTTTTTGTTTGTTTGTTTGTTTCTGAATTTCGCGCAAAGCTACATGAGGGCTATCTGCGCTAGCTGTCCCTAATTTAGCAGTTTAAGACTAGAGGGAAGGCAACTAGTCATCACCACCCACCGCTAACTCTTGGGCTACTCTTTTATACCAACGAATAGTGGGATTGACCGAAACATAATAACGCCCCCACGGCTGAAAAGACGAGCATGTTTGGTGTGATGGGGATTCGAACCCGCGACCATCGGATTACGAGTCGAGTACCTTAAAAACCTGGCCATCCCAGGCCTACTGGTACTTTTCTAGCTTTCTACGTTCGTGCAAAGGAACGTAAAGAGTCAATTTCTACGGCGCGAAGCCAAATTTTCGAAAAGTATAAAAAAAAACAAATCACTGATTATGTTTAACACTTACATTTCGACAAATGCTTTGAAACTTAGCGCTTATCTAAGTTCAAATAGATTGTAAAATTGAACGGTTCTAATAATATTTCTTTTGGTCTTGTTGAATTTATAATTATCGTAGAACAAAGCTATTTAATAGGTTTTACGCAGAATACCCATCGTAGGAATCTAACACCGAATTTTAGCACTATAAGCCCTCAAGCTTACCGCTGAACCACCAAGTGGGACGTATCTTGTTGAACGAGATAAAATTACTCTTTTATTATTAGGCCCGGCATGGGCCTAATCCCACTATTCGTTGGTAAAAAGAGTAGCTCAAGAGTTAGCGGTGGGTGGTGATGACTACCTGCCTTCCTTCTAATCTTACACTGCTAAATTAGGGACGGCTAGCGCAGATAGCCCTCGAGTAGCTCTGCGCGAAATTCATAAAACATCTTTTATTATTATTATAACTAATATAAAACTATTTTCTAACGTTTAAGTTCCCCGCTGGTACAGCGATAAGTCTACGTTTACAACGTTAAAAACAGGGATTCGATTCCCCTCGGTGGACTGAACAGATAGCCCGATGTGGCTTTGCTATAAGAAAATACGCACATTCTAACGTTTCATGTTACAGTTGACTCCATTGGTCTGTTGGCAGAAGACGTATTTGCGTTAAAAAGAAAAGCTAACGAATCACCGTCACATATACGTATATTACTGGTTCCACAACTTGCAAACAAAATCCAGAAGAGAAGTAGCAACACAAAATATTTGTTTGTGAGTTCGGACGTTTTGAACTTCTAACATAAACTATCCTTGGATACAGATATGTTGTTTTGTAACGTCAAAGTATATTTATGTGTTAAGGCCTACATATCAGTAATGAAAGTTGATTAGGTGTATTTTCGACGTAAGAACAAGTAGTGTTTGAATATAAGAAATCAGAACGTTTTTATTCTCTTCCAGATATGGTGACATGGTACCCGCCACCATTATGGGAAAGGTTGTAGGCGGTGTGTGCTCACTTAGTGGCGTGCTTGTGATCGCACTTCCGGTTCCGGTTATTGTGTCGAACTTTTCACGTATTTACCACCAAAGTCAGCGAGCGGATAAACGTAAAGCGCAGAAGGCAAGTAAACACTTGATATCTTTGTGAGTTTTGGTTTCAACATTATTTGTTACTTTACATCTAGAAACTTCGGACAGTTTTCGAGTAAAACGAAGACTGCGCGTGCTTCTTAAAAGCCTTCCTTCTTGAGAGTGACATGAGAATACACTGAAACTGTAATACAGTGTTACTTTAGAAGTGACATGGGAATACGCTGAAGCTGTAATACAGTGTTACTTTAGAAGTGACATGGCAATACGCTGAAGCTGTAATACAGTGTTACTTTAGAAGTGACATGGGAATACACTGAAACTGTAATACAGTGTTACTTTAGAAGTGACATGGCAATACGTTAAAACTGTAATACAGTGCTACTTTAGAAGAAACATGGCAATACGCTGAAGCTGTAATACAGTGCTACTTTCGAAGTGACATGAGAATACGCTGGAACTGTAATACAGTGCTACTTTAGAAGTGACATGGGTATAAGCTGAAACTGTAATACAGTGTTACTTTAGGAGTGATATGGGTATACGCTGAAACTGTAATACAGTGCTACTTTAGAAGTGACATGGCAATACGCTGAAGCTGTAATATAGTGCTACTTTAATGGTGACATGGCAATACGCTGAAGCTGTAATACAGTGCTACTTTAGAAGTGACATGGCAATACGCTGAAGCTGTAATATAGTGCTACTTTAATGGTGACATGGCAATACGCTGAAGCTGTAATACAGTGCTACTTTAGAAGAAATATTGCAATACGTTGAAACTGTAATACAGTGTTACTTTAGAAGTGACATGGGAATACGTTGAAATTGTAATACAGTGTTACTTTAGGAGTGATATGGTATACGCTGAAACCGTAATACAGTGCTACTTTAGAAGTGATATGGCATACGCTGAAACTGTAATACAGTGTTACTTTAGGAGTGATATGGGCATACGCTGAAACCGTAATACAGTGCTACTTTAGAAGTGACATGGCAATACGCTGAAGCTGTAATATAGTGCTACTTTAATGGTGACATGGCAATACGCTGAAGCTGTAATACAGTGCTACTTTAGAAGAAACATTGCAATACGTTGAAACTGTAATACAGTGTTACTTTAGAAGTGACATGGGAATACGTTGAAATTGTAATACAGTGTTACTTTAGGAGTGATATGGGTATACGCTGAAACTGTAATACAGTGCTACTTTAGAAGTGATATGGGTATACGCTGAAACTGTAATACAGTGCTACTTTAGAAGTGACATGGCAATACGCTGAAGCTGTAATATAGTGCTACTTTAATGGTGACATGGCAATACGCTGAAGCTGTAATACAGTGCTACTTTAGAAGTGACATGGCAATACGCTGAAGCTGTAATACAGTGCTACTTTAATGGTGATTATGGCAATACGCTGAAGCTGTAATACAGTGCTACTTTAGAAGAAACATTGCAATACGTTGAAATTGTAATACAGTGTTACTTTAGAAGTGACATGGGAATACGCTGAAACTGTAATACAGTGTTACTTTAGGAGTGATATGGGTATACGCTGAAACTGTAATACAGTGCTACTTTAGAAGTGATATGGGTATACGCTGAAACTGTAATACAGTGTTACTTTAGGAGTGATATGGGTATACGCTGAAACTCTAATACAGTGTTACTTTAGGAGTGATATGGGTATACGCTGAAACTGTAATACAGTGCTACTTTAGAAGTGACATGGCAATACGCTGAAGCTGTAATATAGTGCTACTTTAATGGTGACATGGCAATACGCTGAAGCTGTAATACAGTGCTACTTTAGAAGAAACATTGCAATACGTTGAAACTGTAATACAGTGTTACTTTAGAAGTGACATGGGAATACGTTGAAATTGTAATACAGTGTTACTTTAGGAGTGATATGGGTATACGCTGAAACTGTAATACAGTGCTACTTTAGAAGTGATATGGGTATACGCTGAAACTGTAATACAGTGTTACTTTAGGAGTGATATGGGTATACGCTGAAACTGTAATACAGTGTTACTTTAGGAGTGATATGGGTATACGCTGAAACTGTAATACAGTGTTACTTTAGAAGTGACATGGGTATACGCTGAAACTGTAATACAGTGTTACTTTATGAGTGATATGGGTATACGCTGAAACTGTAATACAGTGCTACTTTAGAAGTGATATGGGTATACGCTGAAACTGTAATACAGTGCTACTTTAGAAGTGACATGGCAATACGCTGAAACTGTAATACAGTGCTACTTTAGAAGTGATATGGGTATACGCTGAAACTGTAATACAGTGTTACTTTAGGAGTGATATGGGTATACGCTGAAACTGTAATACAGTGTTACTTTAGAAGTGACATGGGTATACGCTGAAACTGTAATACAGTGTTACTTTAGAAGTGACATGGGTATACGCTGAAACTGTAATACAGTGTGCTATTTTTGTAATGTAACCTGACTCACTTACAGGTGTTTAAGGTACTCAACAATGTTTCCGTAATCTTTTTCATTTTTTAAGAATTTCAAAACAAAATATTTTACAAGTTCGTTGAGCTAATACTGGCAGTTTGAAGTGGATAATTACTGTTGTAAGATATGAAATTTACAATATGACTTTGCTTATTGGTCAATAGGTTGATTTGTGAGTGTACACCTGCGAGGACTTGAAGAAAGTCAAATAAGTTGACCTCAGCTGCAATAAATCGATGTAGTTTAAGTAATAACAGGATAATATAATATAACCTATTGTAATATTGTATAACCTATTGGCAATTTAACCAAGTCTAGATATTGTTGTAATGATTTTCTCATGACATTCAAAATATAATGTCACTGTTCGAATGAGAGGAATGTTTAACATGAATGGTCCTGATGAAGAAGTCACAACTTAAACGATAGGATTGTTTAACATGAATGGTCCAGATGAAGAAATTACGGTTTAAATAACAATCATGTTTTACGAGAATGGTCCGAGTGAAGAAATCACAATTTAAACAATAGGAATGTTTAACATAAATGGTCCTGATGAAGAAGTTACAATTTAAATGTAAGAGATATTTTACAAGATAATCTTTAGGACGAATTCACAGTTCCAAGGACAGGAATGTTTTATCAGAGTATCCTTCTGTTAAACAGAATAAACAGCATCTTTGGCTAACACTATATGTGAAAACGGCTGGTATGGGTAGAAAAAACACTATGTAGAGAAGCGAACACGTTTCGAACTTCTTCGGTCATCGTCAGGTTCACAAAGAAAGAAAGGGTTACTGACCGATAGCTGACCACATGTTTGAAGGCGGTTGTGTAATTGAATGTACGAATGTAGAGGGCGTGCTTAGGTGTTTGATATATTTATTAATATAAGTATAAAGGTGTTCCTTTGTATGGTTTATTTTGGGCTTGAGTTGTTGTTGTTTTAAATTAAGCACAAAGCTACACAATGGGCTATCTGTGCTCTGCCCACCACAGGTATCGAAACCCGGTTTTTAGCGTTGTAAGTCCGCAGACATACCGCTGAACCACTGGGAGGTTGTTGTATAAGTAAGGCCTCTTTAATTTTGAGTTTGTTTATGTTTGTTTCTTTATTTAGTGTTTGGGTGTTTTCTGTGGTTATGTTGTGTTTATTTCATTTGCAGTCTTCGAAAACGTGTGAAGGTGACTTTTTGTGTTCTTTTAATCTGGTTTCCATTTTTCTACTCGTTTCTCCAATATAGAAGTCGTGGAAGTTATCACATTGTATTCTATAAATAATGTTGGTGTGGTGTTTGTCAGTCTAGTTTTTACATAGTATAGACCTTAGTTTTGTGCCTGGTTTTTGAATAAATTTGGTATTAACTGAAATTTCATATTTTGTTACTAGTCTTTGCCAAATGTTGGTTATTTTTCTGCTGATGTCGGGAATATATGGTATGCAGTAGTATATGGTTTCGTGATTTTTTAAATCGTGGGATATATTTACTTTAGTTGGTTGATTTTGCTTTCTGTCTAGGTGTGTGCGTATAATGTTTTCTATGGTTTGTGGAGGAAACTTATTGATGTTGAGGAAGTATTGTTTTATTTTGTCTAATTCATCGTTAATTTTATCTGGTGAGCATAGTTTTATGGCTGTGTTTATTTGGTGTCTTAGTATGTTAAGTTTTTGTTTTGTTTCATGTGCTGAGTCCCAAGGAATGTATAGTCCAGTATGGGTGATTTTTCGGTGGATTCCTGTTTTAAATTATGTGTCGATTCTTGTAATGTTGAGGTTTTTACATATAATTTTTTTTCTACAAGTGGGTTTTCTCGTCATCACGGATTATTATTTCATCTTTGGCCAACTGTTAGCACAAGATGTTATGAACGAGAACCAGCGATACAGCACAGAGCTAAACTAGGACCAGTAACACATCAACACACGTGAAGCTCGAGCTGGTAATAATGCTGCTGATTTTTCAAACACCAAGGGTTAATCGTTGGGATGAGGCAAGAATACATAAGGATGTTTTCTTGACTATTACACAGTCAAGAAACTTTGGCATTTCAGACACAGAAAACACTCCCATATAACGCAGATGAATCGTTTCCAACAGACCAGTAAAAATTCGATAAAATGTCTCATTGCTTCATAGCATGCATAAAAATAACCTTAAACTGCCAACTGTGGAGGTATAACGCATATTTTGTTTTATCAGTAGACTTTCTTTACACCTTGCATATATATATAGATAGAGAAATTTGTACTAAACAAACGCATCATTATATTACGACACTCGACTCGTAATCCGAGGTTCGCGGGTCCGAATCCCGGTCGCACCAAACATACTCGCCCTTTCAACCGTGGGGGCGTTATAACGTGATGACCAATCCCACTATTCGTTGATAATAAAGTAGCCCAAGAGTTGGCGGTATATGATGGTGACTAACTGCCTTCCCTCTAGTCTTACACTGCTAAATTAGGGACGGCTGGCGCAGATAGCCCTCATCTAGCTTTGCGCGAAATTCAAACCAAACCATTATATTAACATGAAAATGTGTTTTCTGGAATGAAAACAGTTACTTGATTTTTCAGTATATCATCTTCTGATCGTGGATATTGTCCTAAAGAAATGATGACGACCTCGGTGGGCAGTATCTCTATAATTAAAAGGCACATCTGATATTTTATTAATCCAATCTTTATATCTTATATCAATGTCTAACGAACATAAATCTTATAGATGCAAGTAATGTAGGGCAATGAAACACTTTTAGAAGTCGGTGGAAACTTGGTTTGTTTTTTTTTGCGATTCGACTGTCAAGTCTTAAAACAAAATATTAACATAAAAATTAATCAATATGCTAATATCGCACTCAAGTGTTCCGAAACAAACAAAACAGAGCTCTAACAGAGACCATTGTTTATTTTTAGAATAATGGTTTGTTTGTTTTTGAATTTCACGCAAAGCTACACGAGGGCTATCTGAGCTCGTCCGTCCCTAATTTAGTAGTGTGAGACTAAAGGGAAGACAGCTAGTCATCACCATCCACCCCTACTTCTGGGCTACTCCTTTACCAACGAATAGTGGGATTGACCGTCACATTATAACGCCCCCACGGCTGAAAGGGTGAGCATGTTTGGTGCGACGGGGATTCGAACCCGCGACCCTCAAACTACGAGTCGAGCGCCTTAACCACCTGGTCACGCCGGACTCTAGAATACTGGACACGCCCATAATTTCTGAAGAAGTCTAAATATTTTGGATACCCCCCTTCCGAAAGAAAATAAAAATAAATGACATGTTTTTCACTCATTAACTTTCTAACTTCTGTGAAGAAGAAATGAATGGATGCTATATATTGCTTTGGATGCAAACTGTGCGAAGCAAAGATTTCCTAAGATGCATTTATAAATGCTGTGTGTGATATAGATAAATTTTGAAATTTCAAATTACGTCGAGTCATACTTGAAGTCCCTCTAGAGGTGAAACTGTTTAATGGCGGCTGTGACAAGTTTTAGGAAATGGCCCTGGTGTATTTGTTGTTGTTATTTCTGTTGGTGGTCATGATATTTCTTGCTTTGTTTGTTTTCTGATAAGTCACTTTTGTGTACTTACATACACGTCAACTTTAGCTGAAATAAATGTTCACTATTGTAAGAATATATGAACACAATATTAAAGATTTCACTTCGATGTTCGTTATAGTTCATCTTCTGTATCCTCTGTTTTTAATTTTATCGGTTTATTAAAACTAACACACTGCTGGTCCACTAAACCGAAAGCAGAAACCATATAAGTGTCTACCTCTCATTCTGTGTTCTTGAACTCAGAAGAGGCTAAAAAACAACATATAAGTATGTACCCTGAACACAACTCTCATTCTGTGTTCTTGAACACAGCTCAATATTACATGACAAAACCCTGAACACAACAATACAATGACAGTATGAACACAACTTAACATTACCTAGAACACAACTTAACATTACATAACAGTAGATTACCCTGAACACAGCTCAATATTACATGACAGTAGATTACCCTGAACACAACTTAACATTACGTAACAGTAGATTACCCTGAACACAGCTCAATATTTCATGACAGTAGATTACCCTAAACACAGCTCAACATTACATAACAGTAAATTACCCTGAACATTATATTGAATATATTTACTAGATTTCTAATAAAACATAAAGTTATTCCACAAACAATAATTTTATATTCAAGATTGCTAAGAAATTTCTTGAAATTGAAACAATTTTGAAATGTTTGTTTTTTGAATTTCGCGCAAAGCTACTCGAGGGCTATCTCCGCTAACCGTCCCTAATTTAGCAGTGTAAGACTAGAGGGAAGGCAGCTAGTCATCACCATTCACAGCCAACTCTTGAGCAACTCTTTTACCACCGAATAGTTGGATTGACTGTCATATTATAACGCCCCCACGGCTGGGAGGGCGATCATGTGTGGTGGGACCGGGATTCGAACCCACGATCCTCGGATTACGAGTCGAACGCCTTAACACGCTTGGCCATGCCGGGCCATTTTGAAATGAAACAATTAAGTACAATATACAAAAGTAATTATATTAATTCCATATAACTACCTGCACATACATTATCATTAGATTTCATGTACATTTTACAAAGGTAATAGACTTAGCTACAAGAGTGAACAACAAAGATCGTTTAAATACTAAACTTAGCTACAAGAGTGAACAACAAAGATCGTTTAAATACTAGACTTAGCTACAAGAGTGACCAACAAATATCGTTTAAATACTAGACTTAGCTACAAGAGTGAACAACAAAGATCGTTTAAATACTAGACTTAGCTACAAGAGTGAACAACAAAAATCATTTAAATACTAGACTTAGATACAAGAGTGAACAACAAAGATCGTTTAAATAATAGACTTAGCTACAAGAGTGAACAACAAAGATCGTTTAAATACTAGACTTAGCTACAAGAGTGAACAACAAAGATCGTTTAAATACTAGACTTAGCTACAAGAGTGAACAACAAAGATCGTTTAAATACTAGACTTAGCTACAAGAGTGACCAACAAAAATCGTTTAAATACTAGACTTAGCTACAAGAGTGACCAACAAAGATCGTTTAAATACTAGACTTAGATACAAGAGTGAACAACAAAGATCGTTTAAATACTAGACTTAGCTACAAGAGTGAACAACAAAGATCGTTTAAATACTAGACTTAGCTACAAGAGTGAACAACAAAGATCGTTTAAATACTAGACTTAGCTACAAGAGTGAACAACAAAGATCGTTTAAATACTAGACTTAGCTACAAGAGTGAACAACAAAGATCGTTTAAATACTAGACTTAGCTACAAGAGTGAACAACAAAGATCGTTTAAATACTAGACTTAGCTACAAGAGTGAACAACAAAGATCGTTTAAATACTAGACTTAGCTACAAGAGTGACCAACAAAAATCGTTTAAATACTAGACTTAGCTACAAGAGTGACCAACAAAGATCGTTTAAATACTAGACTTAGATACAAGAGTGAACAACAAAGATTGTTTAAATACTAGACTTAGCTACAAGAGTGAACAACAAAGATCGTTTAAATACTAGACTTAGCTACAAGAGTGACCAACAAAGATCGTTTAAATACTAGACTTAGCTACAAGAGTGAACAACAAAAATCGTTTAAATAATAGACTTAGCTACAAGAGTGAACAACAAAGATCGTTTAAATACTAAACTTAGCTACAAGAGTGAACAACAAAGATCGTTTAAATACTAGACTTAGCTAGAAGAGTGACCAACAAAGATCGTTTAAATACTAGACTTAGCTACAAGAGTGAACAACAAAGATCGTTTAAATACTAGACTTAGCTACAAGAGTGACCAACAAAGATCGTTTAAATACTAGACTTAGATACAAGAGTGAACAACAAAGATCGTTTAAATACTAGACTTAGCTACAAGAGTGAACAACAAAGATCGTTTAAATACTAGACTTAGCTATAAGAGTGACCAACAAATATCGTTTAAATACATATCAGAAACTAAACGTTTTCCTTCTTTTCCTGAACATACTCAGCGGTAATTTTACCAATTTACAATGCTAAAATCCAGTGTTCAATTCCTTGTGGTGCTCACACCAGATAGCACAATGTTGCTCTGCTCTGTAAACAAACTTTCTTAAAGCGTGCTCATATTCACACGAAAAATTATAATTAATTTCGCAAAGCGAGGACTTAAGGTTCTGTGGTTAATTTTTATAGTTACATTATGTCATTTGTGAACCAAGGTTAAGTGTGAATTAGCCCACATTTTATTCAAACCAACGTTAAATTAGGCAACTCAACAACCCTGTTTACGCCCAGAAATTAAATGGACGCTACGAAAGGATATCCAAAAGCCAAATAGGCTTAAGAATGTTGAAATATATGAGACACGAAAATTGAGGGAAAAAAAAAATGGAATTGAAAACTTCTTACAAAATGTGAAAATACGCATATTACTGATTTGTTTTCATGTTTATAGAATAATTATTACTATCAAAACAATACAGATTATAAGTAATGAACGATCTTAAATGAGTGATAAATTACGCGGCATGTTTCTTGTATGAGATAAATAAAATGTATTAATTTATTTCCATTGATTGCTTCATTCCTACATCAGTAGATGGCAGCACTATTTATTGTTTATGTGGAAAATAGTAACAAAGTCTAATTACCAACACACCGGTAAAACTTGCTCCCATGGTTACACAAACGATAGTTTATCTATAATTGCGAAAATGTCATTTAGCAAATTTTCAAAACATTGATCTGATTATTCTACAAATGTCATAATAATAAATAGATATAATACATTTTTTTAATTTATAATTTCTACTCTCTTAATACGCAGGAATGATAACTTGGAGATCGCGCGAACGATAGCTTGTTATGCTGTTTCATTTTCTTTTGCGCGTTTGGAATTCGCAAAACCGGTATGGTTCATAAGTCTTCCGAATATCAATACAGTTAATATGCGTATTAACTTCAAACTAAACGTGTATAATTGCATTGTTTTAATTGATAAAATTATGTCTTCTGTCTATTAATTACTTGAATTTAACAGAATTTATAAACCTTATAATTAATTTTTAATCGTTTATTGTATTCAAATAAATTATACATCCTTACTTTGTTGTTCTACAGGTTACTTAATGTTTGATGTTAGCATTTTTACGCTCTAGCTTACTTCAGTGCGTTTACCCTGACAACAAGGAAATATTTATCAGAATTGTTATGATAAAGTTTGATGCAAAACTAAACAGAATCTTCAATATCCGCGACTGTAATTAGATTTCTCGAATCGATCTAAAGATTGAGCTATGAGCTAAGAGTTCGTATTTAGAAAAAAAACAAACAACAACTCATAGCCGCTAGCTATGTCGCGGATAAAAATTACAACACAATTTATTTATTTCTAAATGGTCCTCACTTAATCTTTATTACAACATAATTGATAGTGAAAACTGTGAGAACAATGTTATTACCTGAGCACAAAGTGTTTTGATAAGATATAATTCTAGCAGGAAAAAAAAAAATGTTTATTATTTCTGAATGTTATTTCAGAAATCCAGGATGGCTCGGATACGAATTGCCAAAGCCACAAGTGGGGCAGCGTTTGTCAGCAAGAAGAAGGCAGCCGAAGCTAGGATAGCTGCCCAAGCTAGCGAAAATTATGTTGAAGAGAAGGATGAAGACATGTTTGAATTACAGCATCATCATCTCCTCCGCTGTCTGGAGAAAACCACGGTTAGTGTCCTTTATATTATTTTAAATATGATTAAACATCAGCTATATATACAGTAATTCTTACATCACTCGACAATAATTTGTTTGTTTTTTAAGAAAATGTATTACTTTAAATTGTTTGTTTTTGAATTTCGCAAAAGCTATCTGCGCTAGCCGTCCCTAATTTAGCAAAGACTAGGGGGAAGGAAGCTCTTCATCATCACCCACAACTCCTTGAACACAGAAGATAGCCCAATGTGGCTTTGTTTTAAAAAAGCAACGCAACTGGCGGGGATTTTAGGAGTTAGACGATATTAAATGACACAGAACAAACATGACGTGAAGGCATGATTTACAACTATCCCTATGATTTTCTTTTCCACAACTTGCTTAAATGTTTTCCTCGAATCTGTGTTTCTAATGACTTTTAGACCCAACTATGTCACATTTTTTTACCTTTAGATCAGACCTGGTCTGAGTTCGTGTAAGAAAATCTTCTATAACCCTGAAGGAATCTAATCATAACTATATTTATTTAGGTTTAACGAGGTTTGTAAAGAAAACCGACAATCAAATTTCACCCTTTTCCGTCTTCGTCAGGGTTTGGTCCATGTTTTGGACCAAGGGTTGAGGGGTCTCGTTCATCGTAAATTTCTTCCTTCCTCCTTGGAATCGTTATTTCTTGTACTGTAGCTGATTCTTCATAATAGCCTAGGATTCAGTTACAGTGCAAAAAAAAAAAAAACAATACTCGGCCCAATTGGTTCGGTTTGTTTTGAATTTCGCACGAGGGCTAACTGCACTAGCCGTTCCTAATATAGCAGTTATAAACTAGTTAATAGTGAAATTGGCCATTACATGATAACGACCCTACGGCTGAAAGAGCGGGGATGTTTGGTGACAGCAATTCGAACCCGCGACCCTCAGGTTGCGAGTCGAGAGCCTTGATCGCCAGACCATGCCCTGCACGAGTTCTTTGGCAATTCGAAATGGAATTTTCAAACGAAATGGTACCTTACGCATGCAAGACTATATAACCAGGTTAAAAATACCTGGTACCTTACGCATGCAAGACTATATAACCAGGGAAGAAATACCTGGTACCTTACGCATGCAAGACTATATAACCAGGGGAGAAATACCTGGGCATGCAAAAAATACCTGGTACCCTTGCAAGACTATATAACCAGGGAGAAATACCTGGTACCTTACGCATGCAAGACTATATAACCAGGGGAGAAATACCTGGTACCTTACGCATGCAAAACTATATAACCAGGGGAGAAATACCTGGTACCTTACGCATGCAAAACTATATAACCAGGGGAGAAATACCTGGAATCGAGGTGTAGCCGTCACTGATCTTGAACTTCTGACTAAAGAAAAATAGTCAGTCAGCAACACCGGCCACAACAAAGGTATTTTCAAGCTATTTGAACCGCATAACAAAATTGACTGGTATTATTATATTGTGCCTACTAAACCTGTGTTTAATAGCATCTTGTTTCGAACCCCAGCCGAAAGTGATTAACTCTAGGACACGCCCAAACCCTCATCATATCCATACATATTAAGGTCCGATCGAATTTTAACTTAGGCTTATCTCTAGATACAAACTTTGAAAGTTATTAAATTGATGTGTGTTTCGAAATTTTTAATTAACTAATGCATTCTTACTTCTACGACGCTCTCCAGTGGCTCAGCAGTAATTCTGGGGGCTTATAACACCAAAAATCAGGTTATGATATCCCCGGTCACAACACAAATAACCCATTGTGTAGCTTTGTGATTCAAAACAAACAAAAAATTTCCCTTGGCCTAGAATTAGATATAAATAAATGTTATAATTTTTAGTATTTTCAATTAACAGTTACCTAGTACAAAAGAAAAAAGTTTTAATATATATTGGTTTAGTTATTTTAACATACATCTATTGGGGGTAGTTATTTAAACTGACACCACATGTATATCGTAATAATACAGTATCAACGTTCAAACAGCTTAGTAACTTAAAGTAACATTCCAACTCTATTTGGCATTGCTCGGACGAAAATGGTTCTAAATATCGTATTTTTAAAATTAAATCAACCATATTAACCGTTATTCTTTTGCAAAAAAAAAATATTTATTTATCCTAAATAAATGTTTCCATCTCAATCAATAAAACTATGTCCGAAATAAATAAAAATTTGCTCAAGCTGTATTAACTAAATCAAAACCGGGTGCATCACTCCTGCTTCTTGGCTGTGCTTTGCATGACATTTCAAGTTTCCTAAACAAAATTCCCTACCTTTAAGTATCCTGATTTCTACTGTATGGCCAAATATTCTGACTTTATTATTGTCTCGTTTAACGAAGAACTGATTTATTATATTCTCGTTACAACAAAACGTAAATGAAAATTTGCCGATACCAAACGTTTTGTAAAGTTCTCATATAGCTGTTTCTTGCGAGTACACGCAAGCAAAGCCAAAGATGTGTTTGAAGGAAACCTATTTAGTTGATTGAAGGTGCGTGCATATTTGAGATAAAGCACCAACCTTTTTCAGTTAAGGGGAGTTAGATAGTATATATGTATGTGTAGAAAAAAAGAAACGGAAAGAGCGCAAATGAAAACTCCACAAAATTTATAAATCGTTTTTAACTCACTTATTACTATAGCATCTAAGAACATAAGGGTAATGGCACTGATTACTATAACATCTAAGAATATATGCAGAGAGGTGCTTATTACTATAACATTTAGAAACACATGCAGAGAGGTGCTTATTACTATAACATCTAAGAATACATGTAGAGAGGTGCTTATTACTATAACGTCTAAGAACACATGGAGAATTGTACTGATTACTATAACATTTGATAAGATATGGAGAGAGGCTCTGAGTACTCTAATATCTAATAACATATGGAGAGTGGCACCGATTACTGTCACATCAAATAACATAAGGAGAATAGCACTGATTACTGTCACATCTAATAACATATGGAGAGTAGCACTGATTAGTATAACATCTAATAACATATGGAGAGTAGCACTGATTAGTATAACATCTAATAACATAAGGAGAGTGGCAGTGATTACTGTTGTTGTTCTGAATTAAGCACAAAGCTACACAATGGACTATCTGTGCTCTGCCCACCACCGGTATCGAAACCCGGTTTTTAGCGTTGTAAGTCCGCAGACATACCGCTGAGCCACTGGAGGGCCTGATTACTGTTACATCTAATAATATATGGAGAGTGATATTACTCACTATAACGATATAATGAAGTCTATAATCATACTGCGCATATGTTAAGTGTACCATTTTAGTGTTGATACCAGTTCTTTCCTTTTTTCAGGACCGAGAATTCGTGGAAGTAGAACATCCAATTCAGTCTAACAGAACCTCTTCCTTCTCACCGCCTCCATCTCCTGTTCCTACAATATCTTCCAAAAAAAGCCGTATTTTATCTTCATGTTGCGGGAGACGATGCAACCGTAAAAAATATCTGGTAAAAAACAAACTCCAAGGTTACATTACATCGGAATGATCTTGTCCGGACACTTGTTTCCATAATAATCATATATATAATAGTTAAAACATTGGCATTCATTTCCTTGTTATTTTATTTGCAAATTACACTTAATACTGCAAGATGGTACTTGGCTGATGTGTTCCTATCGTCATTAAATAAATTAAAATATTGTATCAAAGATACAAAATTAATTCAATCTAACGTGTTGTGTATAAAAATATTATTTCTAGACTTATTTCAGTTTTCCCAATATTATCATCGTTAGATTGTTAATCTGGGAAAATAGAGGTCGCCACAATTAAACTCACTAAAAAATGCGATTTCTAAATTGATTTCGATTTCCCTACATCATTGATGGATTATTAATCAGAGAAATATTAGTACCTACAGATAATTCAATTCATAAAAAAAATTCTACATATTGATTTCTGAAGGTTTTTTTTATTTCTATTCGGTTCGGGTTTGATATAAGGATAATTACAGATAATATTTTTACTTGATAACGAACAATTTATTGAATTAAACAATTGTTGTTCTTCTGCTCTCAAATCATTCCGTCACAAAGATAGTCTAACTAATTGATTAAATTAGTTATTGGAATTATTCTAGGGCTCTCATTTCCCATCTACACGTAGATGTATTTTGTGTATGTGTATATATTTATATCACATTATTCATACCTACATAAATATGTTTATTTCAAGTGTGATTGTCATGTTATTAATATTCATCAAACAAAGATTTAATTCTTTTAATCAAAATACTAAGTTCAATTTTTATATATTTTACTTCTTTTTTCTACCACGGTTACTACAACGAATTAACCTTTGAACTCAGGTAACGACAAGAGCGAATAAAATAAACTGTATTTGAGTGCAGTATACAGAAACTATTTGGAAGTAGGCCTAAATTAATCACCATGGGTTAGCTTTTAAAAAAACCTCCCAATGGCTCAGTAGTAAATCTTAAGGCTTATCACACAACAAACGGGTTTCGATAACCGGGTGGGCACAGCATAGATAGCCAATTGTGTAGTTTGAGTTTAACTACAAACAAAGTTGAAAACCTCATTATAATTGCTGTCTAAAATTTAACTTTTTGGTACTAATGTATTGGAAACTTCAACAGTTTATCATAATAAGGGCTTATTTATTTATCACTTACATCACTCTAGCTGCTAACAATGTTTTGACCTTAATTACAGTAATTTTTGCCAATTCAGAAAAGCTTGTGAAATTTAAGTTAAGTCTAAACCCATTTATTAAGCACCAGTGCAAAACATTGGTTATATTAATATTTAATTATTACTATTATACCTAAAAATTGTTTTATATAAATGAAAATCTAAAATGTAACCTATTTAATTAAAATAAAAAAACTTTAAACGATATAGTATCGGCAACGCATTAACTCGCTGACCTTGTCTCTTTTTCTTTTTTTTTTTTTTGTATACGCTCAAAAATATATACGTTCATTTTTATTACCAGATCCTACCATAAGCATAAAATAATTCTTCACTTAACTTCTTAAGAGTTCTGTTTTTACGTGTTTTTTTAATTTCGTGCAAAGCTACACGAGGGCTATCTGTGTTAGCCCTCCATAATTTAGCAGTGTAAGCTAAGCTATAGGGAAGGCAGCTAGTCATCACCACCCACTGCCAACTCGTAGGCTACTCTTTTGCTGACGAATAGTGGGATTACCCATCATATTATAATGCCCGAAGTCAAACGCCCTAACTACCTGGCCCTGCCAGGGTACTTATGAAGAGAGAAGGGGAAAAGGGGATTCCAAAAGTTGCACTTAAAGTACAACCTGGCATTTAAGGTGAAATATCCTGACTAATACGAAATGTCCACATTGAATACAGATTGTATGAAGAATAAAACTATCAATGCTTAGGATATCTGAAATCTTGAAACGTATGAAAACTGCTTGGATATTCTAAAGATGTGAAAAAAATTCCTTTTTTCTTCTTTTTTTGTAGCCTTTAAACTTTGGAAGTAATTTATGTTTCGAATACAATCTTATGCATATATTCAATCTGTTTGAAAACAACAAGAAGGCTACAACGGCTGTAAGTAAAAGGACGAAAATTATAAACATATATATATACATGTGTTTGTCTTACTTGTTCAAATAAACCTCGCCGTAAACTCGCATGCCAATTAGTCAAGTGAAAAGTTACCACGCGCAAAAATATATTTTTATGGTTTGAATATCCCGCAGAGCTACATGATGGTTATCCCGCGATAATCATTCTTAACTTAGTAGTGATAAAACAGAATGGAGGTAGCTAGTCAACACTACCACCGCCAACTCTTAGGATACTCTTTTACCAAAAAAAATAGTGGGATTAATGTAGTATTACAATGCCCCCGAGACTAAAAGGGCGAGTTTGCTCAGTGTGACGAGGATTCAAATCCGCATATTCTTAGATTGCGAGTCAAGCGCCCTAACCACTAGGCCATGCCAGACCCAAACTTTTATATATTGACTGTGAACACATGAAAAACAAATTGGCTTTAAAAATAATGTTATTATAATGGAACTTGTGATGTATATATCAAAACTCGGATATTAGAAACTACCGCAGCGATCATAACTAGGTGATATTTTTATAATTAGGCTGTATTTTTATAGCTTACCAATAAAAATAACAATTTATGATTACATAGAAATGTAATCGTAAGGTTTAAGCAATTGAAATTACAAAAGAAAAGAATAGCTTCAAATATAAAACAATCAAAAAACAAGCTTAGAAAAATTATGTTTTCCTTTAGTGAAAATGTCCTGAGTGATGCAACAGAAAAGTAAGGCACTTTCAATGCTAGCTACTTCTACAAAGAAATGCTTCGATAAAATTTATTCTGATGTATTGCTATAATTACAGCTCATTTTAAAAATAAAATTTCAAAAAATCCTTTATCTCATGAATGGTAACTGTTTTAAATACCAAGTGTGAGTACACTATTGTAGAACTGTCAGACAATTCTAAAAAAAGTCATAGGCCTAATAGCCTTCCGCAGGAACTAGCGGTTAAACTTTCCCGGATAGCGGATATTTCTGATAATCCTGTAAATTATTCTAGTTTATCGAATCATTTCGGTACTTTATTTACATAAACAAGCTCATTATCTGTTTACCGACAAACTAGTGAACAAATTCAATTTACAAGTGTTGAATTTTACTTACAGCAGTTTTGTAGCATAAGTATTCCACAGTTTGTTTTTTACGTTTTATAATTGTAACTGAAAATGCACGAAAACGTTTACACTAATAGTTTATCTACATACAATGTTAAAGTTAGGGTTAACGATCCAGAGATTTTTCAGCTTCTAATGCAGGAAAACAGAAGCTGACGTAAGCTAATTACACATGTTTAGAAACTATTTATTCAAAATCAACGAAGAAATATTTTTAACACCAATTCTCAAACATTTCTTTCATAAATTAAAAAATATATACTTTATTGTGTTTTCTTTGCACTGCTTGGTTTCTTCCAAAATTATTGCTTTTAAGACATACTAAAAATACATTTAATTCATTTTTTGTTTAGAAATAGTGATTGTTGCCTTACTGAATGTTAGTATAATTAAATATGAAATGTTTCTCTAATAGATAAGTTTCTACGATTTGTTTCAGTGCGTTTAAGACTGTCTATAAAAATAAAAGAAATGTAATATTCAATTACATCAAACCTAAATATAATTACTCCCGTGCAAAATCGCTTACCGTGCTGGACCTACAAATAAAGTAGTTTGTTTGTTTTTGAATTTCTCGCAAACCTACACGAGGGCTATCTGCGCTAGCTATCCGTAATTCAGTAGTGTAAGACTAGAGCGAAGGCAGCTAGTCATCACCACCCACCGCCAACTCTTGGGCTGCTCTTTTACCAATGAATAATGGGATTGATCGTAACATTATAGCACTCCTACGGCTGAAAGGGCGAGCATGTTTGGTGCGACGGGAATTCGAACCCGCAACCCTCAGATTACGAGTCGAGCGCCTTAATCACCTGGCCGTGAAGGGGATTACAAATAAAGTTTTCCAACTGTCGAGTTTCAGAGTATGCAAAAAAAAAACTACAATGTATTAAACTCAGTTCACAAAACCGTAAATTGTGTATTGTGATTTCTTTCTAGATAGTATCATTTACTGTAAGAAAGTTCTGATTGGTAGTAGTGGTTACTAGTTTCTTGAAATGGCAAAAGACACATAAAAACTTTCCGGGTTAAACATATCAATTTGAAAAACTTGTCGTTGTTGCTGTTTGTTTTTTACAAACAAGAAGAAAGTATATTATTACGTTGTTTTATTAAATCTAGTTTATTAAACTTCGTAATTTCATATATAGTGCTATACAATTATAAGAATCGGGTTCATTTGAAGTGTTCTTTACGAACATGTATCCATGAGTATTACCTAGTATCTATCCCTCTACGTATTATTCACACTGTTCGTATATTTACATTCTGGGAACATCCAAAGGCCACTTATTACATACAACATTGAATGAAAGTAAGAGAAAGAAAGAAATATTGTTTCATCAAATCAACATTTTTTATCTTATTTTAGCATCCTGTTCGAGACGTCCCCTCATATTTTAGTTGGTAACATAAAATTATTGGCATAAAAATGTTCGTCATCCATTTTTATATAAATCTTAATATTATTATTGTCACATATGTTTAGAAAGTTGTCGTAGTATTTTATTAAAAATTGTTATTTAAAGTATTCTCACCCGTGATACTTAGAAAAACTGTCTTTATTTTAAGTTTAACATTCGCTTGAAACAGAATCTGCCTATTTTCTCGACAGCAGCACAAAGAAATTGCAACCACTGAACAAGAAGAAGAACTGAACGACATTCAAGTCCGAGTGTCCAATAGAACACCCACTTCCGCTGACCATCGCCAGCATCATGTTGTCTCCATGTCTCGTTCTAGTCTCAACAATCCTACTCCTCTGGTTACAACAGTAAATACACCGCCAGGTGGTGGAGGTAACGTCACCACAACAGTTATTGCAATGCCAACAGAAAATTCTAACTCAGGTGCAGGACTCATGTATGCTGAAACATATCCATCTCAAGAACCCGTAGTGCGTATATCAGCACTCTAACGTGAAGTGGTTCTTTAGAATCCATGTACAATTACTGTATCTCGATGATTGACTGAACTGTCTCGATACTTCCATACGTTGCAAGTCGGAGGGATAGGTGTACACGTTGTGATTCACATGTAAATTACGGTTGTGATAATTAGGATTCACGGTTACTAGTCCTCTGATGTGCTATTTAACTTAAAGCAGGCAAGAGAGTGAAATATTGGAAATAACACTTACGGAAAATGACGAAAGTTAAGCTGTACTCCTTGTATGGTATGAAACGTTGAAATAATTTAGTGTATTACAGATGAAACAAGCGTGTGATCCAGATATCTGATCAAATATCTATTGCAAAGTTAACACAAATTCTATAAACCAGTTGCAATTTTAAGGCAGCTATGTATATTTTTTGCATGATAAAAAAAAAATCGGTGTTCAAAATGTCACGATACCACTGACAATAGTTGGAAAACACATTCTCGCTGCAGAATATGAAACCAACGAGTCAGAATGGGTCATCTAGAAATAACCTTTTGTGTATAGTTCTCTGCATACTGTTTCAAACTCGGTTTATGTTATATAGGATTTCAATTATGCCCCCTCACCCACATGGTGCTCTGCCTTCCTGTGTATATATACATATATATATACAGATAGTGTATGTTGTGGTGGAAAATTTGCGTTTTATTAGATTAGTGAACAGATTGGATCTCGTGAAAATTTGAATCTGTTGAAGATATGTGATATGTTGAAGCCCAGAATTAAGTCTGCTAATATTATATGGTATAAGGATTTTAGGTTTGGCCAACTAGATTCTATATCATTGAAACCGAATGTAAGGTATTGATCCACAAAACCTTAGGTCTTAGAAAATTGAGTCAATTATGAGCTGCCGTGGGTTTCAAATGTCTCAAAAAGGATAATGTATTTAAAATGCAGAAAATTTGACATTTCTATAAAGTAAGATGCTTTTTAGTGTACAATAGAATCAAATCCCTCTAAGGCTTCCTTCTAAAACAAGGTAATCTACTTAATAACAAGAACTTTTGTAACACACCCGTTGTATATTTTCCAAGTACAATGAGTAACTCCATACCCGTGTACAAGTCAGAATGGTGAAAAACCAAGCTTATGGAAGTTTGTGTAAAATAAAGATCGAAAGTTAGATTTGTACAGAATGGAGTTAATGTTTCTACAAATCGACACGCTTAAAGATGGATTAATACAGTTGTACTTGGGAAATATTAAAATATTAAACTTTTCGAGATTCAAATAGTTGGAGTTGCGCATAAGTGTAGCATGACATTATACTTTTAACGGTAGGAAATTAGCGGTTGTTCCAACTTTTGAAAGGAATAGAATTCCAAGTATATTCCGTATCTTATATTAGTGAGACATAGTAAATCTTACTACAATTAAAATATAAGAAAACGAAACATTAGTTGTAAGTCTGTCGTATTAAATTATGAGTTATGCAAGTGATCCTTCTTCTTGAAGAATGTGTGTATTTATCTTACCTCATAATGATGGCTACTTTTGAGTGTCTCCAATAAGAATGTATAGAAACTATTCGCTTTGGATATTCCTTTGATTCATGTCGCTTTATCTTTCCTTAATAAAGTGTGTAATATTTTTCCAAACTTACTAATAATACATTTAACATCGCCATCAAGCATTTAAACGCTTTGTGCTGACTTTTACATTTCTATGGTGTTTATCCTTTCTCTCTGTTTGCCTTGAATGGTGTTCTTGTTTCAAATCATATTTAATGAGTGCCAAATATGTGTAAGCTTCTTTCGAAATCCTTACACCATTTTAGACAATCTCTTAAATACGATTCTCTGCTTCTATAGCATCTTTTGAAAACTCAATATTAATGTTTGAAAAATTATCTGTGACAAGTCTGATCCAAAATATCTTTCTAGTTACACCGACTACTAGAATTTTTTAAAATATTTTTTGTGTTAAAACATGTAAGTTTCTTTTTATCTTATTTGACTTATCTTTATAATAATTCATGAATAATTCATAATACTGTATTAAAAGAACTTTCAATTGTTTAAGAAAATCTGTCCAAGTAGAAACTGATATTTACCCGAATACTCGTTGATGAGATAGTATTACTTTTTTTTTTTTTTTGCAAATAAACAAATAATAAAATATGTCCTTGGTATAACAATTTGAATACTCAATGATATTAAGTACCTAGAAGGACACGTTACATAATAATGCCAATATTATGTTAAACTCAGGAACTCAAATTTAAGTAAAAACAGTAAATTTAAATTGATGGAGCTTACAAATATTGTTCAGAACGGCTCTTTTGTGGGTTTATACACTTACATTTAACCTCTTTTGTTGCCTAACAACCAACGAAACTTTTTGTGTGTGTGTGTGTGCACTGAAAACTTATCTAGTTGCTAAGGGATCTAATCAACTTTCATAAAGCCAGTTAAAACTGTAATGTTGACCAGCACCTCACTCTAAGAGCACCAGTTATCTAAGAAGAGGAACTGAAAAATCAAAAGTTAATATGCTCTTAGAGAGAAAATAAAAAAGTTAAGGCTGAACTGGGGCGTTGATCAATGTCTTTTCTCGAGCAGCCATCATCATGAAACTGAAATTGATCAAACAAACGACAATATGCTCGTAAAGGGGAAATAAAAGAGGTTAAAGGCATATCTGCAACGTTAATCAATATCTTTTCTAGAGCAACCATTTTGATGAATAAGGAAACTGAGATGTTAAAGGTCTATATTCCGTAAAAGGAAATAAAAGGAGTTAAAGGTAATGCATTAACAAATACTATGATAATTAGGCGGATGTTTTAATAAAGCCAAGCGTAAGAAGGTAAAGCTAATTTTGAATTTTGTTATATAAACATTGGGAATATGTTTATATATATATATATATATATATTGTTTATTTTCAGCAATAAGATGAATAATTCATACTGATACAGTTAGCAGTCCTAGGCCTGAACAATCTTCAAGTTCATTAACAATACCTGAAAGCTGGTGTAAGATTGTTTAAATGTGTAATTATGCATGTTTGTCAAGTACTTTATCCTTACCAGATGCTTAAAATTATATTAAAAATAGTGCTCAAAATGTTATGGATAGAATCCTCTAAATCATTGTATAATGGTGATTAAATAGGTGGGAAAAAACTTCATGTTATTTAAAATTTTGAAAATAAGATGTACATTATATTTATTTGTATTTTTCCCTTCTTTTTGTATTCTTGCTGTGTGTGAGTTACTATGGTAAACAAAGTTGCATTCAACCGAAACGCTACGTGGTTTCACAACCATTAGCTGCGATGAAACGTACATATCGTTAACATGGCTCAGTTTAAAGATGTTTCGTACACAGCGTCTCAGATCAGCCATACAAGAAATGGACAGTGTAAATTGATTTTATAGAGATGAAACATTTTTCTATTACATAATCATGTCTGTTAAGTTCAAACAGACGTAACTAGTTAAGCAACACTCGTAATATCTAGCTCGTAACGCACATAAGCATTATTTTCGCGAGCAAAAACGAATGGCAGTTACATTTTTATTCTTTTCGGTGAAATCCAGTTGAAACTAACATGAAATCCAAATAATATATATTGCAATATCAAAACAAATCTTCTGTGTAGATGTTAAATTTACACAATATCTTAACTTTTATCCGATTAAACTATGTACAATATTACGCTAAAAATAACACTATTCAACAGATTAAATAGTGCACGGTAAGACATCAAAAGCAAAAATATTCAAGACTTTTTAATTAATATTATGGCAGGCGGGACTTTGAATTTTCACTGCAGTTTGATTAAAATATTTAAAGTAATTATATTTTAAACCCATATAATATTTTTAAACAATAACTTTCTGCTTCCAGACGAATAACTTATTTTCGTCTAATTTCTCTTTTGGCAGTTACCCAAAAAAACAAAACAAAACAAAAAAAAACAGAAGAGATATTTATATTTTGGCGGAAATTTAAAAACCGATGTTTTAACTCGAGCATCATTTCCAAGAAAGCCTAGTGAGGGTAAATAGATTTCACGGGCCTTACTATATATTGTGAAAGCCAAAATGAGTCACAATTACGAAAATAAATAAAGACCAAAAATAGCCGCATATATATTACCATAAGAATTTCCTACTAGAAATTTCATTATGATTACTCTGTGAATTCAATTGCTAAATGTACTCCTATATATTTAGATATAAAAATCATTAAATTTGAAAGAAAGATATTTACAAACTTGATGATGCAAGCCCGTTTCTAGTGAGCGCAAGAAAATTCGTGTTAATTGATCAAACAAGTGTCAGATGTCGCTTCTAGGAGATATCGCCGAAAAAAAATTAGTAGAAGCAAATCCAGCAAATAAAAACAAAACGAGTTTTCGTTATTGACATTATTATAATTATTATTACAATATTTTCATGCAAATCCGAATTGGAAAAAGAAACTTATTTCTAAAAAATATATACTTTTATTTGCGATCAAGACATTATAATTAGACAATATGCATATTTTATGGTACATTGACGTAATGACAAATAGCAAATTGGGTTATTTGTTATGTTTTTTATCTTTCAGTAAAATCACTCAGAATTAATTTTATGAGCTCTTATTTTCAAAACTATCGTGAATTTAATGCAATGCTTATAAAGGGACTTCTAGGGGGAAACAATTCTCTTTGGACCGAAAAATCGTATATTTAGCAACTCTTCATTATATTTACTGTACGTTACACATTATTCGTATTATACATAAACATTTACTGTAGAATGACGACAGTGAAAATTATTATTATACCTTTCCATTTTAACATTATAAAGTCGATGTACATTTCATGAAACTGATACTTTAAACAACACGCTTGCTTTTACATATATATATATATATATATATATATATATATATACTGCCATTCCAAAATTTCAAGTTCTGGTGAAAAATGTTACTTCTCATTTGGAAGACCCGAGCCCTAAAGCTTGTTTACATTGTATTTGTAAGTTTTCAACGATTCCTATTTTTCTATGTAAACAAATACTGCCAGCAATCTGATTAATCTAAGTTTTAGAGCCTTTTTCTAAACAAAATTCACTTCTAAGAACAGTCACTGAAAAGTCTAAAGATCGTGTATGTCCCCGCATTGAGCAGGTGTGTGTGTTAAAGCTATTCCTCTTTATGACTGAAAACAACACTGCTTGTGTCAGGTTTAACTTAACATTTTCAATTCTCCCTAGTTACATATGTGAATTTGTTTATCCGTACTGTTTGGAACACCTTGTTACACAGTTTCTCATATACCACATTTACTTATAAATGCGTGGATAGAGACTTTCCTAAACAATCAAACCAAAAGCAAAACATGGTGTACCTCAATTTACAATTGTATTTTTAATAAGCCGGTGAAAGAGCTTTTTGTAAAGACAAGTCTGGAACTAGCTTTTATTTTCTCTCTCTCTCTCCCACTCACCTATTACAAGTAACAGCTCATTATAATATAATGGGTTTAATTGTGCTAGCAATTCTGAAATTGTTTATTAAGTTTGTCTCTGTGCTCTTAAAACTATTTTTTTTATATGTATATTTGTTCTGAAAACTGTACAAATTCCAGTTTCACTGTAATTTCAAAGCTGTTGCCAATAAAATTTTAAGACTGACAATCACTTCTGGGGCTCATTGTTATTTTATGACATATTTATATTGTTTAAATTACGTAAACAAGTTGTTGTGCTTTTCATAACACTAACAGCATCCCTATTGTTGGGATCACGTATAAAGACAGGTCACTGTGCCTATTGTAACAGTAAACACACTTCTTCTGCTGAAATCAGGCTTAGGTAGGAACCGTTATACCATAAACACATTCTATTTTTGAAATCAAATTTAGAAAGGGGTAACTATAATAGAGGTATCGCAGGGTTTACGAAAGATATTTGGTCTCGGAAAACGTAAATTGAAAACACTTGTCACATTAGTTTAAAAATACTGAAGTACAGGATGCATTTCTAACCCACATTTTGTAGTCACACTCACGTGACATTTCTGTCCAATATGTTTGCGTAGGAGCTATCTTGAAGAGACGTGACTCAATGGAGTGATGCCTTATCTGAGATTTCGCCAACAGCCTTCTATTAAATTCGAATTATGTGGTAGTGAAAAATAGCTTCCACGTAAAGTTTCGTTGTGGCGAAAAATGTGAATGCAAACCGAACAAAAATACCCACAAAAAATAATTACGTTACAGAGTAAAAACGTAAATCAAACGTTCGTAAATCGAGGATTATCCGTATAGAATGTTTACACTGTTTAGATATTGAGATAAAAACCGTAACGTTAGAGATACGTCATTAGATTCATGTAAACGTTATGTAACAAAATACAACGTATAACGTAGCGATAAAATACCGGTACGTATAGTTCAAAGTCACGCACAGACAATAAAGATTAATGAAGCGATTGTGTGACTAGAATTCTATAAATGGGCTGTGGAATAGATACAGACTTTTTCACGATAATGATAAATAGCGCTATACCCCATAGTGAAACCTTGTAAGTGTATTGACTGTTGGTATAATAGTCAAGTGTTTGGTTTGTTTGTTTTTGAATTTCTCGCAAAGCTACACAAGGGCTATCTGCGCTACCCGTCCCTAATTTAACAGAATCATCACCACCCACCGCCAACTCTTGGGCTACTCTTACCAACGAATAGTGGGATTGATCGTAACATTATAATGCCATCACGGCTGAAAGGGTGATCATGTTTGGTGTGACAGAGATTTGAACCAGCGACCCTCGGATTACAAGTCGAGCGCCTTAACCACCTGGTCATGCTGGGCCAATTAAAAAGGAGCTAAGAAGTACAGCACTGAGTAAAAACTGTTGTTCAGAATAGCTATAAATAAAAGAAAGGTGGACTTTATTATAGACTTGTAAAAATATCTTTAATTCTATCAAAAAATAACTTCAGATTTTTATAATGCTCCACTACCTCGTATTCTTAATGTCTTGCACGTTGCCAAATAACTTTTTGAAACGCCAAATAGTGGTTCGTAACTTGCTCAGCAACTTCTTAATTTTGTTTGTAAACTATCGCTTCATTGCTACATTATCTATATATTGACGTTGTTTCTATCTGCAGCTACACAGAACAATATCTTACGTTAATTTTATTTCGAAAAACTGGTACCAGAAAAGTGAAAAACATTTCTCCTCAAATTAAATGCATATGTTATGGACTGTTATTTCATGATCTGCATCGCCATTACACCATCGGAGGCAGACGATAGAGGAAAATCATCTTACTTTTTGAAGTATTGACCAAACGATAGTGCTCGTGAATAGTTTGTGACGTCATAAAGTCGTCGTCTCTCTCTTTGAAGCAAGCAAATGGATTTACTATCATTCATTTTTAAGCGCCCATAGTTGAAAGTGTGGAATGTTCAGTGCCATCGTGGCTCGAACCTTTGGCATTGTGATCTGCAATCCAGCACATTAACCAATAAGCCACGACAAGTCTGTCATCAGAACGATTTGAAATTCTTGAAGCATTTTCCTACAAATACAAAGATGGTCAGTGATACAATTAGATTAAAGTTCTCAATGATGAGAAACCCACTTTTGAACTTTATTAAGAATAAAGTTTGAAATACACAGATACCATTGTCACAGGATATATATATATATATAAAACACACTTTGATTACACGTAACACACACACACTACTCAACGTAACTATGCTAAAGTGTGTTTACAAGCTTACACAAGTCACTTCTGTGTTGACATTTCAGTAAACGGTTTTTTAAAGTATCAATTGGTTTATTACTGATATTAATAGGAATCACCAAATTTACAAAAGCCTGACATGGCCTGGTGGTTAGGGAACTCGACTCAAAATATACGGGTTCCAATCCTGCCAGCAAACATTTTTGCCCTTTTTGGCTGCGACGGTTATTGTCATTATTCATTAGTAAAATGTAGTCCAAAACTTAGCGGCGGGTGATATTTACTCGCAGCCTTACCAATTTACAATAGTTCGATAGAAGTCAAGTTACCTTTAAAATATATGGGCACCAAACTTCCAGCCAATGCCAATTAAATACAAATCTAAAACATCTTGAATTCAAATTACGAATCTGAAAAATGGCATCTTTATTTGTTTTTTGAATTTTGCACAAAACCATTCAACGTTTGGTTACCCTGCACCAGATTTTCCTAATTTAGTTTGTTTGTTTTAGAGCAAAGCCACAACAAGCTATCAGCTGTATTCACCACAAGGAATTGAACCTTGAATTCATTTTGGCTTTACAAGTCTGTAGACTTACCACTGTCTCACCAGAGGATCCTAATTTAGCAGTAGTAAATTAGAGGAGATGCAGCTAATGAACATCAGTAGCCACCAACAGCTGTTGATGACATTCAAATGCCCTAACCACAAGGTCATCTTAACATTAGCAAAATAACAAAATACAAACACAGACTGAGAACTATCTCATCTATTTATACCATCAACAAAAAAGTACTGGCAGTTTGAAGAGTAATTAATAAACATAATTAAAAATATCTATTAGGTTTGTACTGGTATGCTGATACAGAATAATATAGTTTCAACAAATCACAGGCATATATAAAGTGGACTTGTAGGTATTTTTAAGAGAAATACACACACTTGTGTATTTGAAACCCAAGTTTCCAGACTGGTTTCATCCCCTCACCAGTTATGCAAAATGTTTCATACTTGTCTCCAATTATCTGCCTGAAATCTCATGTGTCATATAAGTAGCTAAGTATTTCTGTTTTGCAACCATTTTGTTAAGCGTGTCATTGAGTTTTTTTTTTTAAATTCTCTTCTAAACCTTATTTCATTAAGATAAATAACAAACCAAACTTTGTAACTAATTACTTGTAACCTAAAAATCTGTTTAACCACATTCTAAATAGTTGTTTAATCTCATTACTAACAGTCAGACAAAATTTCCACAAGTATGCACAGCGCTGACCTTTAAACTAAACATAAAAGATAAATTTAGTAGATTCTATCATAAACTACTACATCTCAACTGGTTCTACCTTCCAACAGATGAGCTTGTAACTTAAAAAAAACAAATATTAGAAACTTTTTAACTGCTACCAATAATATATATAATACTGAATTGCAAGGCATAATAAAATATTTAAACTGCTACCAATAATATAGGGTGTTCAGAAAGTCGCTGTGAAGTTTGAAAGCAGCGATAACAGTATTCATTCAGTCTATTTCAAGCCAGCAACTGGTAGCAGTGTTTAGAAACAAAATAAGAAGGATCCAGGCCTGTATTGATGCCAACAGGGGTCAGTTTCAACATTGTTTATAATTGTCATTCATATTTACCTCCTGTGTTCTATATTGAAACATGTCTGTTGATAAATATACAAGTGCACAGTGACTTTCTGAATACCCTGAATAATTCTGAATCACAAGCCATAATAAAATATTTGAAGAGAAAAAGAAAGATTTTCGTTCCTTGATAAAACAACTTCACCTTTGAATTAAACATCTTATTATAGTCACCTGAATAGCTAAAACAATTCAAGTGAATGTGAGAGGGAAGAATATTTCTAAATAAAAACAAGAAAACAGCCATTTTAAGAAGGAGTTGGTTCACTGGTAATAATATTTATGGTTAAAGACACATCAAAACTTTATTTTCTGGATGACAGAAAAGATGGACTACACATGAAATCTATCATAAACAGTAATTCTAGGAAATCATCTCCCATGTGCAATAACTATTATGACAGCTAAGAGTATGGTTTTAGATTTAACATGTATTACAAATAGCAATTGAATTTAATTTTTAAGTTCAATAGGCTTCCTACAGATACAATGATTATTGTATTATAAATTTCATTTTCAGAAATTCTTGCTACGCAACTTATAAGGCTAAGAAATAGATACTAATATGTCACAAAGACCAACTTTCAGACAAATGGAAACAAAACTGGGAACAGATTAATTTTGACTACTAACAGCTTCAGTTAACATGCTGAAGGCCAGATTAAGGGTTTTATTTGCCCTAGGCTTTAATTTATAGAGGCTGCCCTCGAAACAGAATCTCTACTCAAAATACATTTATAGTCATGGCTTGAGGCCCCAGGCTTCAGCCTGGTAAGCTCACGTGTTAAATCAGAGTTAAGCACACTGTAAAATAAATTTTAAAACATACACAATGCATGACTTATATTAAAGAAGTTGACATAACTGTTTCTCATTGTGGTAAAATTCTACACATGTTGTACAGATGTTTTCTCAGTGTCTATGTAGAGACATCACACACTAGTCTAACTTTAAAGATGAAACGTACAAAGTTGTGTTTCACTACCAAAATACTAACTAAAGGTTCAAAGTTATTTCAAAGAGCCGTCTTTCTACATTAGCTCAAGATTAACTGAACGTTTTAATATATTCAAGCTTTGAAGTCCTTTATCTGTTTTAGCACTAATCATGGTTGTCATTACAATTTTAATCAGGAACACTGGTCAATGCCACATGGTTTTTGATAAACCTTTCTACTAATTCAGTAACATAGAGATGATGTAATATATTTTGTACACGTATATACAGATAGTGAATACACTATAAAAGTAACAAAGCAAACTGAGAACTAAAAAAAAAAATCCTAATTTTTGTAATCAATATTTTGTTAAAATGTTTATGGTTCAAGTTCCAATAACATATAAGTCCTTGTCATTTTCAAATTTACATATTATAAAACGATTAGCTGCATAAAATAAGATGTAAGATGTGCAACAACAAATCACACAAACAAAACGTACATGCAAACATACAGCTTTACGTTGTAGTGCTGAGTATTTAACAAATAAATATTTTAAATATACAAAAAAGAATGATAAATTTTCATGATATGATAAAAAAATTTGAGATCAAATTAATCCGTACGTTTTTCTCACGATAAATAAACCTTTTCACTGTTTCAATAGTCACCTGGCTTTCAAAAAACTTATTTTAGGAATAATGTATGACCTTTACAAAGTGTACACAAATTTCACATGGTAGTCTGAAACATAGGCAGAGGAACTCGATATGAAATGTAAAAAAGTACTGTGGTATCAGGTAAGAGATATGCATGAATCTTGATCCTTCAATTTTAAGTAAATGTTCTTAGCACTGTGTTAACAAAAACCTATTGTTGCCCAATTAAGGTAAACAGAACTGTCTTGCCTTATTTAAAAAAAAAAATTAAATTCCCCCCCACCAAACACAATACGAGAATTACATGTAAATATAAAAACAATTGGAGTAGTAAAACAAGAGTTACTAAACAGTACTGTTTAATGTTCATTCTGATTGGCTGTCCAAACGTGATGTATCCAGAGTTTAAGTTTTGAATTTATCTCCAAACTATAGTTATTGTTATTTTGCTACTTATATAATATGTGTACAAGTTTAAGTTTACTGCTGATGTACCTTAAGATGCTTAAGAGTTTCCAATTTTTGATTTCTATTATTACAAAAATCAGTTGTTCAACAGTTGTGAAATTCTCATCAAAGTCAAGTAATAACAAAAAGGTGTTTAGTTAGGTATACACGTTGTGCTAGAATGAAAAACTGACAACTCTGGAAGTCTGATGGATAGAAAAAAAAAATTGTCTTCAATTTTAACTGAAAAATAAAAGCTACATTTAATGTTAAAAAGTGAATATTTTAGTCAAAGCTACACTTCTGTGTGTTAGGTTTTTCTTTTCTGATCACAAATCTGAAGTTTCTGTTTTTTTAATTCAAGATTTCCTGTAAAAATACTAAAAATACAATTTGAAATTAATGGAAAACCATACAAATTAATAAGACACTGTCTAGTTAGGTTTCATGCCAATTAATCTTATATGGCATAGTACATCATAATGTAACTTGTATTCAAGACCATTGTTCCATATTTTTAACTTCAATACTACAAATATTTACCCACAGAATTGTTTGTTCTTATCAAACATGCTGTTAAATATATGGGTGTGTTTTACCACTGTTTGATATTTTGCCAATAATTTTTACTAATTCTGTTCACTCTGCAAGAAGCCAGCATCAAAGATCTGTCATGTCTCAACATATCATGAACTATAAATAAACAAGTTTTACTATAAAAACCTTACAAGCTGGTCAATCAAGTTAAGTTAACCAAAACATCTAAATATGTATAATAAACAAACCTTATAAACTAGTCATTCTTGTTTACTTACCACACAGAACTTACAAACTGGTCATTCATGTTAATCCAAACTCCTACAGGTGCTTAGTAAACTAAACTTTATTAACCAGCCATTCAAGTAGTTGACCAAAACATTTAGAAGCACTCAGGACACAGACCTTATAAATCAGTGATTCAGTTCACTAACCATAACACCTAAAAGTGTTTATGACTTAGGTTTTATAAAATAATTTCTTGTCAAGAGCTTAGAATTCATAAGTACAGATTTTCTGCAGCCATCTTTAGGGCAACTGCTGGGATACCTGATTACTCTGTCACAGTCACAGTAATAGAGAAATGTACACATGTAAAAAGCAAACTCAGATGGGTTTCTCCATGTATTGAAAACTGACAATTAAATGTGCAGAAACTCTAATAATTTCTTCAACTGATACTTTTAAGCTGGTTTTAGTTAAACCTATGCAGAGGAAATTGTCAGAATGAACCAAGTACTTAAAAGGATTTCTAAATCTTCTTCTCAAAAACAGACTAAAAAGGATGATTACTGAATTTAAAAAATTAATTATTGTATAATGGTCAACAATAAGTTATCATATTCTGTAAGAAAACAAAAGTCTTGTATAATTAAAAGGCATAAAATTAAGACTTAATCTTTGCGACTCTTTAAACATGTTTTCCTGTAATCAGACATGAGGAAACTACTTATGTAATTTAAGCTTCACTAGGAAGTATGTCTGTTATATTGGGAGATAATATGAAAACAAACAAGAACTTAGTAACAGTAGAATTATTTCACAAAATGCAATCACTTCTTGTGATATCGAATTTTGTTTCATGAAATGTCCACACCATTACTTATCACAATATTTCTTAAGTGTTTTTGTTTCTAATTTTTGTTCACAAGTTTGTCTACAAAATCACTAACATTTTAGCACATTTAGATATTTAATCAGTATTGTTCAACTCGTCCATTTGTTGATGTTTCTAACCATTAAAAGGAAATAAAATGCCTCTTCTTCATAAGCACTTCATCCCAACCTCTCTTATCCTATGCTCGTGCTTTACATAATATAAATTAAGCTCAATGCAACACGAATCAACTGTAATATATGAAATATGAATAATTAATCTACCATTAAGCTACTTGGACACAATTTTTTTGTATATTTTAATATATGATGTGATAATGAATAAGCAGTCCAGACATAACCCATACATCTGTAGTCAAAACATTTTCTCCAAACAGTTTGCAGTGTATAATTAGGAATGCACATGCACTATACATTACTGAATCATACGATTCTAGTAATTTACATCAAGTCACTTTTCATCATCAACTGCTATCATTAGCAGCTTAAAAGACAATTTTTTTCATACGCATCAAACTCATTGTGCCAAACCTACCATAATTATTATACATTTGCATACTTTGTGTGTGTGTGTAAAAATACAAGTGAAAACAGTGAGAGATGGAAACATATAACCATGGTGTACAATCAACTAAAAAAAGTTTTAAAAGAGGCTGTGTGTATTATAATCTGCTACTACAAACGAGAAAACGTTTAACTCCTAACATAAAACATCTTAAACTGTCTGAGAAACAGAAATTCTTTCACATTGTAAAACACATACTTTTCAATTACTATTCTGAAGTGTTAAGTTATGCCGAGGGAAACTAAAGTTGATCTATGCATAGTACTTCCAAAACTTCCATAATTCACTCTTGTTTCAAACTTTTAGCATTCGACTGACCCACTGCAGGAGGTTCACTGTAAGTTGTCACCTTAGCTTGTTGTTCCATTACTTGTCTTTCTTTACGACGAACTTGGTAGAAAACTACAAGTCTACAGCCCAACATCAGAGAAAAAACTATAGAGGGAGCTGTCTTCTCAAACTTGTCAGCCAACATGGAGTGAGTGTAAAAAGCACCGAGCATTAGTACGAGCAAAATAACATTGGCTACTTGCTTTACATTTCCTACAAAAAAAGAAACAGAAATAACCCCTAATACTTCATACTTCACACACATGTATTTATCACAACAGAAAAGTCTTTTACCAGTTTATTTCTTCTTTCTCTCTAATAGTTAAAAACAGTTCAACCATATTCATATTTTTACATTAACATACCTGAAAATTTATCTGATTAAGGAATACAATTTACTAGTCAAAAATGAATTTCAAGCACAAGAGAAAACAACTGTAACATCCAGCTGAGCTATCAATGGAATTTGATAGTCAACTATTCACCAAGCAAATAAATCAATCACATTCATCTTGTTAATTACTCTCACAAAATGTGGATATTTGGAATAATCCAAAATAGTAATAATCAGAAACATTCTTTTGATTAACTGATTATTTTTGTGACATTAACTTAAGTAATTTTTGAGTAATAAATGTAACGAATGGTTACAAGTAACCAATTATTTCAATTAATCAAGTCAGTCATTCGACTCTGTCCTTGAGATTCGTGATCTTGCTATGAAACTGAATGATATCTAGTTCTATTAAGGTTATTAATTCAAAAAGTTGTATCTTGCTTCAATTATTGAACATGTTATGAACATTAAATTGTACTTTAAACACTGACCATAAAGGATAATTCACGTTTAAATAACACCACTTTTAACACAACTTGTGAAACAATTACTTTATGTACACTTAATGTTAGACATCTGCTACAATATCAGAAAAGTCATGAGATTACATCCACATATCAGCATGTGGTTTTTAGGACCTTAAAATCTTATGAGTTTAATATAAGTTCAACTTAAGTATATGAATTAGGCTATTGAAAGAAACCCACATTGCCTCCAATTCAATGTTTTAATTAACATCTCTAAAGACAAACTGTAGTTCTGTATCTCATATTCCAATTATTCATGTTTAATTCCAAATAGAGCTGGGCAGTTAACTCAATCAGTACAATCAGTTACTATGAGCATTAATTAATATCAATATAATCAACTACTGTTTTTGATTTTCACTTATGTGAATTATTCAGGAATGGAATTTATGATTAATCATGAAAATAATCTGCTAATAAAAATTAATGTATAATTAATTCTATATTATCTATCTACTAACTGAAATTCTGATTAAACAATTAAAATTTAATGTTTCCAATTACCCAATAATCAAAATATTGCCATTAAGAGTTTTAATTATTTTGAATAATTCATGTTTGTTCAGCTTAATTGATTCAATTGATTGAAATATAGCCACTTTGTTTTATTCAACACAATGGGCTGTTTATGACCCACCTACCACAGGTATCAAAACTCAATGTTTAGTGTTATAAAGTTGTTGTTTTTTGCCATCTAACACAAGAATAATCAATTAGTTGGATGTAAATAACTAATAATTCTGATGACTAATTAGTTGGGAAGTTCCACTAATTGTTCAGCTTCACTTCTAAAGTAACTTACTGCCAGTTATCTGTTGGAAATATTCCACTTACTTTTAATAGATATTGTTGTAAGTAAAACTACCTAACTTGAAGAATCACTCTCCTCTTACTATTTTCTGGCATTATTTTTCTTATAGTTCAGTATCAACTTCACAGTTTGTTTGTTTTTTGTAAATAATTACCAAGTTAATCTTGTAATGTTAGTTTTTTTTTTTATTTATATTTCAATTAAAACAGTCCAGTACGTTTTGACATAACAGGTTACTGGGATTGTAGTATAAATTGTAATCAACATTGACAAGTTTTAATAGATTCATTTTGTTTAGGAGCAACGTTCCAACCACTATGAGCAGATCCAAAATGTGAATGTTGCTTCTATTACCACATTTGTTTTATTTATTCAAAATAACTTTAACAATTACTTAGTTTTTTGTTTTGTAAAGCTACTTTCCAAAAATTAGTTTTTGTCCTACTAAGTATTATGTCTATCATATTTAAAAATGAGATAAATGGAACTTCACAGCTTGTGTGTTTTAATGCATCATGTTATTCACTGTTACTGTAAGCTTAATTGTATAAAAGAATAAAAAAACACCCATTGGAAATGATTTCAGAGATGATTTATTGTTTATTTTGTTTGTTTTTCTGAACTTCATACAAAGCTACACAAGGGCTATCTGCACTAGCTGTTCTTAATTTAGCAGCGTAACACTAGATGGACGGCAGCTAGTCTTCACCACCAATCATCAACTCTTGGGCTACTTACTTACCAACAAATAGTGGGATTAACTGTAACATTATAACGCCCCCATAGCTGAAATAGTGAGCACGTTTGATGTGACGGGAATTTGAACCCATGACCCCCAGATTACGAGCTGATTTACATTCGCTAGTCCAGTCTGATTATAACATCAGTGATCAAATCATAAGGTCTTATTTAAATGTTTAAAAAATTTAGTTTGTTCAAAAAAATTGACTTACAAAATATTTTGAAGTAATTCTTAAACTTTATCTCTATTTCACAGACACTTTCCTAATACTTTAGTTTCATTCTACAAAAAGACATAATGCAACCATTTTAGCTCACATCATTGTGACCACATAATAGCCAAATAATTCTTATGGAATTATTATTGTTTTTTCTAGTATCATCTGATCTCTAATTCTTGTGATATGTTTCATGTATGGAAAAGCTCAAAAGAAAAGTGAAAGTTTGCTTTTCTTTATTCTATATTCTATTTATTGCTGTTGTTATTCTTATGAATATAGAGTTTATTTAACAAATTCTGTATTATAATTTCAACACCTCTTACGTCTATGTTTTGTTGTCTATGTATTTTTGTACAAATCTATCAAAAGGCTAAAAGATCGAACACCCACTGTTTGGAATAGTTAAGTCTATTTTTAATTTCCTTCCAAATAGTTATTGGAAAACTTGTTCAAAGATTATTTGGCAAAACAAAATTTGTTCTAGCTAAAAAATAATAAAAATTTAAACATGCTTGAAACAGTTTTATTTAGCATTAATTATCATTCTTCCCCTCACTGTTGGATAGTTATTCAAATATTTATCAAACACATCTGGTTCTTATACATTCAAATATTCAATGCTTAACATCTGTTACTGAAATCTCCCACTGAAGCTCTACTTCTTAACCAATGAAATATGAAAGTTAATATGAATTATTTTTTGTATTTCAAAATTAGATATAACCAGTTAAACATACTAGCTAAATTTATCTGTAATATTTAGTGCTTGTTTGTAGAAATTTCCTAAAGAAATATTTCCCCTTAAAATTTTAACTTTAATCATAAAAATGGTAAAATAAGACGTAGCTCATTGATTTTAATTATAAGACATGTTGGGATATACTCAAAGATGAGAGAAAAAATTCACAATTCATTTGGTCAATTTCACTTTAGCTACAGAACTTTATTATAAAATATATTAGACTTTCAGTTTTGCCATTAAAGTCTGTATTCTCAGAAGAATTTTTTCACTACATTGTCAATGTTGATGCATGGGTAGTAATTGGTGAATGATGTCATAATAACATAACAGGGACCCACTGTACATAGGTTTATGTCACTGGTGTAATGACAAAACTGAAGAGCACTTAACAAGAACTATAGGCTGGGTTAAAATAATGCAAGTACATACAACAAACACTAGAAAGCATGTTGCACAAAACAGGTTTTGTTTAAATTCAAAATTATGACAATGCATGTCAACATACTAACTGGAATATTTAATTTTTTTTATCTTCCATTCTGGTAATCAAGTAAATAAATAGAAAAAAAAAAGAGACTACACTATAGGTAATAAACATTTCATTAATTCTAATGAACAAGTATCTGAACAAAACAGTGTCTAGGAAAATAAATGACCCTTTGTTTCAATGCTAGTGCTCAGTGTTCACTGCATAAAAGGATGTGTCCTATTGGTAAACAGATACAGTCTAATGATAAATACATCATAAGCTACAGCAGTCTATGTTAGGAATGGGAGTTCTATTCAAAGTTTGTGCATGCACAAAAATCTTAGCAAATGTACAAAATAATAGCCCCTCATTCTACAAGGAGGTAGTGAACTAATGTATTGTACTGTAGCTACTTGAGATATTGTTTCAACTTTGGTGAAAAAGCCAATACTAGCTTAAACACAGAAGTAACACCATTACTCTCTAACCCAAAGCTTACAATTCTCCATTTAACTTATTAATTACTGTAGATCTGAGCTTCTAATCAAAATATTCTCCACAGCAACACAGACAATGAAAATAAAAAAAGCATAATTATCTTAGCATGTTTATGTTTTTATTGCACTAGAAAGTGTTTCAACATAACAGAACACATGGATAAATTGTGCAACAAAATACAACAGATTAAAAATCAGAGTTAAGTGTTAAAACTTACCAGGAATGAGTACAAGAGTCGTTAAAACTTACCAGGTGTGAGTACAAGAGTCGTTAAAACTTACCAGGTGTGAGTACAAGAGTCGTTAAAACTTACCAGGTGTGAGTACAAGAGTCGTTAAAACTTACCAGGTGTGAGTACAAGAGTCGTTAAAACTTACCAGGTGTGAGTACAAGAGTCGTTAAAACTTACCAGGTGTGAGTACAAGAGTTGTTAAAACTTACCAGGTGTGAGTACAAGAGTTGTTAAAACCTACCAGGTGTGAGTACAAGAGTTGTTAAAACTTACCAGGTGTGAGTACAAGAGTTGTTAAAACCTACCAGGTGTGAGTACAAGAGTTGTTAAAACCTACCAGGTGTGAGTACAAGAGTTGTTAAAACTTACCAGGTGTGAGTACAAGAGTTGTTAAAACTTACCAGGTGTGAGTACAAGAGTTGTTAAAACTTACCAGGTGTGAGTACAAGAGTTGTTAAAACTTACCAGGTGTGAGTACAAGAGTTGTTAAAACTTACCAGGTGTGAGTACAAGAGTTGTTAAAACTTACCAGGTGTGAGTACAAGAGTTGTTAAAACTTACCAGGTATGAGTACAAGAGTTGTTAAAACTTACCAGGTGTGAGTACAAGAGTTGTTAAAACTTACCAGGTATGAGTACAAGAGTTGTTAAAACTTACCAGGTATGAGTACAAGAGTTGTTAAAACTTACCAGGAATGAGTACAAGAGTTGTTAAAACTTACCAGGAATGAGTACAAGAGTTGTTAAAACTTACCAGGAATGAGTACAAGAGTTGTTAAAACTTACCAGGAATGAGTACAAGAGTTGTTAAAACTTACCAGGTATGAGTACAAGAGTTGTTAAAACTTACCAGGAATGAGTACAAGAGTTGTTAAAACTTACCAGGAATGAGTACAAGAGTTGTTTAAACTTACCAGGAATTAGTACAAGAGTTGTTAAAACTTACCAGGTATGAGTACAAGAGTTGTTAAAACTTACCAGGTATGAGTAGAAGAGTTGTTAAAACTTACCAGGAATGAGTACAAGAGTTGTTAAAACTTACCAGGAATGAGTACAAGAGTTGTTAAAACTTACCAGGAATGAGTACAAGAGTTGTTAAAACTTACCAGGTATGAGTAGAAGAGTTGTTAAAACTTACCAGGAATGAGTACAAGAGTTGTTAAAACTTACCAGGAATGAGTACAAGAGTTGTTAAAACTTACCAGGAATGAGTACAAGAGTTGTTCCACAAACTAGTTCTATCCAACCTACAACAAGCCTCATCCATTTTGATGGAACCTTGAACCCCAAAGCTTTAGCAAATGGAAACACTTTTGCATACTGCACAAAGTTTCTTCTCTGAAAGAAATTTATAAGTGTATATGGAAACAGTGTAAAGCAGTACTCTTTACTTAAAAGAATTATCTACATTTCCATATTACACCAAAGAGTCTTACAAAGTTTCCTAAATACACAAAGATCTCGTGATGTGGAACCTGTTAAAACTGAGAGAAGATAAACCTTAATAGTGTGTTAGTAAAACTCAAAGACCTTTTAGCACAACAGAAAACTCTGATAGCTACACTGAATAAAGATTTTTATATACAAGTCTCCTCACACTTCCTTTTGCTTGGCATTTTTAACACATGGCAGAAGGCATACATCCTCAGATTCTCTACTGAACACTAGATGTTACCTGCTCTAGCACTTTTGCATCACTTTTTAGGTTTCTTCTTTCACACAAAACAAATGATTGATAGTTGGATAATAAATCCTCCAAACCTTTCTTAACCCTAGGTATCTCTTGCTTCAGCCCACAGAACTTTCATGCCTTGCAAATATAACAGTTTGTTACTTTTCAACCCACAGAATTTCTCTTACCATGGCAGTTGGCACTATTCCATAAACACTTCATTAACCCTTAAAACAACAGGAATATTGTAGGAAGCAGCGTCAGTTGATGATGGCCACTGTTTAAGGGTTAATACAAAGTAAAAATATGCTTACCAAATATAGACACAGAACAAATGCCATTTTTATTGAAATTTAATTGAAAGAATTCAAAGACATATTGAACCATATAATAGTTTTTCCTGATCCCCAATTACCAATAGAAGCCCCCCAGTGACAAAAGAATGAGATAACCTGAGATACTAACCAATAGTTAATGATTTTAAGTGCAAAATAAACATGTATTTATTTACATTATCATAGTAGGACTGGAGAAATCAGACACTATTTGAAAATCCCAGGTTTTAGCTATTTATAATTATAGACTTCTGTTACAAAATGTAAACGTGTTTCTTTCTTAGAGTTGTGCTTCAACTTTATGTATAGAGTGTTACACATATACAGATACTGATAGTCAAAATGACACTAAAATTCAAAGTGATCTAAGAATTACCTTTCTTCACAGAGTTGACCTGAAAACATTTTTTAGAATGAAAAATATATTACAGTCCTGAAATAACAATACTACATGGAAAAACTGATTTTCAGATTTGGATAAAAAATACCTTCACCTCAACCAAAGAACTCAAAGAGAAGGGGAGAAAGATGACAATCTAACTCATTAAGGTCATCCATTGTCTATAAAAATCAACCAATTAAAATATGAAACCAAACTAACTTTTCAGATGTACAAAATTTGAGCTAAACAATTAACTAGTTAGTAAATTCTACTAAATGGTCAGTTCTATACAGTGGCACAATACTATACTACATACTACACAGAAACTACCACAGGTATTTGAGCCTCTTCAACCCATTTTGCTTTCTTGCGAAGATTACAAAAAGTGTAGTCTAAACATTTCAGTCCTCTAATAGCAGAGTTAATTTAGACAAAAGGGAGGAATCAAACTAGCATCCAGGAGGTTCTGTGGTTTCCAGGACATACGGCAAATGTATGTGCTGAAGATATTGAATGCAGAATGGTTTGGATGAATTTGTAAGTTAAACAAATTATTAGCTAATAGTCTTTAATTATTGTAAATTCAAGGTAATGCATTTGGATTATCATAAGTTGAATCACGCTTTAAACAGACATGAAAAATCACTTAACAGTGGGACTAAAGAAAAGTATCTTGACAGCAGCAGTGGACAAATCACACAAGCCATCAGAGCAATGATCTTCTCCCAAAACTTGCTGATAGCCAGTTTGGTTAGAAATTAAGAGATAATTACATACATACAAATCAACAGTTAGTTCTCACTTGGAATAGTGTACACAGTTTTGGTCTCCTTATCTAAGGAAGAATATTGACTTATTGGAAAAAACATTCAAAAAATAATTTTACATAATCAAGGGTTATTTCCTGCAGATAAAGATCTTTACATTTACTTTCTCTTAAGAAAAAAAGGATAAGAGATGATCATATTAAAGTTTGTAAAATTATCCATTGAATCAAAAGAATAAACTAATCTTGATTTCTTACATATTCTAACAACACCAGGATATGAGGACACAGGTTTAAGATTTATAAAATTGTATGATAGATCTAACAAATTGATTAGCTTATAAAGGAGTTGCTACCAACATTTCTAGAAGGGTTTAAATTTGTACTTTTACTCAGGTAATGGTATTTAGGATAGGCCATTGTCCTTGTTTTATGCTAGCATTGTGGGCTATATTTTCATTGTTTTAATTCAGATGTTAGCTTAAAGGCACATAAATATTAACATCAAGAAACTTTAACATCTAATAATGGGTAAGTTTTTTAAAAATATGAATAAACAGTTTGCTCAGTGAAGTATTTAATGAATGATTAGAAAAGCATTTATTGAGACGTTATTGAGTAGTGGTTGGAAATTCAGTGAGGTAACCAGTTGGTAATAGATCAAGTAGTTGTTGATACAGTAAATTGAATGAGTGAAGTTAAACAATATGTTAGTAAGGTTTGTTACCAATCAAGTAAATTTCTCTTAAACACTTAGTTTCTAAGCAAACAGTAATTTAAAAGTTTATGTAAAAGGTTTGCAAACTTAGGCCTACAACTTGTGTCAAAATGAGCATACCCTACAGTAAAAATCACTGAAGAAATATATAAATCGATTATCATTAAGTGGCTAGACTTCGCATTACTTTTATCAAATAATTTGAAAGAACCCACTCTATGAAAGAATACATTCAAACACTATAATACATCAAATTTGGAAGTACTAACATATAATCTGATAAAATTTACTAAAAAAATAAACAAAATTAATACTTTTGATCTGGTTTTATTTTCATCACTAACCTTACCAATATCAAGAGAAATATATTTACAATCAGATATAAGAGTCTGAATTTCAAAATACAGGATTTTTAGCAAATTAATCACTAAATTCAAAATCATATAGTAGTTAGCATACATAAGACTGTCCCCAAATTTTCTAACTGCATGCCTTTGGACTGTCACATTTGATCCTTACTCTTTACTTAAATTATACTTACAGAGCCATTGGAAACAGTAAAGCCAATAAGGGCCTGTCTGCATTTTTGCAACATGTATGACTACAACGTATGTATTACACCTTGGTTCTTTGAATTCAATATATTATGGTGTGTATACAGTATTTGCAATGTACTTAAAATTACTCAAATTCAAACTCGTAGCATTTTGTTTCCAAAACATATCTATTGGGCATGCCCACAGCCCCACCACTAGAAATAGCAACGGGACAAAGGCATGTGACCACTCCAAAATTACTTCCTATGTCAATGGCTTAAGAAGTATATTATAACAATGTAATTTATAAATCCAACTAAAGTGCATTATAAGCACAACTATATAATACCTTAATTACATTACATTAGGCCATTATAAACAAACAATTAGTACCAAACCGAAAACTAACACATTTTAGTGTGTGTGTGTTTTCTTATAGCAAAACTGCATCGAGCTATCTGCTGAGCCCACCGAGGGGAATCGAACACCCTGATTTTAACGTTGCAAATCCGTAGACTTACCGCTGTACTAGCGGAGAGGGGTGGCTTTAGCATGTGAATAACAAAAATAAATGACTAAAACTTTAATTTGTAAGGTAAAAAAGAAGTGAAGCTACTCTAATTTAATATTAGTCAAGCAAAAACGTAAAAATATAACTCACAATTTCTCTGTGCATTTCTCTATTTATGCTTGGTGTTACTTTCATCGACCCAACAAATATAAAAAATAATCCCAAAAACACAGACAGCGTAGTTAACACAATCGACTTCATTTGTAACAAGATACAATAGTAATTCGCTGTTTTAAAGTTTAACTACACAATAAACTTCCTAAACACAAACTATTTACTATAAGTTAACCGGAACGACAATACACTTTTAAACAGATTACGAAAATGAAAGGAAAAGTAGGTATCGGTATTCGATTATGGCTTTAGTACTATTCAAACTATGAAAATCAAAACAAAATAAGAACGCGAATTAAAATTGTTTTTATGTTTGTTTGTTTTTTTCACAGAAATTTTTTTAATAAAATACCTCAGATTATTCTATGAAAATAATAAACTTCTTCTAATATAATAAAACTTGTTTACATTTTGTATTAATATTGAATTATGCTTTGTTTTATTCATCAAATAATTCAAATATGGTTTTAGCAATAAAGTTAGTAAAAAAATGGACCCCAGTGGCTCAGCGGTATGTCTGCGGACTTACAACGATAAAAACCAGGTTTAGATACGCGTGGTGGGCAGAGCACAGATAGCCCATTGTGTAGCTTTGTGCTTAAACAACAACAACAACAGTAAAAAAATGTCATCATCATTTATGTGATGATGAAAAACTTTTTATTTTGATCAATGTTTCGCCAGTGCGGTTTCATCAACCTTTTGTTGTTGTTGTTGTTATAACATTAAAAGTAAAAGTTGTTTTTCTTTACTATCTTTTCCCTCTAGTCTTACACTGCTAAATTAGGGACGGCTAGCACAGATAGCTCTCGAGTAGCTTTGTGCGAAATTCAAAAACAAAAACAAAGAAACTTTACTATCTTTATTTCTAAAATATCGAAATCCTTTCAGTGTGCACTACAAATTTTAAACAACAATAAAACAGTTACATAAAATATCGGTTGCGTAATGAGAATATGAAATTTTAAGAGACGATGAAGATATACATTTATTTCGAAGAATTTTAAATTATAACTTGTTTCCTCAATATTTTGACGTTTTTTTATTGTAGCAAACGTTAAGATTTCAGTCTTTCAGGCAAGCAACTTAGGCTTTTGAAGACGAAATGTACTACTTATTCTTTATTTTTCATTGCATGTTTCATTCAGTAATATGCTATATAAAATATTTCTCGTTTTATACGTTTTTCATGAGGTTATTTTGCTGTTGTATATAAACATACGTTTATACCCTTTATATTAATAAAAACACAAGTGAGATTTTGAGTATATGGATGAGTTTGACACTTTTCTCATGGAGTGTTTTAAGCTAAAAAGGAGGAAGGGCCAAGGACGGCGTTCGCTTGCGATAGTTACTGAAATGAAATCGAAATCCATATTAGGTATTTCAGTTTGACATTATTTAACCTCAAACAGAAAGTTGGAGACAAATATAACCCAGGGTGTTCAAAATTTTCTTTTACTTCGCCCCGCTCGTGATTTAATAGAACCAGGAAGACTAAATGAAGACAAAGAAACTTGACGAAAAATGTTCAGAGACAGTGAAGAGTAAATTAACTTCAACAAGGGTGAGCGAGTATCAACAGTCAATATGAGACTTCGGGATGTCGAGGGAATTATAGATCCATTGCCTATAGTTGGATGTGGAGAGGATGGGAGAAATGGGAGAGCCTCAAGAAAACCCACTTTTACTAACTTGCGCCACTACATGTCAGATGGCTTGCCATTGACTGGCATAGAAATATAATTAACCTGACTGTAATACTGCAAGTTGTAAAGTTATAGAAACAGCAATGTTGGTCAAGTGATATTTTGAAGTCTTAACCTCCCCTAGTCTTGAATGTGTACGACTAGTCACGTGGTAGCACTACTCGTCCTGGGTAAATCCAAGTTCCTAGTAAAGTTGTGATATGCAATTATATAACATTTTTCTGATCGTTTTAGTTATATAAGGTTTTTATTTCTTTGTTCTCTGTAACAGACGATGCCTATTTCGACTGAAGGATTATTTGAGCAATAGAGCATCTATATTCAAAGAATCAGCGGGTATTAGTGTAGTATCATTTGCTGACCGAATTAATAACGTCTGAAAGTAAGGAATATTGAATATAAACAGGCTGATAAATGATCTCAGTCTGGTCACTCTGAAAGAATAGTTATAATTTAATACAAAATACGGTCTTTCGTACGAAGCAAGTACAAAGAGTATTTTTAGTTATATTCTAATAAAGACTGTAATTTGTATATTTTATAATGTACACAGTCTCCTCACTTCGTTCTCAGAAACTCAAGTATTCAGAGAAAGTCAGTATTGCTATGTGATAGATTATGATAGATATCTTGTTGTAAATTTTTATGTGTTTCCTTCTTATCAATCTTTCTCTTTGTCTAACAGTTTTGTCACTTGTAGGAAAGACTCGCATGACCTGATTGGGAGCTCGTCTGACAAACCTGCTGATCGCGGATTTGTAACCTCGTCACCGAACTCGTCCGTTTATCCGTGAATGGTGTTATTACGTGACGGTCAATCTCACCACTTGTTGGTAAAGAGTAGACCAATAGTTGTAGGTAGGCTGTGCTGACTAGCTGCCTTTCCTCTAGTCCAGCGTTCGGTAGCTGCGGCTCTTTAAGGAGATTTGATTTATGTAATTCTTTGGTTTTACTCTTACTGTGAACAAAGTAGAGAATTTTTCAGACACAATGGGTATTGAAAACTTAATCTTAACATCTGCATTTCTATTTAGAATACAGCCTCACTATCAACATTCTAATTAACTCTTAATATGCCTTAGAAAACGAATCCCTGATTTAAGTGTTGTAAATCCGAAGACTTACCGCTGTCCCATTGGGGAACTTTTCTTTAGGTTACACCATGAGGGCCTATTTCGGTCCTCTAAATGATATAGTCTTAGCCAAAAAGTAAAAATGGGTCATCTTTGAAAGGTTGACAATCCCTATTCCAGTCTAGTATATTACTATTAAATTAGAGATGACTAGCACAGATCGCTCTCGTGTAGCTTTGTGCAAAATTTAAAAAACAAAACAACTCTTGATGGTTTTCAAAACGATTAATTCTTAGGTTATTTCAAGCAAAATTCAGGTTTTGTATATATTCTTTCCTTACAAGAATGTAGTGTAAAATTATAGTAGAGGAGACCAAACTTTAAACAATTTAGACACTTGTGACCAACAGGAGGAGAAAAATTGTATGGCTTTTTTTCTCGTCACTGACAATATTTAGCTCTGTAATAAATACTTATAGTCTACATTGAAAAATCTTCTGACGGTTTCCTTGCAATAATTAATAAAAATCACAAAAGCTGACAACTAGCTATTACCCATGATGTTCACATAACATCTCGTTATTTCTTCTTCAGTTATAACTATTTCTTCTTCAGGACTCAAATTTATCAAAACATTATCATCATCCTCTTAAGGTAAATAGAGTAAAACTCACATATATGTTCAATTCACTTCATGAAATACCATGGTCCCATATATTTGTATACATACAGCTGTCGTCCACGCAAATAAATGTGATATATACATATACATATAGCTGTTGTCCACACAAATAAATGTGATATACACTGCTAGCCAAAATCATAAGGCCAATGGATATAAAGAAAAAATATGAATTTTGCGTTGTTAGACTCAATCACTTGAGCAGAGCTTCGAAAGATGAAAATCAGAAAAGGGAAAATAAAAGTAAAAAACCTTTTAGCATTTAATAGGGAAAATGTGAACACTATGAAATTAGCCTAAATACTAGCTGGTCAAAAGCTTAAGACCATACTGAAACGAAGCGTCAATCGGTAAACACGTAACGAAATTTAGTCATTTGTGTTCAAGCATTAGCGTTGTCAATATCTCCACTGACATCTCCTGTGATACATTGGGTAAAAACATGGCAAAGGCTAAAAAAGTGACAGTGGCAGAATTGTCGAGCTGCAAAAGCAAGGTCTCTCTCAACGTGCCATCACTGGTGAGATGGACGTAGTAAAACTGCTGTTGCAAATTTCTTAAAACCCTGAGGGATAGAGAAGGGGAATTTCAAGTGGCCAGCCCAAGAAAATTTCGCCGGCGTTGAGCAGGAGGATTCGACGGGTTGTCCAGCAAGACACCAGCCGATCGTCGAACAAGATTAAGGCCCTTACGGGTGCAGAATGCAGCTCAAGAACAATAAGACGGCATCTACGAGAGAAAGGCTTTAAAAACCATAAACGTCTTCAAAGGCCACGCCTCTTTCCACACCATGAAACAGTTCGGTAAAACTTTGCTGGGAAGCACCAAACATGGGATGTAGAAAAGTGGACAAAAATTTTGTTCTCTGATGAGAAAAAATTTAACCTGGATCGTCCAGATGGCTTCCAACGTTACTGGCACGATAAGGATATCTCACTGGAGACATTTTCTACACGATACAGTGGAGGAGGTTTCATCACGATCTGGGATGCTTTCTCTTTCCATGGAACAATGGAGCTTCAGGTTATACAGGGGCGTTGAACAGCAGCTGGCTACATTGGCATGTTGGAGAGAGCATCCTTATTGACTGGAGGCCCTCGCTTGTGTGGAAATGACTGGATCTTTCAGCAGGACATCGCTGCAATCCACAATGCCCGCAGGACAAAGGACTTTTTCATGGCGAATAACGTGATTCTTTTAGACCATTCAGCGTGTTCACCCGAACTGAACCCCATTTAAAATGTTTAGGGGTGGATGGCAAGGGAAGTCCATAGAAATGGACGTCAATCCCAAACAGTGCATGATCTTCGTAAAGCCATCTTCACTACTTGGAACAACATGCCAGCCAGCCTTCTGCAAACGCTTATATCGACCATGCCAAAGCGAATGTTTGAAGTTATTTGCAATGACAGTCGTGCAACTCACTGCTGAGACCTCTTGTTGGGCATTTCCTACCTTGTTTAGGATTTCTTTTTGGTCTCAAACTTTTGACCAGCTAGTATTTAGGATAATTTCATAGTGTTTATATTTTCCATAACAAATGCTAATTTTTTCCCCTTTCTTATTTTCATCTCTCGAAGCTCTACTCAAATAAGTAGTTGAATCTAACAACGCAAAATGCATATGTTCATTGGCCTTAAGATTTTGGCCAGCAGTGTATATATAGTGAGATAAAACTACATCTCACCTTAAAAAATATTGCCTTTCTGTAATTTAAGGTTTTGTTTTTCTACAAATGTTTATAAGAATAGACAACAATACAAATGATGTTCGATGTGAGTTGCATTTTTTTAACAACGAAAATTAAGGCAAGAATGTAATTTTTGGGTAAAGTCTGGAAGGGAAAACCTTGTAATACAAGTTTAAGTGTGGCGTTCATAGTTCCATGATGTGTACGCTGTTAAAACTTCAATGTATATATATTCCTATATTTCATTATCATCAGATAATTAACATCATACTATTGTTTATCACGATTTCCATTTCTCGTCAAATGAATTTCTGCCCAATCTTCAGCCAAAACTACAGTTGGAAATCACAGACAGACATGCATTTCAAGTTTGGCTTTAAAGTACTTCGTTCTCCTACAAGATTTTATGTTTTCACAAATATTTTGTTTCTTACAGAAATAACGACTCACTTACATCCATTTTCAACACTTACAGTGAAAGTCTCACGTAGAACACCTGCACGTGTTGATCACTTTCTATTCTTCAATCCAATTTTGCGTGTGCATTTGAAAGCTTTGACAACGAATGGCTTCGCTTGTAAGTCTCCAATTCGTGGATACAAATTGGATTTTTTACAATTAATCTTCATCAACAAATGTTGTGTATTCTTGTCAAAACAGACACTAAAGGACTATGGACTAACCAGTTTGTGCACGATTCTCGTTCTTTCAATACAACACTGACTTGTTTGAACAAACAGGTCTTAACGCAAGGTCAGCACTCATACTTAGTTCTAGTAAATATGTTCATGAACTATTTTGATCGACGTTTTCTTCTGTATCGTCAATATTTTTTTTCACAGCCATGAAAACATATTATATTTCTTACAACACTTCAATCCCATAGACATTATCTACTTCACCACAGAAACAGAAAACAACAAGCTTTGGTTATTTGACATCATCATCAGCAAACAGAATGATTGGCTCACTAGAATCAGAGTGTGTGTTTTTCTAATAGCAAAGCCACATCGGGCTATCTGCTCAGCCCACCGAGGGGAATCGAACCCCTGATTTTAGCGTTGTAAATCCGGAGATATACCGCTGGACTAGCGGGAGGCCACTAGAATCATGTAAAAAAATCTACTCATACTAATACATACATTTCAAACTTTATCATTCACCTTTTATTAAATAGTGGTGAATATATGTGTGTGTGTGTGTGTGTGTGACGAAAATTCCATTAAAAATCGCCGACATATCAGTTTTAAATTCGTAATCTGAAGTTTACAGGTTCGAATCCCTGTCACATCAAACATGCTCGCCCTTTCAGTCGTTGGAACGTTATAACTGATGGTCGGTTCCACTATTAGTAGGTAAAAGAATAGCCCAAAAGTTGGCAGCGAGTGGTGATGACTAGCTACTCTGCCTCTAGTCTTACAGTTAAATTAGGGACGCCTAGCGCAGATATCCCTTGCGTAGCTTTGCGCGAAATTCAAACAAAAAAAAAAAAACTTTTGTCAAATCGCAACTCATTCCTATGACCATGTCACGTCAGCCAGTTTTTCCGAATGACATATAAACATCTGCAAAATTACGACAGGTTAACCTGAATATGAACTGTTTCGAAACATCGTTCTTTTCACCTATGCTTTTTTGATGGATTAGTCCTCTAATATTTTCTTTCTATATAAATCTCACGGTTGACTATAAGCAGTTGCTGGCTAATATCAGTATTATCTAATTTTTCAAATGAAATATATACATCCCTCGTCTCTACAATAGTCTGGTTGTTAGGGCGCTCGACTTTCAATCTGAGGATGACAGATTCAAATTCCTGTCACCTGAGTGAGACTTTCATCTTTCTCAAACCAAACAGGTTTGTCTTTGACATTTAACCCATGTCCTAATAATTAGTTGTTTTTTTTTTTTATTAAGCACAAAGCTACACAAAGGAGTATCTGTATTCTGCCCACCACGGGTATCGAAACTCGGTTTCTAACAGTGTAAATCCTTAGACATACTACTGTGGAGGGGGCTTGTTAACGTGGTTCAATTTCTGTCGCGTACGTACATACAACTTCCATGTTGTAAAGCTATCTTCTTGCAAGTTGCATCTAAACTGAGAATAATAATGCATAATATATATATATCTCCGACTAACAAGTTAAACCGAATCTGAAAGTACAAAACTTAAAAAAAAAGCTTTGTACTGAATGTTCCTGAAGAAGTTTTAAAGCGAAACGTCGAGTGTCTAACTAAATAAAAACATTTTGGTGTTATAAGGTCGTTAACTACTATCACCAAGTCTTACTTGTTTCCGGGTGGAAAGCAGTCACTTTCAGAGCATACATTGTGAACGATGTAATTTTTGAAAATATTTATAAATTTATCCACAGTTTATCATTTCTTTTTATACTCTCACTCAAGGTGAAAAGTGGAAACCATTTTCAATAAAGACGACAAACAACTTCAGATAAATGTTTACTTTGCCTGACGTCTCGGTTTACTCCTTTTTCAGGGGTTAATGGACATGTTACAAAACTAAGTTTAAAAAATATTATCCAAAAATAAAACAAGACAGTAACAATATAATGGTACGACGTAGCGTAGCTAATATATTGCTGAACAAGTTAAGAAACATTAACCATGAATGTTAAAACATATAAATACAAAAAAAATATATGATTTTGTACCTATTTAAATATTTCATTTTTTTTCACCAGAGGACGAGTCAGAAAACCAAAAGATACCATTAGGCTTCGCAAAATGGTGAAATGTATACAATCTGTGGAGTTAGGAGTTCATTTTATTTCATTATATAATAGACTAAATCTCTATTTTATTAATAGAGTAAATACATTCGATGAAACGTCATAACATTATTCACACACCTAAATTAACTTAGATTACAAAGTGGTGAAGTTAAAATTTACTTAAAACACCTAGATGTTTCCTTTTTAAAAGGCAAGGCAATAGAGGTTTTGATGGGCACAGTATGCTGAGAATGGGAGATACTGGACTGGTTTGACGGAGAGCTGGAGCTTGAATAGATAAACGTTCAGTGACCCTTAAAATGGCCTAAGCCTAAAGGCGAGTAGAATAACTATGGCCTACTAACACATTTTTGAACTTATTGGTATATTTTAAAACAATTGATGTTATTATATTACGTATGTATATACACACACACACACTATATCTTGTTTTACATGTTCTTGAATGACCACTGATATAAAAATATAACAATGGACTCAGACATCGTTTAGATAAATCTTTTTAGTTCCAAATTTCTACTACACGTGTTGTGTTGGTAGATATAATGATTACATACATCAAATGATTAGAAACAAATATTACAACTTAAATTAACTGAAACTAGAAATAATTACAATAATATACTCCACAGTAAGTTTCAGTAACCAAGACTTAATCTACTGTTTTTTGTTTTTTCTGGAATGCATAATTCGTACATTATTCATGACTCAGTAATAAGTTGTAAAAGAATATAAATATTTATAATATCAGAAAAATATTAACTTTTACATACGTAATTATTAAATTCAAATAAATTGACGTTAAGCTCATTTATGCATTAAAAACCAATTACAAGAAAAAATATAATTATTTTGTACAAGAAATGACTTCCTTCTGAAGTTCCTATTTGTTAGGTAACATTTTTTTTGCTACATATTTAAATACCTTCAGTAAAGATATGAAAGCATCCATACAAATGGTACTGTAATGATATATACACAAGTTAATGTGTCTCATCCCAGTTTCTTCACTGTAGTGTAAACGTTTGATATTAAACTATAGCAATTATATGATTACAAACATTTGTATACATCCATCAGAAAAATAGAGTTCATTTATAGCAATTACAAGAATATGGCATTATCAAAGAGATGTAAAACATGCTCAAAAAATAGTGTACAAAATTGAAAGTACAAGCTCTAACAGGAAACTTCCCTCTTACGGAAATGTTTTCAGGATATACGACTATCTGCAATATACCTTAGCACTAGTGGCTCCTTAAGCAGTTAAACCTGTAAAACAACAAATCATTTCTCTCCTACAGTTGTAGAATCAGTTTTAAAACAAATATTTTCAGGTTATTCAAACTAATGCACAAAATATTTAATTTATGACTGAACAGCTGCAAGTAACAAAGACAGCAAGTGATAAGTTAGAAATAATAAAAAATTCTTGGCACATGATTTCATAAAATAACTATATGATACTAGTTAAAAAGAAATAAGGCAGAACTTCAAGACTTGACAACGTATCATACTGTCTAACCTTAAAAAGTGTTTAAACAGTATGGCATTTTAAATAAAACAAAAACTGGTTAACCAAATCATACACTAAATAAGATTCTCTACACAAAATAAAAATAGGTTTGCATATATTTACTGCTCAGTTATTACCTAGCTTTAAACTTTGTATAAAATATTAATCAAATTTTCATTTGTAAATTTAGCAAATATAATTATAACCATTAACAAAACAGTACAAGTTTTAAAATTTTCTATTTTAATTCAACAGAGTTTTTGAGTGAGAAAGTTTAAACTTTACGTGACCAATTAAATCTTACTTTTGTTTTACATCATATCTCGAAAACTGAAGGGAAAAAACAAGTTTAATTTCTAAATATTTTTTGGCTTTCACTAAAAATTCACTTGAAATCAAAAATAATAACAAAAAAACAGCAACTAATAAACATCACCACTGAAAGTTCCCAAAAAATGTAACTCTTCATTAAAGAACTATTAGAAATTTACAAAGTTCTTTGGTTATTTTTAGTTTATCAAAATACATTCATTACTACGAAGAATACGTACAGCTTTAAGATTGTAAAGATGCAACTATTTTATACATTTTTTTTATAAATAATGTTCCATACACCTCTAACACAATGACTAATAATCTATATGTTGTCACACATTAAAAGTAATGAATATTTAAACAATTAACACAGAATAATAGTTACATTAATCTTAGCTCCTAACACTCAAATTAAGATAGGTTTAATGAAACACGACCAACCAATAGTTTTCATGTTGAAAAGATATTTTATCAGCAAGTTACAAAAGTTATAATTATATGGAGAAAACTAAGAAAATAGTAGATGTTGTCGTCAAACATTTAAGTAGGCCAATCAGACAATACTTCAGTTAACCTCTTGTTATCTCCCAAGTAACAAGTTTCCAATCTACCATTAGAACCATCTTTGATTACATGATAATTGTATTTATATTTTGATGTAGCTCACATTTTCTCATGTAAACTTCTAATATTTTTAACCATTACTTTATATATATAAAAATAATTAATAAACAGAAATATCATTTAACAATCAATAAATATAAGCTATGATATTGAATGTTACAAATCAATCAAACAAAAATTTTCAAACATAAACAAGAGGTCCAAAGTTTACATTCACAGTTGGATGTGAATATACAAGCTTCAACTAATACACGAGTCAAAGCATTTTTTGATGGCATCCCTGAAAGAAAGAGAGAAAAAAATCAATTTTTTAATGTGAAACTGATTTTCTCATCATTCATAAACAATACAACTAGTTTCTTGTTGTTCCTTTTTTTGAATTTTGCACAAAGCTACATGCACTAGCCATCCCTAATTTAGCAGTGTAAGACTAGAGGGAAGGCAGCTAGCCATCACTACCCACTGCCAACTCCTGGGCTACTCTTTTACCAATGAATAGTGGGACTGACTGTCACTTTTTTTTTTATTTTCCCTACAGCTGAAAGGGCAAACATATTTGGTGTGACAGGGATTCGAACCCACAACCCTCGGATTACGAGTTGAGTGCCTTAACCACCTGGACATCCCAGGTACTATATAACTGGTTTTAATATATGTTATAATTTTAAATAGCCCAAAAGTTCAGATTTATCACAAAAAGAATTAAAAAATAAAACATTAATTTTACTAAGAACATACTAACAAATTTCTATCTGCTACTTAAGTAATCTAAATATTTCCAAATACCCACCAAGTTACCAAGAATAAAAACTTAAAATGCAGCATTTTCAAGGATGTAACATTTTTCTTGATATGTAATAATTCAAAGCTAGTAGAAATAAGAAATGTAAAACCTAATTTTGTTTTTCACTATAATGACTAAATTATTACACATTTCAAAAAAAATGTAAATGTCTGTATTCATTGCAGTGGTATATTCCACAGTATTTCAAAACTAAAATAATATAGTTTACTACAGAGTATGCAACAAAAGAAAATCTATGGGCAGAGTTAATAGTAAATATGTGACAGGCATTCCTGAAATGTTGAAAGTAATAATGTGACTTAAGTCAGAATATATAAAATAATAAGATCTCTGGTTTGGGTTATTCAGTCTAATAATATAAAAAAAATCATACAACTTTAATATGAATGTTTCCATACATTTTGTCTACTTTAAGTATAGATTCATACTAAACAGGACACAACTAACTCTGTCATACATATTATTTTTCATGTTCTTTTGAAACAGCGTAAGACTAACATGTACACACACAGGGTTGAATCCCTGTGAAGCTACTAAGATGTATGCAAGTCTAAACCCTAGCCATATTACAACACTTAAAAGTTTTTCTTTCTTTTTATCACAATACTGTTCTGAGGTTCTAGAATTTATTTTTTGCCCTTTAGAAAAACGGCTCATTATCAAATCCTAGTTGTAGATCCAAATCTTCCCAACTTGTAGATCCAAATCTTCCCAACTTGACAAAGCCACTTTCATAGTTTTTTAATAATTTTGGTTTATACTTTTTACCCTTCACTTCATTAAAACATTATATTATGGTCAACTCACTCAATACAGGCTCTGTCATATTGACCCACCATGTAACCATTTAAAAGTCTTTATAGCTTTAGTACTACTAACTTTTAATGCAGTATGTATATCTTCACAAAATTTGTCAGGTTTTCAGGAAACATTTAAAGTTTTTCAAAATAATAAAAAAGATCATATTTTCAGTGATGTATTTTTAAGAAACTAAAAAAAAAATTGTCTGTGAATATATACAGTATTTGTTTGACAAGCCTGTGTGCAAAGCAATTTTTATGGTAAGATTAAAAATACTTTTTCATCTTAAAAACTTCAAATTTCATTTGCATAATCTATAAAACTTCCTAAATACATTTCAAATGTTTGATTTCAATAATATTTTATATTTGCTATTTTCTCTACTGAAACAGCATACAATGTTGATCAACCTCATAACCACCAAAACAAATCTAAATTACCTTTTTTCTTGTTACAATGACTGCAAATTCTAAATATTATGAAATTACATTTGATTATCCTTAGTAACTTTAACCTCATGACAATATACATCTATTTCTAAATTTCATTGTTTATCGTCATATGAACCACATCTAACTAACAATTTTCACAGCATTATATGTTATAAAACACTTGGAAAACATGCAGTTCATGCTATGCTAATGAATTATACTACCAACAAGCTGCTTGGCAATCCTCATGAAATATTTTTATCATATTTATTTCATCTAATCTAACTTTAACTAAGCGAAGAAGATTCATATTTTTATATTTTAGTTCATTTTATGATAATAAATAAAGAATAAACATGACAAACAAGAAATTAAATACTTACCTGGGCCATTTTTTTTTTAACTGTTGACTGTCAATGACACTTAAACCCTACTTTTCATACTAATGGTGGTAATATACTAAATTATTATTTAATTAAATAATGCACCAAATAAAACAGAATAATAATGTGCAAAAACAACAACAGACAATTTCATTTAAATAACAATAATTGTTACAAATTCATCTAAGCTAGATGTTATCATTCCCATGGAAACAAAATTTGCACTAACAGAGAAAATGACAATTTTCTGTTCAGAAAGCAATGTAATATAATATATCATTCGACAGATGAAAACCTCGACTTTCTATTGGTTATAGATAATGTACTACTAAAAATAACAGAGGACTTAAAAAAATCCCCAAAGAAAAGACGTGACTAGTACGTGTGTGGCAAGGGTGATATTTTTGTTTGATTGTTCTGTATCTAAACAAAACTGAAGGCTATAAACATTATGGTTTGTCTGGGCAATGAAAAGTGTATAATAAGTAATTTAAGTTGAATTTTGTATTTACTGGATGTTAAAACAAAGATGAGATGCCCACAAAAAATGGGTTACATATGTCACACTATGGGAAATTCAGGATGTTTTTAAATATTGCTTTATAACATTAAGATCTTAAAACCTGTATACCATTAAAATATGGATCATTAGTTACAATCTTATGCAATACTAATTGCTATAACATGCACAGAAAGTAGTTTAAACCTTCACATGTACAGTAAATGATGCCCAGGCAAAGAGAGTTAAATGCATTAATACAATATCAGTAACTGAAGCTTTTAAATGAATTAAACCAGTTTGAATCCAGTTTTGCACAACTTATAAAAGTTTCTCAGACACTTTGATATAATAATAAAAAAAAAAAACTGTTATAATTAAATGACACCAAAATACATTTTTTCAGAAATAGCTTATATATACACACACACACACACACACACCATACTGACCCAGTTGTATGGTGATCTACAATATGAGGTGACCCCCATTTTCATATCAGTAAAGTCAACCCTATAACTGTACAGTCAATAGGTGGGTTAGTTGCAAAAATTAACAATTACTTTAAAGCAAACATCTGGCACAGACAACAACAGTAGTCTGGAACAGAGTGAAAGGACCTGTGATCTGCTACAATTATTAGGTTACTATGAATTTGACAGCCTAATTATTAATCATTAACACTGCCTCATAACAGGGCCAATATAGTACATATCAAGTTAATGATTTTACTTTAACTATAAAAACATATAAAGTACTAGCATTACTAACCTTGAAGAAGCTATAATGGTGAAACAATTTTAATATTATCTTGAGAGTATATGTTGATTTTTCTAGATTTTTTGTCAAAAAATATAAAGCATTACCTGGCATATGGAATGTATGAGATGGAATACCAAGTCATAGCTAAAAACTGAATGATACAAAACAGAAGAGTAAGCCCAATGTTCTTCCACTAAAATACAGAAACAGACAAAATTCATTAATAACAAAAAACAACCAATTATAAAATTAAAAGAACAAAAGACAAAAGCAGTTGAAACCATTTATACCAAAAAAGAACACTATTCCTAACTGACTTGTATCAATAAATGTATACAAAGAATTACTGGTATTATTTTAAGGTAGACTTCAGAAGAGATTTTTTTGTTAATATACACAACCAAACCTCACTGTCACAGCCAAAAATTTGATAACAATGAAGGTACCCAATTGATTATTTAATGCATTCTAATAATTAAAATCTCACATTACATATTCAAACTCAGACTAGCATAATAAATTAGCTGTATTATTCTCTGGATTAATTTTTAGTTCTGATATAGGTAAATATTTAGGTTTAACCAAAAATTATTAATAACTATTTATATTAAAGAAACAAGAAATTTTAGTATTACAGTATTACAGTTGTAAAACATTCATTATTTACAGTACTGATGTATTTTCAATATTACTTGGCAAAAAACCATCTTTCTGTCAAGGGAAAAAATCAAACCTAAATTTCAAATTTATTTTGTTGTCTTATTTATAACAGGATTACAAATGTGGGATTGTTTAATTATGCATCAATTATCCAATGTCTGAAATACTGATATTAAAATATTTTGTGACATTTATTTTATAAAAAAATAATTATCAGCTGTGTACATTGTTTTAACTTCATATTCTTTTAATAACTTGATTAACAGCTAAAGCCTATTAAACAATGAGATTATAGTGCAAATAAAATTAAAGCAAGAAAATATCCAATAACTGTGTTTACAGTGAGCTAAGTATTTAGAGACAAATGTTCACTAGCTGTAGGGATGTACATAAACAAAAAACAGCAACTAGTTAGCATTTAACTGATTGTTAATAAACAATCAGTTTCCTCACTTTCCTACAACTGTGATTGTTTTTTTATCATAATCCATGTTGTAACATAAAATTTGTTTGTTTTTGAATTTCACACAAAGCTACTTGAGAGCTATCTGTGCTAGCTGTCCCTAATTTAGCAGTGTAAGACTAGAGGGTAGGCAGCTATTCATCACCACCCACCACCAACTCTTGGGCTACTTTGTTATCAACAAATAGTTGGATTAACTATCACATTATTATGCCCTCATGGCTGTTTGGTGCAACTGGATCATAAACCCGCGAACCTCAGATCACGAGTCGCATGCCTTAACCCACCTGGCCATGCTGGGCTATAACATAAAGTACTCTTAAGTTCATTCTTTAATGTTGATACTTTTACAGATAATACTAAAAGGTTAATATACTAACCCAAAATGCAGCACACAAGGTGAGAACTAAGGAAATCTGAAAAAATATAATAAAAACAGTAGGTTTTTATGACCTAAACATTTAAAAAACTGTCACTATAAAATTAAGTGAATAAACTTTAAACAAGAAACACAAAAATTAAGTAGACCTCTTGATTTTACTCAATAATAAAACACTTCTAGAAAGTGCTGTTCAAGTTTACTTTAAAAAAAAACAAGCAGAGTTAACTTCAATTACTCATCATTTAAAAGTGTTTAAACTTAATTATATTTTGTGTATATTCATTCTTCACATATTGTACAAGCTCCATACTAATGTGTGTGTATATATATATATATATATACACAAAGTTAGTCATTTTAAGGGCCAAATCTAGAGATCTATTACACAACAGCTTTTTTTTCTTTGAATTTTGCACAAACCTACACAAGTGCTATCTGTGCTATCCATTCCTAATTTAGCAGTGTAAGACGAGAGGGAAGGCAGCTAGTCATCACCACCCACTGCCAAAGAATAGTGGGATTGACCATCACATTATAATGCCTCCATGGCTGAAAGGGTGAACATATTTGGTGCGATGGGGACTTGAACCCGCAACCCTCAGATTACGGGTCAAATGCCTTAACCCACCTGGCCATGCCAGGCCTACACAACAGCATCTGATTACACAAGGTCCAACAAATGATGCAACTATAATATAGACTGCATCCAAATCTCAAAGTATGATAATTGGTAAAGTATAACATCAAAATCATGAAACAAACTGCATACAAAGTTTTAAAATCTTATATTTTGACAAGTATCTCAACCTTTTTTGTTGTTTTTTTTATATTACATAAGCCCAAAAATGCAGTTTTGAGAAAACTATGTTCTCATTAGCATGCATTATTGGGTCTTTTCTGCATTGTTTCTTAATTCCAACACAAAAGAATACAATCTATGACTTGAATACAGTAATATTATGTTCTAGCTTATCTCACACACAAATAAACTGAGTTTTATTTTGAAATGAACAAAGGTTAAATGAATTTTCTATATGTGTCTGATTGGAGTTGGTCAATATTGGTTATCTGCTAATTTAACCCTTCTATTACAGGTTGGGTGGAATCCACCTAGCTCGTAACCATAAAAGTATCCATGAAAATAATTACACTATGGTTTTTCATAATGTACACGTTTACAAAATTTTGCAGGTTATTACTATACATTACAATGTTTTCATACACAAAATATAAGTTTTTTTAAAAGTAGGGATTAAGATATTTTACTTAAATACTTTCTTGTAAGTTCTTTTCTTTGAGAATGTTGACGAGGCAATGTGCAGAATAATTTTCATTTTAAGATTAAAAATTATTTTGTGCATCAGAAATTTTCCCAATTTCATAAGTGAAATCTTTATAATCTCCAGATAATCATCAGTTGTTTTTTTTTTTAAACTTCACATTTAATTTGTCATTTTTATTATTGAATCAGATTCTGTGTATGTGTATGGGTTGATCTGACCAGTAGTCTTGTAACCACCATAAAAATTATGAAATAAATATATTTTATGCTTTTTTCATTCTAGAATGACTACAGATTATAACTTGAAAACACAAATGTTTAGTCTAAATAGCTTAAATGACATAACATTATGCATTTATATATATTTATTGTATTTACCCTTCAACCATTGTTGGCTACCATCACAGAAGTTACAATGAAGCAGTACAGGTGTATTCAGGTTATTGTATCCACAAATATAAAACTGACCTTTCATCTTTACAAAGTGGTCTGTCTTGGCTACATTTTTATGAACTAGTAATACTATTTTGTAAAATACAGTCACATTTCAGTTATATTACATTATATATGAATATACATTATTACTATTTACAAGAAAGTTCTTTAACTTATTTTTCTCAAAACATAGAAGAGAAAATAAAGAAATAAACAATCCTCTCTTCTAGTCATGACCTTTGTACTCCGTTGCTGTTTGTCATAGATTGCTAAGCCTTAAGAAATTTTGCATCTGGAGGATGTGAAACAAAATAATTGTTTTAGGTTTTATATATTCATACATCATATGCCTAATTATGACAAAATCTTCTCTAAATATTGTTCATTTCTTACTTCATGACACATTCATCTCATCTGTAAACTATACAGTCATTATCATATAGTACCAGGTAGGTCTAGGGTCTATCTGTAGAGAAAGTTCTCCAGACAAATATAATTTAACTAACAAATAACTTCATAATTTGAAAACAGAAAGGAACACTTAGAGAAACTATAAACTTTTAAACACAAAGCTATAAATAAAACACAACATTTAAACCTATAAACTTAACCAACTACAATGTGATTGTCTAACTAGTAACAATAAAGTTATTCTTTGGAATGAACAGAAAAATTCTAAGAAAAGTCAACATGTGGGTTACTTACAGGTAAAATATTCTACAGTTGTGCAGCAACAACTTACTCTACATAAATGTCACAAAATGGCAAAATATAGGTTTTAAAATATTTGAGTTAAAACTGTTGAAAAATGGTTAGAATTAACACACAAAATTGACATTAAAACTTGTTTCTCAAAACATTTATCAAGTGATGAAAACAAATACAAGAAACTCTGCCTTCAGTGTTCAGGTATAATAATTGTTAGAATAAAGTTAGTTTTAATCCTAAATTTTGTACCTTTGTACATGAATATGAATCATATATACAACTGTATGGTTTAATGCTTAAAAACTACAAAAGATCTATTCAGTTCTCAGTTACTAATTGTAACAATACTGTGTACATTTTTCTAGACAATTTAATATATTTTTACACTTGTAAAGGTGTTCATGACAATGTTGGGGCCTTAAGTGTTGTCTCTAAACTAACACAATTATGTAAACTTCATAACCAGCCAAGAGAAATTAAAAATTACTAGTTTTCTTTATAATGCAAGCATATATAGTAAAAACCTAGTATTTTTGGATATGTTTTAAGTAGTCTAAATTTAAACATAAACATTTGATAAAACATCAATTTGTTTTGTAAAATAATGTTTTTTCATAGTTATAATATTATCTTACAGAGTTTGAAAACCATTAGGTAATGAATAACAAAAAATAGAAAGTCTATTCAGATTATCCAGTACCATATGTTAACAACTATCAACAATATTTATCTTCACAACAATGGTATGATATCAGTTAAGTTCGTAAAGATTAGCTGAGTTATGTAATCGGTAAATTTTCCATAGTTTTTGCATGAAAGAAGACACTTCCACTATTATGATACAGTGTTGTGGTGTAATCTGTGTTGATCACCTAGTCTTAAAGCAATCTAAACGAGTCAAATAAGGCTAAAACAATGTTAATATTTCTGTAAGTGATTAGCTCAGATCAGCTCAAATAACTGTTAAAAACAAAATGTTTTAAAATTTCTATTACAATTATGTGGCCATGATTATTTATAACCATATTCAGACAAATGTATTATAGTGTTCATAAACAGGATGTCTATTTCCAAAAACATTTTTAAAATTTCTGAGTTAAACAAGCATACCATTTGTATTTTAATGTATTTTGGATATTAACAATGAAAAAAAACATCTTTACCAATGTAATTCTATCTTCTGAGCAGTACAAAGAAGATTCTGTAACAAATTATGTTATAAGAGTTGTAGGTGTTATAAAGATAATAAAATTGTAGAGAATAGTTATTATTTTTCATTATCTTATGTTATCCAACAAAACAACTTTTGAATTTTTACATTTTCATTACTTTACATCAATAAATAAAAACATAAGTGAAAAACAAGAACCACAGTACTTATCTCCAACCTCATTTTTTGCTGTTATTTTTTGTTTAATAATGGTGTCACTAGTACACTAAATTTTTTATTTACTTTAGTAGTGCATCAAAGCACAAAGAATAGCACACACACACACACACACACAAGGCAAACAATGTCCTACAAATACTGTAATTTAACTGGATTTGTTACTACGAAATAAGAGTCTTAAAATAAATCTCTAAATTTCACAACCTGAACATCATGAGAGAAACTTTCAAACTGAAGCCAAAACAGGCAAAACTCTGTCACGAAAACAGCACAATACAATACATTATTTGGTAGGTTAAGACTTTGTATTTATTTCTGTTGGATAAAAATGATATAAAATGTCAGAAGGTATTACTGGAAATTTGTGAAGAGAGGATGTAACAAGAGGGTAAAGCAAGATGGTTTTAATTTCTAGTTTATGTCTCTATAAACAAATAAGATAGAAGGCTATAAAAATTAGACTTGATCCAATATCTATAGTATAATGAGTAATTTATGTCGAAGTACACACTTCAAGGTAGGGTGGTAAATAAATTACAGAATGGTTAAACCATAGTGACCAATTTTACAGTTCTCATAAAAGGGAAGTTTGGGATTTATTGAAATATTTTCTTTTAAATTTAAAACACTAAAACTTGTATAATGCTAAAATCTGGTTTATTAACTACATTTTAATGCAAAGTTTATTTCCACAAATTAAAAATAGAAGGTTAAAGGATACAATTATTAATTTATGGAAAACAAAAATGAAAGGTAGAGATCCAAACCCATTCCCACTTACACTATATTCAAGAACATGATTATGCTATTATAAACTAGAAACATAATATTAAAATATTTTTTAGAAAATTTGTTTTCTTTAACACTTTAACAACAAAAGAGTTAGCAGTAGGTGCTTCCCTCTAGTGAGCAGTTAAAAATTGAAGACAGTGGTGCATTGCCTTAGTAACTTTACCATAACAAAGACAGGGTAAACAAGTGTGGTAGCATTATGAATTAAACCCAACACCTTCAAACCATGAGGTCCTTTTCACCCTCAAATCACCAGACCATGCTGGTCCAATGCTGAACAACTTGAAGTAAAAAAAAAAATTTTGGTTAATCGATTTTTTTGCATGACACTAATAGTCCTAGTTGCTGTTCCCAGGTAATTATTTTTATTGCTCAACTCTATTTTTTAGTTATCTAAATTTCCCCACTAATACACTCTTCAGGGTTTTGATAATTATATAAGGAAATAAAATGTAAAGAACTACCATATGTCACACCATCAAAATTGTGAAGAAAAATGTGTTACCATTTTATAATGGCAAAAATCATTATTTAAACACTTATAACTCCAGCTTTACAATTTTAATTTTTACTTATGGAAAAGAAAACAAATGTTTGTTGCTTAACATCAAGTAATTAGTAATGAAACAAGGCTTAAACTTACCAGCATTATAATTGTTGCTATAATTCGAGTTGAAGCAAACATCTTTTTAAGTTGGTTGAGGGGACCCATGAGGAAACATGTACTATAACAAATACAAAAAAAAGGCATTTCTAAACCCACTTCTATATCTATTCAGTTAGGTTAGAAAACATTTTAATAATTACTTTCCAGCTTTGTCTTTAATAAAAGTTTTGTCAAGCTTGGATCTCCAAGTCACAAAGAACTTTTCTACAGTTTTAAATTTTCCTTATTTTTTTATTTCTGAGAGCACAGTAAAGGTTCTTCTGAATTTTAATTTTAGAAATATTGAAAGCAACAAAATGCTTCACTCCTATCAAAAATTAAGCTGTATGTATTACATATGCACATTCTAAATGGTCAAACTTACTAGTTTTACAGTGATACTATAAATGAACCTAATCTATGAAAGCTTGACAAAGTCAGACATAATAAACATATTATTAATTAATTGATTATATAATTCAAAGACATTGTACCTTCCATTCATGTGACATTTCTTATTGTTGCATTTTTTATCAACATTAGCTTTTATAAATAATAACTAATACTATATTATCTATAGGCAAAGAATGACTTAAAGGCAAAGATAAAAGTTATTGATGGTGGAACATATGTTTTAACAGAACATTTCTATATTCCACCATCAATAACAATTTTCCTTCTGCTTATAAATCATTGTTTACATGTTATATTAGCATAATGTGCTTTCTCACTCAAGTAAACTATAACATGTAATTTCCAGTAATAACAAATGTTTAACTATTCATGGTATTTACAGACTTCAATATCCTATATATACAATCTTTACATACTTCTGGATAAAGAATGATACTAAAATTATATTTATTAATATTGCTTTGAGTATTAGTTTCATGTCATATAAACATCAAGTCATTCATTTTAACATGTTTACTTATTAATTACATTATTGATCTACTGTAATGAAAGGCTGCCAAGGAACTGATGGGAGAAAAGTTAATGAAAATCAGTTTTTGTTCTACTTCTAATAAGAATTTGACATCCAATGCCCAATAATACTATCCATATGAAAATATAAACGTTATGGAAGATTAATAAATTTCACCCAAACATTTTGCAACAATCACAAAACAAAACATAATTTTAAACTCTCACCTAGCTAAGGCTGTGACATTCCCTATGGTGTAGAAAATACCAAATAAAATAAAACCATTCTTCAACAAAAGGCATGCAGATCCCTAGAAATTAAAATACCAATGCTAAATATAAGTATATAATTTATATAAAATAATTTTTCTTCAAGTAAACTACTAAGAACCAAACAAGCTTGTGTAGAACAGTACACATTATGCATGTAGACATCTAAAAACAAAAGTGAATAGAATTTGTTTAGGTATCTTTTGTCATTATCAATATTTGTTGTAACAAACAAATATTTAGTTACAAAAGTATTATTCAAGGCAGTTGTGACCAAGTTTTAATTCTAGGTTTTTTTGCTGAAGAGGCTGGTATGCTTTCCACACGTCTGGGTTGTTCCCTTCTTAACATGTTTAAAAACAAACTTATTTGAATGTTTTTAAGAAGTGTTCATATTTTAATGACTTCTTTATTAAGTTAAATAAGGGTATTATCAGTTAGGTGGATGTAGAAACCTTTCTTGTGTACAGCTTATATATTATTACGTTATGATTACAATATACTGGACGGTGTTCTTCTCTAACGTGACATGTTATTGAAGACGGACAGATTTCAGTCTCGTACGTATATTATCCCCCGAACTTTAACTTATCCTGTTGGCTTTTTGTTTCTCTAGTGTATTCATTCCACAATCACATGGAATAAGAGGTGCTTTTGCTTTTCATTGTATCTTTAGGTGTCTCTCAGGTATACATTATAAAGAACATAAACACAACCAGTATACAGAAAGAAAATTACAGATAGAAAGCAATATTTCTCTACCTAAACACAGTAGACACTACATCACGTAAAAACACAATGGACAGTTAAAACACCTTTTAATAGATCCTTTGTTAGTGTGGACAATAAATACACTGAAGAAACAGTAAGATTAAAAAAATTTAGAATTTAGGAGCATAATAGATATACCACCAGAACTGGCCAATTAGGAAAATCTGATAACTGATTATCATGGGGCTTATTTATCAATTACATCAAACAAATTAATTATTTTCATGAGACAAACAGTTGTAATAATCAAAAACTGTAATAATCAGGTATATTAATTTCCTGACAATCAACATACCTTACTTTTGATTGGATGATTAGTTTAAATAACACTAATCAATTTAATTGATTATATTATCGATCCAATCAATCACCCAGCTCTAAATGCCAATCTATTTGCAATAGCTCATTTTGACAGAGCAGACCATCTAATAATCTGTAATATTAAAATAATGAAACATCATATACAAAACAAGAAAGGTAAACCAATCCTTCTATATTTGATAACAAGATCAGCAGGCCTACTAAAGAAGATAAAAACAGAACACCCCTCACGAAGGCACGATAACTCTTAAATGGGTGACCCTAAGCTACTAATGATAACAATAATTAGTATTAGGCCATCAAGAGCTCACTATAAGAACATAATTCAACATGTTCATAACAAAGTTTTGTAAGTGTTTTAGATTTTCATCTTTTTAAACTTTTACTGCATTTTCTGATATTCCAATTATACATACAAGGTACTTTATACACAAAATCACACCTGATAGAATATCAATAATGTTTACTGTTGCATTATAATTCTAGGTTGTGTCATTGTACAAACTGTACTTGTAGGAGCTATAGTAACTGGTGTAATGTTACTATATTCCCTTACATTATTACAACACTCGAGAACCCAGCATTTCATTTTACTTTCATATAATGCTAGTTACTACATAAAACTGTTTCAAAGTAAAGCTTTCATTCTGATATAATCCTAGGTTTTAAACATAATAACAAACATTAACATATCATCCATACTTGATCACACTAGTACTATCAGTCTCCATTACAACATCACAAGCTCATTAGCATACCATGGACTGAATTCACATAATTTCATCTAATACCAAAGTATTAATATAATTCTGTCAAACTGCACGTTTGTTGCTTCACAAACGGTAAATTTTCCTAATATATTACTCATGTACGTCAATGAAATGTTTTATATTTCAATATTTTCTTAATTTGAATTTGTTTCCCCTGAAACTTTTAATCTTCAAATTACTGATATTATACACCACTGTTTCAATATTGCTTTATACTGGTGATACTCCATATGTCTTTTGAAGAAACTCCTTGTCCAAGTTGTACAATGCATCATGGTACCATACTTGAGTGATACATCAGTGAATCATATAAAATCCACATTAACTTAAGTGACACAAAAATTTAAAAAATGAGTAATAGGAGCTTTTCCAAAAGCATGAAAAGTACCTGACAAAGCTCCAATCTCCAAAAGATCTGAGAGAAGGTTCTTCACAGAAACATACAAGTCAAAGCTTCCAAAAGCCTCTGGGTTTTGAATATTTCATATTATTACAAAAACAAGAAGTCATCATCATCTCCTTTACTTGACATCTTCAAATTAAAATTCATTGTTTTTCAACTGTAACTTCCAAAACCACAAAACAATGAAACTTTGTTTTTTTTATAAATCTCTCAAAATACCATTCTGCTTACCAGTCAATAACATTAAGAAAAAATACAATTATGCCAAATTTTTAAATAAAAATTTCAACTATTATCAGCATTTAAAAAATATCAATAAATAATTCATCTCAAAATATTTCTCATATATAAACACTTAAATCTCCTTTCAAGACTTCATGACTAACTAAATAATGTCAAGTGTACTGTCATGTTCTATCCAATAAAATGTGGCTTGACAGAACTAAAAGCTGTATGCACAAAATAGTCAAATGACATCATTATATAAATCAGGGGTTCCCAACCTTTTGGCACTCGTGACCCCTTACCTAAAAGTTTGAAACCCATATGACTCCCTACTTAGGGCTTACTATCAGCAGCTTAATTTTTCTTTTATATTCTGTGAAGGAGAAGGAAAGAAACATCTAAAAAATATATTTAAAAATTCTGTAATTATTTATTAGCAAATTAAATCACATTGGTCCAACCTGAATTCACAAAAAGAACATATATTTCTTAAAATAATATTAACATAGGTTTGAACAGCTATCCAACCCAGCTAGTGAGATGCCTGATGTTGCATTTCAGCAGCAAGCTTTGAAATTCGTGGCCGAGCGTTTGTTAGAGCCAGTCTTATGTCATATCCAACATCCAATCTGTTCCTATTCTTTGTTTTTATATTGACAAGAGTGGAAAATCCTGCCTCACACAAGTAGGTAGAAGCAAATGGAACAAGGACACGTAAAGCTATCATGCTGACTTTGGAGTATGACTGATACATAGCGCACCAGAACTGAGTCACGGATTTCACCTTGAAGAGATCACGAGCTGAAGAGTCGTTCCTTAGATCCAGAAATTCATCTTGTATATCATCTGGGATGCTGGATACATCAAGTTCAGTACAAAATGGGTTCCTTACCAGGGCCTCCTGTTCCTGTGATAGCTCAGGGAAGTAACGCTCAACTTCCTTTTCTAGAGACTGAAGATGTTCGGTAATCTCATCCTTGAGGAACTGATCCAGTTGGATCTGAGACTCATCCGTCACTCCACAAAGTTTTTCAAACATAGCGATGTTTCCAAGATTGGTTTTCCGACGCCAGTTCTGCAGTTTGGAAACAAAGGCCCGAAGACTATCTTGAAAAAGGAGAACATGTGTTTCTCTTCCTTGAAGCTTCAAATTGAGCTTGTTCAGCTGGTCAAAAATGTCAGCTAGGTATGCAACCCTTTTATTCCATGCTTCATCTTCAAAGTGAGCTACAAGATCTTTCCTTTCTTGAGTCTCCAGGAATAGCTTTATTTCATCTTTCATTTCAAAGACACGATTAATAATGATTATATTATAAATCATAAGAATCAATGATAATAAAAAGTTAGTTTACTGCACCAGTTTTTGGTTTTTTTAATTAAAGCATGCCTAGGAAACCAATAAGAATCGCTGTTAAAACAGAAAACATCATTAACCTGGAACCTAAACATTTTATCAAACTCAAACAATTGTTACTTTACTTTTCTTGATAACAGTACACATTTCCAGCAATAACAAACTAACAACTCTGTTTATTCTGTTATTTGATTATTATTCTTGAAATGGAAATATCTGTTGGTTTTTTTTACTCTTTTAATGTACCAAAAATGCTTTAAAAGAAAAACAGACTCAAAGCTAAAACTATCTCTAAAACAACTTCTGTTGCACTATTTTATCTATAGTATTAGTTTTAGACACATCTTGAAATTAGTAATTTCTATAAAACTTTACTTTCTTTGAACAAATACCTTATTCATCCTTCTAAATGATTAAGCTTATGTAATAAAAAATAACTGTACTTGAAATTCCTTATTATAAAGTTAAGCGTTTAAGTTTTTTCTTTTGTTATAGTACGTGTATATTATGGTTTAAATAAATAATCTGAAAACAAAACTTAAGTATATACTACAATAAATCAGAAACTGTTTTTACACAAGTTTTGATTCTGATCACTTTCTTAAAGCTTCATTATGAATTAGTATCTCAGCAGCAATACTATACGACTTACTTCTCGAAGCAAAATCTAATAATCATCTACGTCATGTCAGCAAATAGCATACCAGAATATTGAAATATAAATGAAGAACACATGGTAATGTGTTACATACAGTTTTATTCAGCACACAAAAGGCAAGCTTCATGCCATAGCAGGGCTGCCTACTTTGCCAATATTATTTGGTATAAAACAAACAGTGCAATAAGCATCCACACTAGCCATGACACGATGAGCATCCTATTAATCTTTCAAGCATCCCACAACCATATGGCAAGATAAATACCTCTTACACACATCTTTAGTCAGTTGTGATATTTTTCAAAGTACTCAAGGTACTTTAGAGAACAAATACATAATATATATATTAGGTTGAGGAATAATTCATGAGCATTTTTAAATAATTTCATTCAAGCATTACATGCAAGACTATACAATACTTCAATGCATGAACACATTACACCCAAAACATTTATTATGATACTTTATTTCATGTAATACCTAGGTATATAGTATGCATTGTTGTAAACGAAATTGCAAGAAATTAAATGCTAAAAGCAGATGGTGTGGAAAATGCTCGATTTTGTCCACTTGACATTCCATTTAATGAGCTGAAAATGAAAGCAAAATTAAAGACATACAAAATCAAACACACCATCTATTAGAGCAAAAATTATCTACCAAATGACATGAAATATTTTGCGAAAGCGTTTCATTTATAAATATATTTTTTTAACTTGAAAAAACGCTCACGAATTATTCCTCAACCCAATAAATATATATTCTGAACAACAGTACTTTCAGTTGTATGCAAAAATAATGATGGTTGTTAAACATATTTGTTTTAATTCTTCAAAGTACTCCAGTAGAAAAATTTGCTAACTTCTTCCTTTAATACAATTTTAACTATCACATCATGGTTTAACATTAGAAAGGAAAATATGGCAAACTCACTAGTATAGAAAGCACAAATCCCAACACAAAACATATGATAAATCCCTTAATCCTAGTTGACCAACTGAGAGACGATGCATCTCGGATCTGTAAGGAAAGTAAAACAAAACTCTAATAAGCTTATAAAAATGCAACATATACATATTACAATGACAATTTCAATAACACCATGGTTATACTTGAAAACCTGATTTTTTTCAAATTTAATCAAATATTTTCTCAGTAAGTATAACTACATATTCAAGATTAAAAACTAAGATATGGTTGTGAAATAAACATATCATAGGCTTTTGAAAATTTACATTCCCAATTATTTCCTTCCATGTAATTTTCCATAAGTAAATATAAGGTAATCAGAAGTACATAAAAGTATTTACTGTAAGAATGCATATCTACTGCATTATTACTGTACATGTTATTATGGCATAGAATCTTTCAAACACTCATTACAAAACACAACAAAAAAACCATAAAATAATGTTATTATACATATATATTTAACTATGTTTATCATACTTGACATAACACAAATGGCAGACCTAGAACATTTCATGTAATACAGTGTTTCCCAAACTGTGGTTTACGAATCCTTTGGAAGTTTGGAAAATGTTTTACGGGGCTCTCTGAAATAAATTCTGTAATTGTGGAAGGAAAACTGTTTGCACACATCTGTTGCACCGAGTAGATAATAATTTCAAGACCCCTCACGTAAATGGAAATATAAGGGGTATTTTATGCTATTCTTAAAAGTAAGTACACTGTTAGTGTCTACTAAGTTTAGGGTTAAGCAAAGTGTTACAAGTTAGAAAGTGAAATCTTAGAAAAGTGTTGGTGTTTTCATAATGTAATAAAAATTAATAATGATAAGTAATAATATATAATAATGTTATAATAAGAAGTATGTAATAAAATGATCACAAGAAATTAAAATTTATATTTCCAAGATTACTGTTTTTATAACTTATATCAGATAAGGGAGAATCTTTTTGGAAAATATTTATTTTTAGGAGGGGGTTCATGAGATTTGACATTTTTGTAAGAAGGGTTTGCAGGATTTTTAAGTCTAGAAACCACCGATATAATCTATTTTCTTGGTACAAAGTAAAATGGTAGCTAAAAGTAAGAAGACTTCAAAATCTCTATGCATGAAAATGCATGGGTGGGAAAACTGTGTGTGTTTTCCTTACTTACGTATTTGTTAGAAACAAATCTTTGTGGCTAAAAATGTTCATGAAATGGTTAGTATAGAACCCTAAAGTCAAAGATCAAGTATTAGACTAACAAAATTAATTTAGTAATTTACATTAGGAAAATTAGTTAACAAGCATTTCCAATTCCAGCAATGCACAGGGTTTGCTTTTATTTGAGCTAATAAAATTAGCATTTTAGTGTGCATTACGATGTCAATGAAACTCGCAGCATGTATGACCGGTAATAAAACATAACAGAATTTTTTTCCTCGGTTTCAAGTGCGCATGTGGAACATCCATTCAAAATTTAACATTTTTCTATTGCAGCTATCACAACCACTATCAACTTAACGACTGACAATGTGTACATTAGATGCGATTATTAGATATCATAAAAATCAACTGAAAAGAAACAGTATATACAAAGCACAACCACCCTCAATTTAATAACTAACACAGTTTTAAAGACTGTCACATTACTAGGACAAAACCAATAAACGTGATAAAGGCGGGGCATTATAAGCCTAACCTGTGATGTTATGCCTTGTTCTTCGGCTTCCTCTCCGCTTAATGCTTGTTTGAGTTTGTTCATAATAAACAGTAACAGCGCTAAGAGTTTCAGAAATAAAATACTAAACACTTTTCAAAAGCTTATTTCTTTTTACAACTAAAAACATGAGTTAATTATCAAACTTTGCATTATTTAATATAACTTTACAAATCACAAACTGCAAGTTCACTAAAACTAACGTATTTAACTTAACACGACTACTACACTTATTAACTAAACAATAACTGGAGCCTTGCTTACAGGTTGCACTACTAGTAAACCAATCAACTTTGTAAATTTTTAGCATTTGGAAGTAATATTTATTAGTACTTGGTGTGTTACTTGTAAAAATAATTTAAATCACTTCACTCATTACCAGCACACACGAATTTTCCTGAAACTTACGAACCAGTTACTTAATTTTGTAGTAAGAAATATTTCAGAGAGTCTGATAAAAAAAAAAGTTGTTTGTTTATCATTAAATACAAAGTTACATAATGGGTTATCTGTAAGTATCGAAATCCTACTTTTAGATCTATAAGCTTCCAAATAACCGCTGAGGCATCAGGAACCTGATAAAAGAAGCTTTAGAAACTAAACTAGTAGAACATTATATCAAATAATAAAAGAAATATGAATTTACTGAATTAAAAATTTGTATTTCGATGTTCATGGTGGGCCGAACACATATAGCCTATTATGCAATTTTGTGATTCACAAGAAATAAATTAATATTGCTAATCTGTTAACATGATAACATAAATCAAAATCTGCATAGAATCACAAAATGGAAATATTCCCAGGTGGTAAGTCTCACAACTTATGATGCACTCAAATTAGTGTTCCGATTCCACGATGGGTAAAATACAAATAGTCTATTGTGTAACTTTGTGTTTAACAACAAATAAACATTACAAAATGTTGGGACAACATGGAACCTACTGGTCCTTCTTGAATGTTCAATCCTCTGAACTAAATTAAAATAACTTAAAAAAATAAAACCTGCCCTTGTTATACACGTACTTCTCAAGCTTTTACCTAAATTCACTTAAATTTACTGTTCCCTTAACATATGAAAGCAATCCATTCCAAAAGCCAACAGATTTCTTAAAAATAAATTTGTCTTAACTGAAGATTAATCCTACCTTGCTAATGTTTTATTTATGTCCCTTGGTCCTACTATTTTCACTGTTAAATATAAAAATATAAATGATGCATCAACACTATATATTCCATTTGCAATCTTAATCATTTTAGTCAGATCCCTCCTAACTCTCCTTTTTTCAATTGAAAACAATTTTGGAGATATGGCAACCCCTTCATCCAAGGCACCATTCTAGTAACCCTTCTCTAAACCATTTCCAACAATTCAACGTCTTTCCTCAGGTAAGAAGCCCAAAACCGAACACAATGTTCCAAATGTGGCTTAACCTATGACATGTACAATGAAATTATAATTTCTTTAGACTTGTTTTCAATATTTCTATAGATACAACCTTAAATCCTATTTGCCCCACCATTAGCAACAGTACACTGTTTGGGTGGCTTTAAAGACTGATCGACTATCACACCAAGATCCCTTTATTTCATAACACTGCTAAGATTTATATCCATCTAAATTATATTTGTAATTCAAGTTATGATAACCAACATGCATTATCTTGAATTTTTTATTATTACAGCCAGATGCCATTTATTTTCTCAACTCCCTAAACGATCTAAATCCTATTGTAGGCCAACAGCATTTTCTTCACAGCTAGAAACATTCAATCCTTATTATCAATTGCAAATTTAAGTAATTTATTTAGTATTCCTTTATCAGTGTCACTGATATAAATAAAAAATAGCAATGTTCCTCAGACTGGACTCTGAGATACCCTACTTGTGGCATTAATATTGTCTGACTAAACTCCATTTATTGCAACCCTCTGCTTTCTTCTATCCAACCATTCTTCTATACAATTTGGTATCTTATTACCAACCTCTATAGAGAAAATTTTATTTACGAGCCTTTTATATCGCACTTTGTAAAATGCTTTATAAAATTCAGATACACCATATGTACACCCTTACTCTTGCCCACATAAGAAGTTACTTTTTCGGAGAATGTCAGAAGATTTTTCCTTAGTGAAACCATGTTAACTACCCGATTAAAATCTAAACTTCGTTGAATGGCTTTGCAAAACATCTTTTAATAGAGTTTTCAAAACTTTTCTTACAACTGATGTAAGACTAGTAAGTCTATAATTACTGTAACCATTTTTATCAACTTCTTTGGAAAGAGAAGTTACTTTAGCTGACTTGGTTTACTAATCAGCTGACTTTTTGGATAAATACAAACTAAACTAGACTGTAGGAAAGTTTGGTAAGTGAAAATCAAAGGCTGTTATTAATTAATGGAATCTAGGCAAATTGAAACATTATTACTTGTGAAGTATCTTACCTCATAGATGAGTAATTGGACCGTTGTTTTTTCTTATTTACATCAATAATATCTGATATAGTTATTATTTGCGTGAAAATTGGATATGACATTACACTATTGGGTCTTTTCTCCTGTATTCGGGATATTGTTGCAAGCTATATTAACAGTGTTATAATTTAGTCCATTGCTAAAGGGAGGAATTAATCATGATGAAAATGATGCAATATCTGAAAAGCCCGAAAGTTCATGATGATATTATAATCGAGAAATTTTGTGGAGTTTCTATAAAAAATCTATAAAAAAATATATATCTATAACAATAGCCAAAGGGAGTGCCTGTATGCCTATAAGTCTGTATATGATCGCCATAATTCAGAAAAAAGCCTGAAATTTTGCACTCATACTAAATAGAACCTAAGAGTGTGTACCTGAGTATTATTACTTATCAATGTGCGTGTGCAAGAGCATCTTTTAACTGAGGCAAGCCAGCGAAAAACGATATAGAAAAGAAGTGGTTCCTTACATTACAAATAGAAATAGAAATCACAGACGCGCATGTATGCGCGTCTGTATATGTGTGACTACCATAGCCCCAAGGGAAAAGAGCCTACAAACCCGAAATTTTGCACTCATACTAAGTGAACCCTGAGGGTGTGCACTTTTGCATTATTACTTATCTTACCCATGTGTGAAAAGCTACAAAGAAAAGATGTGTTTCCTTATATAACAACTTCTTATATAAAGACAAGCCAGTGCATTTTAGTAAAAAATGCGTTCCAAAAGTGGCTTTTATGTCATGTTGCTTATCAACAAAAGTGTAAAGGATATACTTTTAGGCTAAAACGGGTTCAACGTAATAACCCCAGCGAAGCCGAGTGCTTTCGCTAATTATAAATACAAAACTAGTGAAGCAGTTAGTTCAGTCTCAGAAAAGTTTAGTATTACAATGAGAATTTTGTTACTCGATTGATTAGCTATGGAATTATACAAGTATATTTATAAACAATGTAAACCTACATTCGTTTCAATATTTACACTGAAAAGCTTAGTATATTAATTGTTTCTGAAATTACTACAAAATATTGATTCTGAAAAGCTACTTAACATGACGGTTTAGGACAACATTGGACAAATTGGTGCATCTCAGCTGTTCAATCCTTTAAATTAAAGTAAAATAAATTAAAATTGTAAAACCAGCACTTACCATTTATACACTTATCAAACTGTTTTTTATGACCATTTTGTTAAAGATTTAGATCAATTTCAGATTTTTTATTTATTTGCCCCTAAAATATTCTGTCTCCCCTCCCACGAGTGGAAAACCTAGAGTTTCACTGAATATTGGAGTCGCCACTTTCTTCACGTCATTAGATTACAAAGTGTGTTTGTATTTTTCTTATAGCAAAGCCACATCGGGCTATGTGCTGAACCCACCGAGGGGAATGGAACCCCTGATTTTAGCGTTGTAAATCAGGAGACTTACCGCTGTAGTATCGGCGGGCTACAGATTACAAAGACCTATTGATACGGGCTTCAAGATTTTATCTTAGGTTGGACGTTGTTCTTGTTTTTTAAAAAAGCTACATAATCGGTTATTCGCGCTCTGTCAATCTCGGAAAATCTAACTAAGATTTTAATGTTTAAAGTCTATAAACTTACTGCTGAAAACCAAAGAATGTCAGAAACCAGTTCTCATTTAAAATAACATTTTTCCCTCTCAATCTTTAAATACACGAATATTCTTATATTTCCAATAAATAAAAATAAAATCCGACAACTATAATCATCTCATTTTTTCCACACTTTTACCTCTATAAAGAAATGAATTCCAAGAACTGTTCTTATAATCTGGAAGGATCAGCCTGGTAAATAAAAAAAAAAAAGAGATTTTTTTCAATACTTTTTAACCCTTGAGGGATTCGGAATAGGTATCAGTATTAGTATCATTCTTCCTTAAAAATCTATATATGTATATATTGGTTTGATTTCCTACATGTTGAGCAGCATTATTATTTTCTTTATTTCCCATCGCCTTTTGCCGTTATTTAATGTTAATTTTGTATCTATTGTTTATTTTAATTTTATCTTTATAGAAATTAATTAACAATTATTATAACTATTATGAACTTTACACACCCCTTTGACACAAAACTAAACCTGACACAAACAACTCCAGGTTATGTTGCTTAGTGATTGAACATTTGGTTTACGTGACATCGACATCCGAGCGTATATATTTCATCACACTCATTAAACATAACCCTTTGTTCTCCTTAAGAATAATCAACTATTCGAAAGTGCTCGAGTTTGGGATCTCGTTTTAAAAATATTACAACTTTTTTAGGTGATCCTCTGTGCTAACTACTTTAACCTGAATTTATAAGTTTTGAAAGATATAATACCTAGTATTACATACACAGGGGCATGGACAGAAATCTAGTAAAAATAGGGGGATACTTTCAGTGTTCAAGTCCTGATATCAACAATTTTTTCAAACAAAAATTTAATTTAAATACATTAAGTGTTGTGTATGCTTTATACATACATATATGGGAGCAATTTCAATGTCCCACCATTTCCTGCATATAATTATAAACAGCTAAATACAATATTTGGTATTTTTGACCCTGAAGATCATCTTTTGTGATACATGAGATAAATTACTAGGTCACGGACATTGAGACTCAATCATAACCATTCTTAATTTTAAGGGAAGACAATCAATCGTTCAGTAGCAATCGCTGCTTACAGCATTATTTAACCAAATAGAAGGATTAATTCTCACGCACATAATAGTACCATAATTAAAAGTGCGTAATATTTCAGTAGTATATCGCAACTCGAACTTCAAACCTAATAGTCGCATTCAAACATACCAAATATAAGATCATGTCCATCTCTAGCCAAATGAGTAATATATTACTCAGTCCCTATGGGCTCTGTTATTTAATACGAATTCGTGACCGAATTTGGTAATTTTTCAGTAAACATTATGCCTTTTGTAGACTTAAAATCAGAATTTTCAATGAGGTAATTTTACTAAAAGTATATCCATGAATGTATGGATTAAAGTGTTAACTGCTTCGAAGTGATTTTCATGTTAAATTAAGATACTTTTCTTTATTTGAAAATTCTCAAATTTCGTTTGCATAATCTCTAAAACCTTCTAAAATTTCAAAAGTTTTTTTGAACCAATAAAATTTTATAGTTTGTTATTTGTTTACCCAAACTTTAAATAGGTTTGGTCAATTTGACTGACCTCGTGACTACTATAAAATAAATAAAATATAAATTGTTTTGGAATTACGCACAAAGCTACTCGAGGGCTATCTGTGCTAGCCGTCCCTAATTTAGCAGTGTAAGACTAGAGGGAAGGCAGCTAGTCATCACCACCCACCGCCAACTCTTGGGCTACTCTTTCACCAACGAATAGTGGGATTGACCGTCACATTATAACGCCCCCACGGCTGGGAGGGCGAGCATGTTTGGCGCGACGCGGGCGCGAACCCGCGATAAATATAAATTGCACTTTTTTCTTTCTAGAGTTACGTAACGCGTGGACTACTCCTGTGCATATGTCGTGAAAAATTATAATTTTATTATTTTACGTAATCTAATCTAATAAGTTTTTAATTTTACTCAATAGTATTTTATAATAATTAGTAAAGAATACACATCAAAACGAAGGCACGACCTGTACTCCTCAAAATATAACAGATTTTATTTAAGCCAATGTATCAGTTTCGCCATTTTTTACTACTTAATAAAGAAAACAAGACATTTGTTAACCAATTTAGGCTTATAATAATATTTAAAAATAATACGAGTCTGCGCAATAAGATGAACTTCGCCCGAGAAAATGTAAACAAACTGAAAGTTCATGCAAACGGAGATTATTATACTGTCTAACTCATACATGTGTTATTACACTAATTAAGTATGAGCAGTCATAATTAAAAAACGCCAGGGTTATTTCTGGTTTATTTGTGGCCTGGCATGGCCGAACGTGTTAAGGCGTGCGACTCGTAATCTGAGGGTCGCGGGTTCGCAACCCGGTCGCGCCAAACATGCTCGCCCTCCCAGCCGTGGGGGCGTTATAATGTGACGGTCAATCCCACTATTCGTTGGTGAAAGAGTAGCCCAAGAGTTGGCGGTGGGTGGTGATGACTAGCTGCCTTCCCTCTAGTCTTACACTGCTAAATTAGGGACGGCTAGCGCAGATAGCCCTCGAGTAGCTTTGTGCGAAATTCAAAAACAAAGAAAAAACAAAGGTTTATTTGTGGCTTATTTTCTGAAATTAGTAGAGCCACATTGTATTTTCTATCTAAAAACCTGTGGCACTGGATAATAATGTTTGCTGTTATGGGACAATCAATATCATTTATACCGTGTTTATCCACAGAAGTTCCAACTACATCACTGGATTTACTGTCTAATGTATTCGGTTGTTCAGAAATAAATGTCGGAATTCTCACGATGACATTTAGAAGTTGAATATTGGTTAATTGGTTTAATCCAACGTTTATCACTTACAAGATATCTTAATTGTCTGCTGTTTCAACTCTACCAATAGTAAGTTTTGCAACCACCAAGGCAGCATGGATAAGAAGGACTTTCATCTGATTTTCCTCTACGACTTCAAACTTGGATAAAAATGAACCGAAACTACAAGGAACATCAATCAGGCATTCAGCCATGGATCTGTCACTGAACGTAAAGTTCAACTTTGGTTCCAAAGGTTTCGATATAGAGATGAAAGTCTTGAAGACCACGAAAGTCGTGAAAGGAAGACGTCCTTAAATGAATACACATTAAGGGAAGCAGTTGAGATAGACCCTCGCGCAACAATACGCGAGCTTGCAGAAAAGCTAGGCACAAGCAAATCAAGCATTGCCAGCCACCTGAGTACGATTGAAAAGACGAAAAAGTGGGTTTCGTATGATCTGACTGAAGATCAACAAAATCAGCGTTATGAGACCTGTCAAGGATGACGTTCCAAAAATTGAACGAATTGGGAATCAAGGTTCTGCCCTATCCACATTATTTCCCCGACCTTTTCCCTACATATTTTCATTTCTTAAAGCACTTTGGTAACTTTTTGAACAATAAACACTTTCAAAACCAGGCAGCTGCAGAAGAAGCTTTCAAGGAATTCATTGACCATAGAAACTCTGATTTCTACATCAGGGGTATAAACATTATCGTTACACATTGTCAAACATCTGTTCAGGCAAACCGAGCTCACATTGATTAAAGTATGTTTTACAACACTGGTTTATACTTTTCCAAACTTCACAGTTCAAACACATTTATTTCTGGACAACCTAATAAGTGGAGCTCCAAGGATTCGTAAATTCTTTCAATAATAGGCCTACCTGTTTCACCAGAACCACAGAACCACAAAACTGCATGTCAAATTGCATGCATTATTCTTGTGGTTACAATTGTTTCTTAAATCAAACTTACAACTTACACATTTGTCAATATTAAGACTGATCATATTAGCATATTCTTCAAGTTTCTTCCTTATTGTTTTGTAACTCCAATGTTAAGATTTGATTGTTTGCATGCCTAATACCAGCTAATATTTTCGGACTAATATATGGTATCATGAAATTTGTGTGAAATTGCTTTTTCATGTAGAAATGTTCCTGTATTGTTACTGTGAGCTCTGTTTTCATAGTTTCGTAAAATTCTTGACGATAAATGTTTTAAGATATCAGTTAATGTTCCACTTATGTGTAATTCTGTATAGCTTTAGATTTACCTTCATTAGTTGTCCAAGTTTATTGATAGCATTGAGCTGTTCAATAATAGTCGCAAATGAGTGGTATCGTAAAAACACCAGTTAGCCACAATACTTTTGATACACTTCTGTGACAAGTTGCCCATCTTTTGGGATGACACGACCATCAATCAATGACACTATGTTTGATCCTTTGGATTGCCTAATAAAGAATTTTATAGTAGGGTAGAAACTGTTGAAGAGGTCATATAAAAACAGTGAATTACTTAAAGATTCTTCCAAATATGCCGTCTATATACTTAACCCAGACGTCAGGCCTCTCATACGATTTCTTATACCACCGTTGAAAACTTTATTTTCTAACATATAACTGTAAATAACTGAAATTGTTACGACTACACGATTACCCATAACAACAACTGATAACTGTTAATAGTAGCTCTCATTAAAGCAAAAATAGTTGTTTCTCAGCACCAAATTTAACATGTCTTTTATGTTTTTAACCGAGTATCCTGATAGGTTTACACCGTCTTTATGATTCTCTACAAATTCCATGACCAAATCGTCCCCTTCATCAATAGTGATAGAAGGGTAAACATCTCAACATCCAAACTGAATAACGTACTAACGGGGTTGATAATGTTACTTGTAGTATGATAGAGACTTTTAAGAAAATCTTGAATGATTTTAAGTGTGTCGAAATAAAAGTAAAACTATTGTTAAGTAGGTCTATCTACAAGCAATACTTTAATACTTCAAACCATTAGGTTGAATTTTCTTATGAGGTCCATCCATACTGATCAGCTATAGGTATAGATTTTCTTTTGCATTACTTTGGGACCCACAACGCGGGAGGTCCATTGGTTCGTTGTCCCGATTGCACCGACGTTAAACATGCTACATCTAAAGGCCACCATAGCCACAAGCTGGGACGATGGGTTTCAAACGGATACTTTCTTTGTAATCCTTGGAAGATCTTAGAGTTCCAGTGGTCTGCTATTGTTTGGAACAAGATTGTTATATACTTGGAATAATGTAGTCTAAGGTTTCTCATTAATTAATATTTATTTAATAGCATTTTACTGTAAATGACTGCTTATATAAGTAGTTAAGTTTTATTTTCTTAACAGTCTTAAATAATATTTGAAATACGAAGTAGCTTTACACATTTTCATTTTTATTTTACTTGTTAATTTTAGGGAACATTATTGTTTAATGCACTCTTTTACTATGAACAGTTCCATGCTGATGTGCCCTAACTGAACAACTGCAAACCAAAACTACAAGTTGCTTTTGAGCAGAAGGCAGACACTTCTTAGAAAATAAAACTAAAACTGTAAACAGTAGTCCAAGTGAGGCCTCATGTAGCTTTGCACAAAATTCAAACCAAACCAGATTTCCAAAGAGAAGTACTGCTTTTTTTTGTATGTAAATCCTCTGAAACAGTTTAAGTTTCAATAAAACATGTTTTACCCTTTGCTCAGTTGTGTGATGTTTATTTTATTAACTTGTAATAAGAGCAAGCTATCTACCATGTTCAGCTCAAACCTGTGATACATTACTGCAGTTGCAGAATCACATGTGTTGACCCAAATATGAACTAGCTAAATCCAAGATATTTGGAGATGTAGAACAAGTTTCATCAACAAAATTATTTCTGTAATTATATTCGATTAATTCTTACAGACCAGGAAAAAAATACTGACATTTTGCCACCAATGAAAATTAACTGATGTGGTGGATGTTCATTCTTACAGTCAAATAATAAGACTAAAACTTGTGATAAAAATCATGTTAACTGCAGATGTATATTTCTCCCACCTTCCTATAGATTCAAAATCAAAAGTTTGTAAAAACAGCATTTTAACACTCCTACAAAAATTGGGGCCTAATAGACCCCAGAGCAACTTGAAAGGTTATTAATATTAGGCTAATAATTTTGTATTTAAATGAAATTGCCATTAACTGACCTTATCCCTTTATATTTTAAGGAGCAATAATATTTTGACTTTTCAGACATTTGCGAAATAATATTTAAAAAAAAAATTTAAACATCCACTAAGGGTATTTTGGGGCCTATTAGGCCCCAGATCAAAAAACATAAAAATGACTTTATTTATTACCTGAATAATTCTAGAACAGGCCTGGGCAACCGAAAAAGCAAATTATAGTAAAATATATTAATTTTACAACTTATTTTCAAAAGATGGATATTTAGGATAATAACTCTACTCCAACAATAATTTTAGACGGTCCTGATTATTGCCTAGTTTGCCCAAGCCTGTTCTAGAACATTCTAGAAACTTTACAGAAGTATTTAGAATAATCTAGAATATTCTTGAAGCTTCTAGAATATTCTAGAAGAATCCACAAATCCTATATATATAGGAGCTGAAATCTTCAAACCGTGTCAAAAATGATATTTCTTGATGAAGCTGTAGATTTACTGACAAAACCATCCGACGATGAAAGTGAACATAATAATGTCGAAGACTACTCTGAAAGTTGTGATGATGATCCTTCTGAAGCCGAAAATGATGAACAAATCGCGCCGTACCCTTCTGAAAGTGAAGAAAGTAATCAAGAAGATCTTACTACGATGCCAGTGAACGAACTTTTGTCCAAAGATAAGAATTTTAGTTATTGAACAACACCTTAAAGGATCAACAGGAGAACCGCAGCTCTCAATATATTCAATGGGAACCCAGGCATTACAAGGCAAGCTGCTCCAAGAGTCTCTACACCATTCGAAACATTCATCATTCTGTTGTAACACTATATGGAAATCTAGACTTAAATTAGCATAAATACGTATTTTTATTGTGGTAAAGTACTGTACTATCTACATACAGAGTAATTATTACTTCTTAAATTATATTGTCAATTTAAACAACTCTGTACAACAGTAGTACATCAGCCATTTCAACCATTGGTTATCATATACACGTATGTATGCACTGTTGAAATAGCGTGTTAACATGCTTCATTCTTCTTGGGAGCTTTTCCCTAAAAACTTACAAACAGTTTCAATGTTGACAGCAGTGTGATAACAGTTATGTATTAAAGCTATAACACTCAGTCTTTCTTTGGTTTGCATGCACATTAGGTAATTATTCAACCAGCACAGAACAGATGCCAAATGCTCACAAGAACATGAACTTAGTGGCAATATTTTTTTGAACATTACAAAAATAAAAGGTTCCAAAAAGTAAATATTCTTTCTTAGAAAATAAAACTAAAACTGTAAACAGTAGTCCAAGTGAGGCCTAACTGGTCAACTATAAAAAGAGGTAATTAGCTCTTTTGATCTGTGCTACTTTCGGGAATATTTGATTTCCCTTAGAGTGACATGAGATAGACACTGTAATGGCAGGCGAATTGAGGAAGAAACTCCACTTACTTTCCAAGGCAAATCTAAATCACATCAAGATAGACATATCCATCTGAAACTACTTGGAAGATATTGTTATGGAGAGCACTGTACTACACTTCTACTCAACACCCTAACCCTACATCTCAAATGAGAGGATGAGCCCATCCATTCTTCTCCTAAGGGAGGAAAACTTTCAATATAAATATCCACAGCAATCTGAGACTGGGGAAGTAAGAGTTCTCCCATGTTCCACTAGAAGAATGAGAGGGTGGAATATGCTATGAGGAGAACATGGGAGTGCTCATAGACCACGATCATCTGGATTTGAAACCCAATCAAAAGAGAGTGCAATGTGTTACTATGATAAAAGACAGCAAGTGAGAGTCAGATGCAAGGGCAAGACTACACACTCTGCTGCCTGGTTTATATTTCTTTTTGTAAATAGTGCAGAAATGGCCATGTCAGTTCTATAAATATAAAGCCAAGGCAGTCTTGTAGAAAACCCCATCTCAACAGTGAACATTGAATTGAGACAAATGGATTTAACTTCTGTTTTCACCCACTAACTGCAGATTTGCAGTAAGTATATACTGTGAGGTAACACCAGTCACTCATTGGGATCTTATGGCTACAAACATAAAAAATTTAGTGGTTAGTTTATCATGTTTTTTGTTTTGTTTTCTGACCATTTGGTTATGGGTTGGAATGTGCATATAAATAACTGTACGTAGATGGTGGTACCATGATATGTATGAGTACTGTGAAGATGACTAAAAACTCATCAGGCAAAACTCACCATATTATAGCATCTAGTAGACCAGACAGTGATAACCACAAGGATGCACCAGAGGTACATAAAACTTTTCAAATATAATTAATGAGAGATGAAAATATTAGTTGTAGTCCACATCTCAATCCATAAAAACTTCATTAAAAACTGTCAAAAAAGAGCAAGAGACGCTGTGATATGCCAAACTAGGTAAGAGTAGATGTGAAATAGGGTTAATTCAGGCTCACCCATTGAAGAGTATGTGGAATAGATGTGCTGGCAAATCTTACCAATAAAGATTGAAGAGGATATGTCTTGAGAGTCGGCTTGCCATCATAAAAACATGAGATGGCAACTCTATGAAAAGTGGCAGTCTGAGGGAAAAGCAATGGATAGCACAGACAAAACAATCAGGATCAGTATGATTGTACAAACAGAAAAAAAAGGAGATAGATTAAAAAAAACAACAACATCCAATTGTCCTCACAGGCAGCCTAAGTCTTCAGAAGAATGAAGTTGTATAGATTAATTAGTCACCATGACAGAGAATGTAAGTGTCTGAATTATAATCACCACATCCAGAAAAAAGGAAACAAATTGTGTCTTAAGACATAAGGTACATAAAAACAAGAAGCAACAGTTCAAAAATAAAATTAACCAAAAAAGGGTTCCAGAAGAGTGATCGGATAAGAGGGTAAAAAAGTCCTTAATAGGAGAGTAAGCACAGAGAAAGAGACTTGACCAATTTAGTTAGTATGATTGAATTCAGAACTAGCAAAAAAGGAAAAAAGTATATAATTAAGAGGAGTCACAAAAGCATTCACCAGTGAGGATATAAAATTGGAAGAAATCCATTGGAAGACCATATGGTGCAAAGAACACTTCATAAAAGGTTTACTAGCTAGCTCAGGCAAGATATCTCTTGAAGAAGAACAGAGATTGCAATTGCCAAATCCTGTAAACACAGAGTACGATGACCATTCCGCTAGAAGAGTAGAAAGGATGAGAAACAAGAGAAGAGTCAGCCCAATGTGACTTCCAATAAAGGGTAGCTGACTAAGGTACCCATGAATAGTGAGTCAGGAAACAATAAAAAAAAACTGCTTGACAGAAGCTATACCCAAGGATTCTAATGAATCTAGAATACCTCAAAAGACCTGGTCTGCAAGAAAAAAGGCATGATGAAGGTCACAAATATAAGAAGAAGAGATGTGAACACTCAATAAGAAAGCAACCTGATAAAGGAGATATTAAAAACAAAGAAATCAGGTCAAAATATAGAAATATTAGAGGATGCAGTACAAGCCAAAGAATAATAGGTGTTCAAATCAAAACCATCAAATTTGTAATGAAGAGTTGCAGTGATGAGGTGAAAAGTTGAAGATAAATGAATGATGAGCAAACAGCTGGAAACAAAATTGCAAAAAAGGTGAAAGAGAACCCCAAAGAAATAAAAAGGAAAAAGTGTTTAAAAACATAGAAAGGTCATGATCTGATGCTTTAGCAAAGGAGACACAAAGAGAAGTAAGACAAGAAAATTGAGATACAATATGGGTACAAAGAAGAAGGCTCACAAAGTAAAAATAACCAAAATTTCTTCATGATATATATGTAAAAACAATAGAATAACATATACCCCATTTATGAGTGCAGATTTATCTCATCCTCATGAGGGATAATGGAGCTTAAAGCAAAAATTGAAGGAGGAAAAGTTGGCTACAATTGTTCATAAGCAATGCAGGTACCACAGAAGAAAATGACACAAACGTGGGAACATCATCAGGTGCTGACATGATTCATCACAACTTCATAAGATTGTGGTATATCAATAGTACCTTGTCACAAAGTGAAATTCCAGACATGTCACGCACAGGCACATGTTCTACTGAGTGAGCTAAAGGTATAGCAATTAAACATAATCTCCATGGACAAGTATGGAGCATGAATGAGCTGGAGAAAATATCTAGAAAAAAAAGGTATTGACCTTAGAACATTGTGTTGTTGGTGTTAATTCTTGTGGCATATGTTGTTGGAAGCAGTACAAAGTAGAAATGTGATGGATATAGAAAATGAAATTGCAATCAGGTGGATGGAATGAAAGTATAATTAAGAGAAAAGAAATGTAGCACTAAACAAAAAAGGATAGTAAAAAATATGTCTGAGCACAGACAATGCTGATGAAGAAGTGAGTCTATGATAGTGTGCCAGTCATCACAGGTATCACTGTACAAGGAAGTTATGTTCTATTTGTGAAAGGCTACAACATTGTAATGATTATGTTACAAACTGGAACAATATACAAAGACTTGTGTAGGGGTATAAATTTGTTCAAGGCTTGTGGCATGTGCAGGAAACTCCAGTTGTACACAAGATAACAGATGCAAAGAGGTCAGTAGTGTTTCTAAAAAAAATAAAAGCTCCTAATTTTAGCAATAATAAACAAAGAAATTTCTAACAAAGATGCCATTAAAAATAAATAAGATACACTCTTTAACAAACACAAAACATAACAGGTAATTCAACCTAGCACAAAGTACAAAACACGTTTTAGATATAAGTTCATCATAATATGAATTATATATATATTAGTAAAAGTAGGAAATAAGAATACTCTTTAATACAGAACACAGTTTGATAATACTGACAATATGAAACTATACCTTGACAATGATAATATATTGATAATATGAAATAGATTGATTTTTCTTAATAGTTAATCTTGTAACACAGATCCTGTAATTTAAACAAGAACATAAGACAAGAAAGAAAACAGATGTCTGAACACTAAATCAAAATCAACATATATTTATTATACTAGAAGTATGGAAGGGGATGGGTGAAACAAACTGAATACAGAAAATAGATCCCATTAAAGAAATAATACAAAATAACTCTTAAAATGCACACAAGAAAATAATATTTTAAACATATATAAAAATTAAGATCATATATATATATATACACTTCTAGTAAATATCAATACTGATAATGTTAAGTAAATTAAAACAGCAAACTAATAAATATATATAATAATGAATTAAATCAAATACCCAAAAAATAATATATACATTCATAATACAGTGATGGTATACTTAATGGGTATGTTTAGTCTAAAGAAGTTTATCCTGGTTCCTTCTTAGAAAGAGTTGGATTAGCCAACAACGACATTCTTGGCCTTGTTTCTGCCTGTGAGATGGAGTCCTCTGTCTTCTTAGATGCTGCTGTCAATATGTCTAGCATTTACTTGGCATAGACTTGACTGGTCAGTCTGCAAGGAATATATGGCTAGCTCAACAACTGAGACAGCAAGAACCTGAACTTCAGATGTGTCAGCTAGAAACATATTTTCATCCCTGGGCTCTGCTTTGTTGAATATTAGAGCACTACCAGAAGTTTAGGAATCAGCCATCTAAACCAGATATTCTCCAAAGTTATAATTTCCTTAAATTAAATTATATTTCTAACAGGTACTTCCCTGTTTTGTGATGCCATATATACACAAACTTTCTCAGAAATGCTCGCCACAAGCCTTGTGATCCTCTGTTGAAATCCAAAGTTCCAACACATCTCTCAAGCAAATCATTCTGCATAATCTCTCCATCAAAAGAAGAGCATTACTATCACATGACACATATGACTCCCATTTTTAGTACAGATGGAATATCTAATCAGGCACCACTTGCCACAGAGCAGAATTCAAAGTGCAGCTAAAGCAGGAGCTGTCAAAAGAAAACAAAGCATTAGTAAACACTTACCTTGAACCACACTCATGCCAAAATCTACAGAATAGCCACAGTTGGCAGGCAATATCCTGAGAAAGCAGAAACAGTGAAGTGGTGTAGTTAGTAGGAGATTAACATGTACAGACTTGATATAAGTAAAAGTGAAAGAGATTAAACTGGGAAGGAGACAAGGATAAACAGATGAATCAAGCATATAAACCAATTAGTTAGAATAACTGTGAAAATATAACAAGGAAAGGAAGGTTGTCAAATGATAAGATGTCAAAAACAAAGACCCCAAAATGAAACTATGTGAGCACATTGAAATGGAATGCACAGACAGAACAAAGGAATCTACTCGAATCGAGAAGGTAGAGATGAGAAATATAGGATAGGCAGATGGGAGAAAGGAGGACTGACCTTCTTAAGCCACAAAGATCTTAGAAAATATGATCCAGACAAAGAAAAAGGCTGGAGAATTGTTACAAGGTCCGAGTAAAATTGAGGATGCAAATATTCGACCTACGACATCTACAAACCAGGAGGAAGAGGAAATATGCCTTCAAGGATAGGTGAAACAGGGAACACACAGACAGCAGTTCAAACAGAGGTAAAGTGAGGCATAAATAACCACATTAATGTCCCAGTCCAGAAGCAACAGATGCCTTGGAGGCCACTGGAGCTGGAAGGAATGGATCAACATAGAAAGGACAGAATAGGATTTCACCATAAAACTCCTCAGGATTTCTGTGAAGGGCCTCTGATAGAAGGGGAGGGAGAAAAGGTACCACACCAGCATCATGAGGATGAAATGAAGGCAGGAAAGTGGAGTTTGGGAAAGCTGAACAAGGTAATCTATGTTTGTCCTCAACTAGTCCAGTAGAACCAACCCAAATCACTACTCATCAAGAAGGAGAAAGTCTGCTCACTTATAAACAAGGGTGGACTGATCTGAATTCTGTGGGGGAATGATATATTTGTATTGCATAACACACTCACAAACTATATAATTTAATACATGTATGTAAGACCACACACACATACATAAACATATACTGCTGTATATATATATATATATATATATATATATCACTATATACTCCAGTAGCATACAACAGACTACCTATGGCTTGTGCATAAGTAGTACATTAACCTTTTTTGGTTACTTTTTGAAGCCAGTTGCTGTCCAGCAATATACTGCTATCTATGAGCTATCAAGATCAATGCTGTCAAACACAACAAAATAAATAATCACCAGCAGAATTCAAACAAATTAAGACTTTTCTGCTACAGTTCTCATCAACCAGAATTAATATTTACGTTGCTTCTACATTATACACAAATATACATTCTGAAGAATAACACAACTTCCTCACTGCATGTACTGAAGAGAATCCAATTAATAATGTGTTATGTGCTCCAAAGAACTACCATCACTTGACTAGATTGAGTAATTCTCATGAAATGCTGAATGACATTTTGCCACAGAAAATAGTTTGATAGCTCAGAAAACAATGGTTCTAATATTCTTTCATTTGTGTTTACAAACTTTTAGCTACTATTTTCATTTGTGCAAACTGTTGGGGTATTAATTGCCAAATATAATTGTATCAGGCCATCCTAAGCTGCATAAACCAGGCAGACATCATTCATTGTCTTAAGAATATTTAACCAAACAAAATTATGCACAACAGGTAAGAAAATGAGGGTTACAAAGCTCTGATCTTACCATAAAAAACTGTCCTAACCCAAGGTAATTGATTGGTAATCACACAGTACTTTGTATCATGTAATACAACATAACAGCGTGAATAGCACAGGTCATAATGTATTTTCTACTGAGTTTTGAGACTCCTGGCTATCATCTTTACTTCTACAACTATTGATACACTAAGCATCACATCCAAAAGCACCAACCATCCTAAGTTTGTCATACATTGCAGAGTAAACTTCAACTGATGGCTTGGATAATAAATGACTCTCCTAGTTGCATGTTAATCTCGTTTAATCCCAACCATATATTAGGGGTATCAAAAAATGTCATTTTTTTTTCTTTATTCAGTACAAGATATTTTTAAAGGTAGTCATTTTTCAATCAGATATATGTTCTCCATTATTATTAATAACAATATGTCATCTTTCAGTCAATATTTCAATTCCTCATTGATAGAAATTATAATTTTCCTATGTTGAAAATGTATTTCCAACAGGTACATCATTCTTCTCACAAGATTAGCTTTTCCTGTTTTATGCTGCAAACGTTTTTATAATGCACACCACAAGCCTTCAGCACACCCCCTCCCTCCATTCTGGAATAAACCATTCCAACATGTCTTTCATGCAAATCAAAATGCGTCATCTCTCCAACAGGAGAGCACCACCATCACGTGACACATGTGATTCCCTCTATGTGCTAATATCAAACCATCAATCTGAAAGTTGTCAAAAGATTGTTGGATGGAGGGTAGCAAGTGAGAGAGAAGGGAAGTACCTATCGAAAATATATCTTCAGTATAGGGAAATAACTTCTGACACACTATTTCCCTTCCTTACAAGCTAGCTAGAAGCCCACATTTAAAAGTGGGAGGAACTGATGCAAGGGAATAACAGATTAAGCCCCTGAAAGCATCTAAAGAATACTTCTGTAGATGTGAGAAACAGATCATTTGATCTGAGGATGAGCACCTAATCACCTCGTTCAAGCTTAAAATAGGCAAAATACAGTTAACCAACTAGCTAGAGAAAATTGAAAGAGCTATAGACAAAAACTAACACTCATAGGTATCATATCAATACTTAGTAGAAGGAAAAAGTTCAGTGTAAGTAAACCACAAATTTGAGAATGATAATCTGATTACACTAACCTCTTGGTACAGTGGAAGTTATGAAAAATTTGGGGTTATCTACCATGAATGGAACTCTTGAGGCAGTATCCATTATGGATTGTAATTCATTCAAGTTAGTAGACTACTGGTTCACTGCTCCCAACAGGTAACCAATTACTTGAGAGTTTTAAGTTTTGTTTGTAGGAAGTGCAAATTGTGGGTAACTATGCACACTTCTGAAAAACTTGTAAGGATACTGTAAAATATCACTTAAAAATTCATGTTGGGAGCTAAAAAATTAGTTTTTTCAAGGAAGAAATTTCAGTTCAGTTCAATAGTTGTTTGCAATTCAGTTCTCCAGGACAGAAGACAAGTAACAAATTCAAGATGCTGAAGGCATCCATTATTAAAAGAAGCCAGTTTGCCTCTCATCCTTTGATGTAAGTTAAAAATGCTATTTCTCTCATTCAATCAATGTAACCAAGAAACTAAATGTATAACACAGCTAGTAACCTATGTCCAAGTATACCTCTAGCAAAATAGTAGCTGAAGACTTGTTAAAAATAATAAAAGAACTACTGAAAGCTGCTGTGAGTTTAAATGAGTTAAGTCAACAATTAATGTAAGTGTCGTAATTGCCTCTTAAGAAGGTATTATTAACCTGTTGACTGCCAAGTATTTTAGCTGCTACGGCAGCTCCGAAGCTGGTTTTTTTCAGCAAAATTGAGTAATTTTTAAAACAAAGGAAATAAGCAACAATTACTATTTTTTCTCTAAGCCAAACTTATAGTAGTACACAAAATGAAGAAATATGCACAAAACATGAAACAATAACTCGTCCATGGCACTGTGTTACCGATCGGCTTGGACGAGTTATCTCATCTACGGCACTGAGCAGGTTAAAATTTGTTTTGAGAAATCTCTAACTCATTCTTTATTCTAACTATAAACTTTTTGAGTTAGTAACATATATGCTTCACTCATTATTATATCTTCATTTAAATAAATGTGACTGGCAGTAAAATTCAAAGCTTAAATGACTAGCCTAAATGCCTGCTTATCACAGTAAAACATGAAACTAAGGAAATATAAGCCATTAATCATGCTAATAACAGCTTTACATCTGCTCTCAGCAGATACCTTGACAAGCCATCTGTTGGATGGTAATGGAAATACATGCACACAAGTTATCCATTCTCTTGTATAAAATCAATACAAAACTTAGATATACCTTGCTTCTTTCTTACAATAATTACTGTAAAATATCAAGTACTCTTTAAAGGCTATATAATCCTGTTCCAAGTGTTGAATAAATCCCTAATACTGGAGGAAAGCCTGTGCTCTAGTTGTTTAATCACATACATATCACCTGTATCTATGTATCGTCAACTCTACTGGTCGTCTTGCCCAACAAAAATATAAGCGTATTAAAAGCAAAAGTCACTCAGCTGCTACTACTGGTATGTTGCATCTAAACGTTTATTTTTGTATAATACCCAAATTGTGACCTCAGATGTTGGCAATTATGTATTCACTTTCTGATAAAGCATGATGGATGCCAACCTTAGCATTATCACTGGTCTCAGTAACTTCCATTTTGTTCACTGTGACAATGAAAATTTCAGCACAAAGCCCAATAATCAATTGCCTATAATTACAGAACACCTAAGACCTTATCCCTCCATAGAGAGGTAAATGCCCAAACTAATCCTGTCTTTTTCTGGACAGGATATAGTACATTATATTAACACATTATATGGTACTCATGAATAGAATTTAGCTGTAGTAAATAGAACACCATTTGTATACATAAGGATATTGACTTCTTCTCCCATATACATTTCTGTAGTCCACTGTTTCTGGGCTTCATCTGACCAACACTCATAACTCTTCTGCAGAAAACAAGTTCATTAGTTGAATGGACAAGATAAAAGAAGTTCTCTGAAAAGTGGAACAATAATCCACAGATAAAGCAAACATTTCTTCCTCTCTTCCAGAACAATGTACAATTGAAGGCATTACTAGTAAAGGTTGCAGCACCAATCCTATGGGAGTATTGGGATAGCTCTGTCTATTCAATGGGTACCAGTAGGTTTGTGTCTCAGCAACAAGATGTGTGAGTGGTTGATTAACCTTTTATCGTGAGATTGGCATGATGCAGGTATCTGGATATGGCAGTCTGTTCAAGATGTGGGTATCTAGATATGGCAGTCTGTTCAATAGGTGGGTATCTGGAAATGGCAGTCTGTTCAAGATGTGGGTATCTGTATATCGCAGACTGTTCAAGATGTGGGTATCTGGATATGGCAGTTTCTTCAAGATATATGTATCTGGATATGGCAGTCTGTTCAAAGTGTGAATATCTAGATATGGCAGTCTGTTCAAGATGTATGTACCTGGATATGGCAGTCTGTTCAAGGTGTGAATATCTAGATATGGCAGTCTGTTCAAGATGTGTGTATCTGAATATGGCAGTTTGTTTAAGATACATGTATCTGGATATGGCAGTCTGTTCAAGATGTGGGTATCTAGATATGACAGTCTGTTCAAGATGCGGGTATCTGGATATGGCAGTCTGTTCAAGATGTGGGTATCTGAATATGGCAGTTTGTTTAAGATATATGTATCTGGATATGTCAGTCTGCTCAAGATGTGGGAATCTGGATATGACAGTCTGTTCAAGATGCGGGTATCTGGATATGGCAGTCTGTTCAAGATGTGGGTATCTGAATATGGCAGTTTGTTTAAGATATATGTATCTGGATATGTCAGTCTGCTCAAGATGTGGGAATCTGGATATGACAGTCTGTTCAAGATGTGGATATCTAGATATGGCAGTCTGTTCAAGATGTGGGTATCTGTATATCGCAGACTGTTCAAGATGTGGGTATCTGGATATGGCAGTTTCTTCAAGATATATGTATCTGGATATGGCAGTCTGTTCAAAGTGTGAATATCTAGATATGGCAGTCTGTTCAAGATGTATGTATTTGGATATGGCAGTCTTTTCAACATGTGGGTATTTGGATATGGCAGTCTGTTCAAGATGTGGATATCAGGATATCACAGTGTGTTCAAGATGTGAATATCTAGATATGGCAGTCTGTTCAAGATGTGGGTATCTGTATATGGCAGTCTGATCAAGATGTGGATATCTGGATATGGCAGTCTGTACAAGATGTGGGTATCTCATTATAGGCAGTCTGTTCAAGATGTATGTATCTGTATATGGCAGTCTGTTTAAGATGTGGGTATCTGGATATGGCAGTCTCTTCAAGATGTATGTATCTGGATATGGCAGTCTGTTCAAGATGTGGATATCTAGATATGGCAGTCTGTTCAAGATGTGGGTATCTGTATATGGCAGACTGTTCAAGATGTGAATATCTGGATATGGCAGTTTATTCAAGATGTGGGCATCTGTATATGAGAGTCTGTTCAAGATGTATTTATCTTTATATGGCAGTGTGTTCAAGATGTGGGTATCTGGATATGGCAGTCTGTTCAAAATGTGGGTATCTGTATATGGAAGTCTGTTCAAGATATATGTATCTGAATATGGCAGTCTGTTCAAGATGTATGTATCTGTATATGGCAGTCTCTTCAAGATGTATGTATCTGGATATGGAAGTCTGTTTAAGATGTGGGTATCAGGATATGGCAGTCTCTTCAAGATGTGGGTATCTGGATATGGCAGTCTCTTCAAGATGTGGGTATCTGTATATGGGAGTCTGTTCAAGATATATGTATCTCAATATCGCAGTCTGTTCAAGATGTGGGTATCTGGATATGGCAGTCTGTTCAAGATGTGGGTATTTGGATATGGCAGTCTGTTAAGGATGTGGGTATCTGTATATGGCAGTCTGTTCAAGATGTGAATATCTAGATTCGGGAGCCTGTTCAAGATGTGGGTATCTAGATATGGCAGTCTGTTCAAGATGTGGATATCTCGATATGGCAGTCTTTTCAAGATGTGGTATCTAGATATGGCAGTTTGTTCAAGATGTAGATATCTAGATATGGCAGTCTGTTTAAGATGTGGGTATCAGGATATGGCAGTCTGTTCAAGATGTGGATATCTAGATATGGCAGTCTCTTCAAGATGTGGGTATCTGGATATGGCAGTTTGTTCAAGATGTATGTATCTGGATATGGAAGTCTGTTTAAGATGTGGGTATCAGGATATGGCAGTCTCTTCAAGATGTGGGTATCTGGATATGGCAGTCTCTTCAAGATGTGGGTATCTGTATATGGGAGTCTGTTCAAGATATATGTATCTCAATATCGCAGTCTGTTCAAGATGTGGGTATCTGGATATGGCAGTCTGTTCAAGATGTGGGTATTTGGATATGGCAGTCTGTTAAGGATGTGGGTATCTGTATATGGCAGTCTGTTCAAGATGTGAATATCTAGATTCGGGAGCCTGTTCAAGATGTGGGTATCTAGATATGGCAGTCTGTTCAAGATGTGGATATGTAGATATGGCAGTCTTTTCAAGATGTGGTATCTAGATATGGCAGTTTGTTCAAGATGTAGATATCTAGATATGGCAGTCTGTTTAAGATGTGGGTATCAGGATATGGCAGTCTGTTCAAGATGTGGATATCTAGATATGGCAGTCTCTTCAAGATGTGGGTATCTGGATATGGCAGTCTGTTCAAGATGTGGGTATCTGGATATGGCAGTTTGTTCAAGATGTATGTATCTGGATATGGCAGTCTGTTCAATATGTGGGTATCTGGATATGGCAGTCTGTTTAAAATGTGGGTATCAGGATATAGCACTCTGTTCAAAATGTGGATATCTAGATATGTCAGTCTCTTCAAGATGTGGGTATCTGGATATGGCAGTCTGTACAAGATGTGGGTATCTGGATATGGGAGTTTGTTCAAAATGTATGTATCTGGATATGGCAGTCTGTTCAATATGTGGGTATCTGGATATGGCAGTCTGTTCAAGATGAGGGTATCAGGATATGGCAGTCAGTTCAAGATGTGGATATCTAAATATGGCAGTTTGTTCAAGATGTAGGTATCTGTATATGGCAGTCTGTTCAAGATGTAAGTATCTCTATTGACAGTCTGATCAAAATGTATCCATCTGTATTTGGCAATGTGTTCAAGATATATGTATCTGGATGTGGGTATCTGAATATCGCAGTCTCTTCAAGATGTATGTATCTGGATATGGCAGTCTGTTCAAGATGTGGGTATTTGGATATGGCAGTCTGTTAAAGATGTGGGTATCTGTATATGGCAGTCTGTTCAAGATGTGAATATCTAGATATGGCAGCCTGTTCAAGATGTGGGTATCTAGATATGGCAGTCTGTTCAAGATGTGGGTATCTGTATATGGGAGTCTGTTCAAGATATATGTATCTAAATATGGCAGTCTGTTCAAGATGTAGGTATCTGTATATGGCAGTCACATCAAGATGTATGTATCTGGATATGGCAGTCTGTTCAAGATGTGGGTATTTGGATATGGCAGTCTGTTCAAGATGTGGGTATCTGTATATGGCAGTCTGTTCAATATGTGGGTATCTGGATATGGCAGTTTGTTCAAGATGTGGGTATCAGGATATGGCAGTCAGTTCAAGATGTGGATATCTAAATATGGCAGTTTGTTCAAGATGTAGGGATCTGTATATAGCAGTCTGTTGAAGATGTGGGTATCTGTATTGAGAGTCTGATCAAGATGTATGCATCTGTATATGGCAGTGTGTTCAAGATATATGTATCTGGATATGGCAGTCTGTTTAAGATGTGGGTATCTGAATATGGCAGTCTCTTCAAGATGTATGTATCTGGATATGGCAGTCTGTTCAAGATGTGGGTATTTGGATATGGCAGTCTGTTCAAGATGTGGGTATCTGTATATGGCAGTCTGTTCAAGATGTGAATATCTGGATATGGCAGCCTGTTCAAGATGTGGGTATCTAAATATGGCAGTCTCTTTAAGATATATATATCAGGATATGGCAGTCTGTTCAAGATGTGGGTATCTGTGTATGGCAGTCTGTTCAAGATGTATGTATCTGTATATGGCAGTCTCTTCAAGATGTATGTATCTGGATATGGCAGTCTGTTCAATATGTGGGTATTTGGATATGGCAGTCTGTTCAAGATGTGGATATCTGTATATGGCAGTCTGTTCAAGATGTGAATATCTAGATATGGCAGCCTGTTCAAGATGTGGGTATCTAGATATGGCAGTCTGTTCAAGATGTGGATATCTAGATATGGCATTCTCTTCAAGATGTGGGTATCTAGATATGGCAGTTTGTTCAAGACGTGAATATCTAGATATAGCAGTCTGTTTAAGATGTGGGTATCAGTATATGGCAGTCTGTTCAAGATGTGGATATCTAGATATGGCAGTCTCTTCAAGATGTGGGTATTTGGATATGTCAGTCTGCTCAAGACGTGGGAATCTGGATATGGCAGTTTGTTCAAGATGTGGTTATCTAAATATGGCAGTCTGTTCAAGAAGTGGGTATCTGAATATGCCAGTTTGATTAAGATATATGTATGTGGATATGTCAGTCTGCTCAAGATATGGGAATTTGGATATGGCAGTCTGTTCAAGATGTGGATATCTAGATATGGCAGTCTGTTCAAGATGAGGGTATCTGGATATGGCAGTTTATTCAAGATGTATGTATCTGTATATGGCTGTCTGTTCAAAATGTGGGTGTCTGGATGTGGCAGTCTCTTCAAGATGTATATATCTGGATAGGGCAGTCTCTTCAAAATGTTGGTGTTTGGATACGGGAGTCTGTTCAAGATGTATCTATCTGGACATTGCAATCTGTTAAAGATGTATGTATCTGAATATGGCACTTTGTTTAAGATATATGTATCTGGATATGTCAGTCTGTTCAACATGTGGGTATCTAGATATGACAGTCTGTTCAAGATGTTGATATCGTGATATGGCAGTGTGTTCAAGATGTGATTGTCTGGATATAGCAGTCTGTTCAAGATGTGGGTATCTGGATATGGCAGTCTGTTCAAAATGTGGGTATCTGGATATGGCAGTCTCTTCAAGATGTGGGTATCTGGATATGGCAGACTCTTCAAGATGTGGGTATCTGTATATGAGAGTCTGTTCAAGATGTATGTATCTTTATATGGCAGTGTGTTCAAGATGTGTGTATCTGGATATGGCAGTCTGTTCAAGATGTGGGTATCTGTATATGGGAGTCTATTCAAGATATATGTATCTCAATATCGCAGTCTGTTCAGGATGTGGGTATCTGTATATGGCAGTCTGTTCAAGATGTGAATATCTAGATTCGGCAGCCTGTTCAAGATGTGGGTATCTAGATATGGCAGTCTGTTCAAGATGTGGATATCTAGATATGGCAGTCTTTTCAAGATGTGGTATCTAGATATGGCAGTTTGTTCAAGATGTAAATATCTAGATATGGCAGTGTGTTTAAGATGTGGGAATCAGGATATGGCAGTCTGTTCAAGATGTGGATATCTAGAAATGGCAGTCTCTTCAAGATGTGGGTATTTGGATATGTCAGTCTGCTCAAGACGTGGGAATCTGGATATGGCAGTCTGTTCAAGATGTGGTTATCTAAATATGGCAGTCTGTTCAAGATGTGGTATCTGAATATGGCAGTTTGTTAAGATATATGTATCTGGATATGTCAGTCTGCTCAAGATATGGGAATTTGGATATGGCAGTCTGTTCAAGATGTGGATATCTAGATATAGCAGTCTGTTCAAGATGTGGGTATCTGTATATGGCAGACTGTTCAAGATGAGGGTATCTGGATATGGCAGTTTATTCAAGATGTATGTATCTGTATATGGCTGTCTGTTCAAAATGTGGGTGTCTGGATGTGGCAGTCTCTTCAAGATGTATATATCTGGATAGGGCAGTCTCTTCAAAATGTTGGTGTTTGGATACGGGAGTCTGTTCAAGATGTATATATCTGGATATGGCAGTCTGTTCAAGATGTATGTATCTGAATATGGCAGTTGTTTAAGATATGTAACTGGATATGGCAGTCTGTTCAAGATGTGGGTATCTAGATATGGCAGTCTGTTCAAGATGTTGATATCGTGATATGGCAGTCTGTTCAAGATGTGGGTATCTGGATATGGCAGTCTGTTCAAGATGTATGTATCTGTATATGGCAGTCTGTTCAAGATGTATGTATCTGGATATGGCAGTCTGTTCAAGATGTGGGTATTTGGATATGCCAGTCTGTTCAAGATGTGGGTATCTGTATATGGCAGTCTGTTCAAGATGTGAATATCTAGATATGGCAGACTGTTCAAGATGTGGGTATCTAGATATGGCAGTCTGTTCAAGATGTGGGTATCTGGATATGTCAGTCTGCTCAAGACGTGGGAATCTGGATATGGCAGTTTGTTCAAGATGTGGATATCTACATATGGCAGTCTGTTCAACATGTGGGTAACTGAATATGGCAGTTTGTTTAAAGAAATATGTATTTGGATATGTCAGTCTGTTCAAGATGTGGGAATCTGGATATGGAAGTCTGTTCAAGATGTGGGTATCTGTATATGGCAGACTGTTCAAGATGTGGGTATCTGGATATGTCAGTTTATTCAATATCTATGTATCTGTATATGGCTGTCTGTTCAAAATGTGGGTGTCTGGATGTGGCAGTCTGCTCAAGATGTAGGTATCTGCATAGGGCAGTCTGTTCAAAATGTGGGTGTTTGGATATGGGAGTCTATTCAAGATGTATGTATCTGGACATGGCAATCTGTTAAAGATGTATGTATCTGAATATGGCAGTTTGTTTAAGATATATGTATCTGGATATGTCAGACTCTTCAACATGTGGGTATCTAGATATGACAGTCTGTTCAAGATGTTGATATCGTGATATGGCAGTGTGTTCAAGATGTGGGTATCAGGATATAGCAGTCTGTTCAAAATGTGGATATCTAGATATGGCAGTCTCTTCAAGATGTGGGTATCTGGATATGGCAGTCTGTTCAAGATGTGGGTATCTGGATATGGCAGTTTGTTCAAGATGTATGTATCTGGATATGGCAGTCTGTTCAATATGTGGGTATCTGGATATGGCAGTCTGTTCAAGATGAGGGTATCAGGATATGGCAGTCAGTTCAAGATGTGGATATCTAAATATGGCAGTTTGTTCAAGATGTAGGTATCTGTATATGGCAGTCTGTTCAAGATGTGGGTATCTGTATTGACAGTCTGAACAAAATGTATCCATCTGTATTTGGCAGTGTGTTCAAGATATATGTACCTGGATCTGGGTATCTGAATATGGCAGTCTCTTCAAGATGTATGTATCTGGATATGGCAGTCTGTTCAAGATGTGGGTATTTGGATATGGCAGTCTGTTCAAGATGTGAATATCTAGATATGGCAGCCTGTTCAAGATGTGGGTATCTAGATATGACAGTCTGTTCAAGATGTGGGTATCTGTATATGGGAGTCTGTTCAAGATATATGTATCTAAATATGGCAGTCTGTTCAAGATGTATGTATCTGTATATGGCAGTCTCGTCAAGATGTATGTATCTGGATATGGCAGTCTGTTCAAGATGTGGGTATCTGTATATGGGAGTCTGTTCAAGATGTGGATATCTGTACATGGGAGTCTGTTCAAGATGTATGTATCTGTATATGGCTGTATGTTCAAGATGTGGGTGTCTGGATATGGGAGTCTGTTCAAGATGTATGTAACAGTATATGGCAGTCTGCTAAAGATGTATGTATCTGAATATGGCAGTTTGTTTAAGATATATGTATCTGGGTATGTCAGTCTGCTCAAAATGTGGGAATCTGGATATGGCAGTCTGTTCAAGATGTGGATATCTAGATATGGCAGTCTGTTCAAGATGTGGGTATCTGTATATGGCAGTCTGTTCAAGATGTGGGTATCTGGATATGGCAGTTTGTTCAAGATGTATGTATCTGGATATGGCAGTCTGTTCAAAGTGTGAATATCTAGATATGGCAGTCTGTTCAAGATGTATGTATTTGGATATGGCAGTCTTTTTAACATGTGGGTATTTGGATATGGCAGTCTGTTCAAGATGTGGATATCAGGATATCACAGTGTGTTCAAGATGTGAATATCTAGATATGGCAGTCTGTTCAATATGTGGGTATCTGTATATGGCAGTCTGATCAAGATGTGGATATCTGAATATGGCAGTCTGTACAAGATGTGGGTATCTCATTATAGGCAGTCTGTTCAAGATATGGCAGTCTGTTCAAGATGTTCATGATGTGGGTATCTGGATATGGCAGTCTGTTCAAGATGTGGGTATCTGGATATGGCAGTCTGTTCAAGATATATGATATGTAGTCTGTTCAAGATGTATGTATCTGGATATGGCAGTCTGTTCAAGATGTATGTATCTGGGATATGGCAGTCTGTTCAAGATGTAGGTATCTGGATATGGCAGTCTGTTCAAGATGTAGATATCTAGATATGGCAGTCTGTTCAAGGTGTGGGTATCTGGATATGGCAGTCTGTTCAAGATGTATGTATCTGGATATAGCAGTCTGTTCAAGATGTATGTATCTGTATATGGCAGTCTGTTCAAGATGTGGGTATCTGGATATGGCAGTCTGTTCAAGATGTGAGTATCTGGATATGGCAGTCTGTTCAAGATGTGGATATCTAGATATGGCAGTCTGTTCAAGATGTGGGTATCTGTATATGGCAGTCTGTTCAAGATGTGGAATATCTGGATATGGCAGTTCTGTTCAAGATGTGGGTATCTGTATATGAGAGTCTGTTCAAGATGTATGTATCTGGATATGGCAGTCTGTTCAAGATGTGGGTATCTGGATATGGCAGTCTGTTCAAGATGTGGGTATCTGGGTATATGGCAGTCTGTTCAAGATGTATGTATCTGGATATGGCAGTCTGTTCAAGATGTATGTATCTGTATATGGCAGTCTCTTCAAGATGTATGTATCTGGATATGGAAGTCTGTTCAAGATGTGGGTATCTGGATATGGCAGTCTGTTCAAGATGTGGGTATCTGGATATGGCAGTCTGTTCAAGATGTGGGTATCTGTATATGGCAGTCTGTTCAAGATGTATGTATCTCATATGGCATATGGCAGTCTGTTCAAGATGTGGGTATCTGGATATGGCAGTCTGTTCAAGATGTGGGTATCTGGATATGGCAGTCTGTTCAAGATGTGGGTATCTGTATATGGCAGTCTGTTCAAGATGTGAATATCTAGATATGGCAGTCTGTTCAAGATGTGGGTATCTGGATATGGCAGTCTGTTCAAGATGTGGATATCTAGATATGGCAGTCTTTCAAGATGTGGTATCTAGATATGGCAGTTTGTTCAAGATGTAGATATCTCAGATATGGCAGTCTGTTTAAGATGTGGGTATCAGGATATGGCAGTCTGTTCAAGATGTGGATATCTAGATATGGCAGTCTCTTCAAGATGTGGGTATCTGGATATGGCAGTCTGTTCAAGATGTGGGTATCTGGATATGGCAGTTTGTTCAAGATGTATGTATCTGGATATGGCAGTCTGTTCAAGATGTGGGTATCTGGATATGGCAGTCTGTTCAAGATGTGGGTATCTGGATATGGCAGTCTGTTCAAGATGTGGGTATCTGTATGGCAGTCTGTTCAAGATATATGTATCTCAATATGGCAGTCTGTTCAAGATGTGGGTATCTGGATATGGCAGTCTGTTCAAGATGTGGGTATCTGGATATGGCAGTCTGTTCAAGATGTGGGTATCTGTATATGGCAGTCTGTTCAAGATGTGAATATCTAGATATGGCAGCCTGTTCAAGATGTGGGTATCTAGATATGGCAGTCTGTTCAAGATGTGGATATCTAGATATGGCAGTCTGTTCAAGATGTGGTATCTAGATATGGCAGTCTGTTCAAGATGTAGATATCTAGATATGGCAGTCTGTTCAAGATGTGGGTATCTGGATATGGCAGTCTGTTCAAGATGTGGATATCTAGATATGGCAGTCTGTTCAAGATGTGGGTATCTGGATATGGCAGTCTGTTCAAGATGTGGGTATCTGGATATGGCAGTTTGTTCAAGATGTATGTATCTGGATATGGCAGTCTGTTCAAGATGTGGGTATCTGGATATGGCAGTCTGTTCAAGATGTGGGTATCTGGATATGGCAGTCTGTTCAAGATGTGGATATCTAGATATGGCAGTCTGTTCAAGATGTGGGTATCTGGATATGGCAGTCTGTTCAAGATGTGGGTATCTGGATATGGCAGTCTGTTCAAGATGTATGTATCTGGATATGGCAGTCTGTTCAAGATGTGGGTATCTGGATATGGCAGTCTGTTCAAGATGTGGGTATCTGGATATGGCAGTCTGTTCAAGATGTGGATATCTGGATATGGCAGTCTGTTCAAGATGTGGGTATCTGTATATGGCAGTCTGTTCAAGATGTAAGTATCTCTATTGGCAGTCTGTTCAAAATGTATCCATCTGTATATGGCAGATGTGTTCAAGATATGTATCTGGATGTGGGTATCTGAATATGGCAGTCTGTTCAAGATGTATGTATCTGTATATGGCAGTCTGTTCAAGATGTGTATATCTGGATATGGCAGTCTGTTCAAGATGTGGGTATCTGGATATGGCAGTCTGTTCAAGATGTATGTATCTAGATATATCTGGATATGGCAGTCTGTTCAAGATGTGGGTATCTGTATATGGCAGTCTGTTCAAGATGTGGGTATCTAGATATGGCAGTCTGTTCAAGATGTGGGTATCTGGATATGGCAGTCTGTTCAAGATGTGGGTATCTGGATATATGGCAGTCTGTTCAAGATGTATGTATCTGGATATGGCAGTCTGTTCAAGATGTAGGTATCTGTATATGGCAGTCTGTTCAAGATGTATGTATCTGGATATGGCAGTCTGTTCAAGATGTGGGTATCTGGATATGGCAGTCTGTTCAAGATGTGGGTATCTGTATATGGCAGTCTGTTCAAGATGTGGGTATCTGGATATGGCAGTCTGTTCAAGATGTGGGTATCTGGATATGGCAGTCTGTTCAAGATGTGGATATCTAAATATGGCAGTTTGTTCAAGATGTAGGGATCTCTATATGGCAGTCTGTTCAAGATGTGGGTATCTGTATTGAGAGTCTGTTCAAGATGTATGCATCTGTATATGGCAGTGTGTTCAAGATATATGTATCTGGATATGGCAGTCTGTTTAAGATGTGGGTATCTGAATATGGCAGTCTCTTCAAGATGTATGTATCTGGATATGGCAGTCTGTTCAAGATGTGGGTATTTGGATATGGCAGTCTGTTCAAGATGTGGGTATCTGTATATGGCAGTCTGTTCAAGATGTGGGTATCTGTATATGGCAGTCTGTTCAAGATGTATGTATCTGTATATGGCAGTCTGTTCAAGATGTATGTATCTGGATATGGCAGTCTGTTCAAGATGTGGGTATCTGGATATGGCAGTCTGTTCAAGATGTGGATATCTGTATATGGCAGTCTGTTCAAGATGTGAATATCTGGATATGGCAGCCTGTTCAAGATGTGGGTATCTAGATATGGCAGTCTGTTCAAGATGTGGATATCTAGATATGGCATTCTCTTCAAGATGTGGGTATCTAGATATGGCAGTCTGTTCAAGATGTGAATATCTAGATATGGCAGTCTGTTCAAGATGTGGGTATCTGTATATGGCAGTCTGTTCAAGATGTGGATATCTAGATATGGCAGTCTGTTCAAGATGTGGGTATCTGGATATGGCAGTCTGTTCAAGATGTGGGTATCTGGATATGGCAGTCTGTTCAAGATGTGGGTATCTGGATATGGCAGTCTGTTCAAGATGTGGGTATCTGAATATGGCAGTCTGTTCAAGATGTATGTATCTGGATATGGCAGTCTGTTCAAGATGTGGGTATCTGGATATGGCAGTCTGTTCAAGATGTGGATATCTAGATATGGCAGTCTGTTCAAGATGTGGGTATCTGGATATGGCAGTCTGTTCAAGATGTATGTATCTGGATATGGCAGTCTGTTCAAAATGTTGGGTATCTGGATATGGCAGTCTGTTCAAGATGTATGTATCTGGATATTGCAGTCTGTTCAAGATGTATGTATCTGAATATGGCAGTTTGTTTAAGATATATGTATCTGGATATGGCAGTCTGTTCAAGATGTGGGTATCTAGATATGGCAGTCTGTTCAAGATGTTGATATCTGTGATATGGCAGTCTGTTCAAGATGTGATTATCTGGATATGGCAGTCTGTTCAAGATGTGGGTATCTGGATATGGCAGTCTGTTCAAGATGTGGGTATCTGGATATGGCAGTCTGTTCAAGATGTGGGTATCTGGATATGGCATGTGGGTATCTGGATATGGCAGTCTGTTCAAGATGTGGGTATCTAGATATGGCAGTCTGTTCAAGTGGATGTCTGGATATGGCAGTCTGTTCAAGATGTGGGTATCTGGATATGGCAGTCTGTTCAAGATGTGGGTATCTGTATATGGCAGTCTGTCCAAGATGTGGAATCTGTATATGAGAGTCTGTTCAAGATGTATGTATCTTTATATGGCAGTCTGTTCAAGATGTGTGTATCTGGATATGGCAGTCTGTTCAAGATGTATGTATCTGGATATATCTGTTATGGATGTCTGTTATCAGATATGGCAGTATGTTCAAGATATGGCAGTCTGTTCAAGATGTGGGTATCTGATATGGCAGTCTGTTCAAGATGTATGTATCTGGATGTTCAAGATATCTGTTCAAGATGTATCTGGATATGGCAGTCTGTTCAAGATGTGGGTATCTAGATATGGCAGTCTGTTCAAGATGTGGATATCTAGATATGGCAGTCTGTTCAAGATGTGGGTATCTAGATATGGCAGTCTGTTCAAAGATGTATGGTATCTAGATATGGCAGTCTGTTCAAGATGTGGGTATCTGGATATGGCAGTCTGTTCAAGATGTGGGTATCTGTATATGGCAGTCTGTTCAAGATGTGGGTATCTGGATATGGCAGTCTGTTCAAGATGTATCTGATATCTCAAGATGTATATGGATAGTCTGTTCAAGATGTGGGTATCTGGATATGGCAGTCTGTTCAAGATGTGGGTATCTGGATATGGCAGTCTGTTCAAGATGTGGTATCTGATAGCCCATCTGGATATGGCAGTCTGTTCAAGATGTGGGTATCTGGATATGGCAGTCTGTTCAAGATGTAGGTATCTGGATATGGCAGTCTGTTCAAGATGTGGGTATCTGGATATGGCAGTCTGTTCAAGATGTGGATATCTAGATATGGCAGTCTGTTCAAGATGTGGGTATCTCGGATATGGCAGTCTGTTCAAGATGTGGGTATCTGGATATGGCAGTCTCTTCTGTTCAAGATGTATGTATCTGGATATGGCAGTCTGTTCAAGATGTGGGTATCAGGATATGGCATTCAGTTCAAGATGTGGATATCTAAATATGGCAGTTTGTTCAAAATGTAGGTATCTGTATATGGCAGTCTGTTTAAGATGTCGGTATCTGAATATGGCAGTTTGTTTAAGATATATATATCTTGGTATATCAGTATGTTCATGATGTGGGTATCTGGATATGGCAGGGTATTCAAGATGTATGTATCTGGATATGTCAGTCTGCTCAAGATGTGGGTATCTGGATATGGCAGTTTGTTCAAGATGTATGTATCTGGATTTGGCAGTATTTTCAAGATGTGGATATCTGTATATGGCAGTCTGTTCAAGATGTGGGTATCTAGATATGGCAGCCTGTTCAACATGTGGGTATCTAGATATGACAGTCTGTTCAAGATGTGATTGTCTGGATATAGCAGTCTGTTCAAGATGTGTGTATCTGGATATGGCAGTCTGTTCAAGATGTATGTATCTGGATATGGCAGTCTGTTCAAGATGTTGGTATCTAGATATGGCAGTCTGTTCAAGATGTGGGTATCTGTATATGGCAGTCTATTCAAGATGTATGTATCTGTATATGGCTGACTGTTCAAGATGTGGGTATCTAGATATGACAGTCTGTTCAAGATGTTGATATCTTGATATGGCAGTCTGTTCAAGATGTGGATGTCTGGATATGGCAGTCTGTTCAAGATGTGGGTGTCTGGATATGGCAGTTTCTTCAAGATGTGGGTTTCTGTATATGAGAGTCTGTTCAAGATGTGTATCTTTATATGGCAGTCTGTTTAAGATGTGTGTATCTGGATATTGCAGTCTGTTCAAGATGTGGGTATCTGTATATGGGAGTCTGTTCAAGATATATGTATCTGAATATGGCAGTCTGTTCAAGATGTATGTATCTGTATATGGCAGTCTCTTCAAGATGTATGTATCTGGATATGGCAGTCTGTTCAAGATGTGGGTATCTGGATATGGCAGTCTTCTCAAGATTTGGGTATCTGGATATGGCAGTCTGTTGAAGATGAATGTATCTGTATATGGCAGTCTGTTCAAGATGTATGTATCTAGATGTGGCAGTCTGTTCAATATGTGGATATCTAGGTATGGCAGTCTGTTCAAGGTGTGGGTATCTGGATATGGCAGTCTGTTCAAATGTATGTATCTGGATATCGCAGTATGTTCAAGATGTGGGTATCTAGATATGGCAGTCTGTTCAAGATGTGGGTATTTGGATATGGCAGTCTGCTCAAGATATGGGTATCTGGATATGGCAGTCTGTTCGAGATGTGGGTATCTGTATTGAGAGTCTGATCAAGATGTATGCATCTGTATATGGCAGTGAGTTCAAGATATATGTATCTGGATATATCAGTCTGCTCAAGATGTGGGTATGTGGATATGGCAGTTTGTTTAAGATATATGTATCTGGATATATCAGTCTGCTCAAGATGTGGGTATGTGGATATGGCAGTTTGTTCAACGTGTATGTATCTGGATATGGCAGTATGTTCAAGATGTGGATATCTTGATATGGCAGTCTGTTCAAGATGTGGGTATCTGTATATGGCAGACTGTTCAAGATGTGGGTGTCTGGATATTGCAGTCTGTTCAAGATGTATGTATCTTGATGTGGCAGTCTGTTCAAGATGTAAGTGTCTGGATATGGCAGTTTGTTTAAGATATATATATCTTGGTATATCTGTATGTTCAATGATGTGGGTATCTGGATATGGCAGGGTATTCAAGATGTATGTATCTGGATATGTCAGTCTGCTCAAGATGTGGGTATCTGGATATGGCACTTTGTTCAAGATGTATGTATCTGGATTTGGCAGTATTTTCAAGATGTGGATATCTGTATATGGCAGTCTGTTCAATATGTGGGTATCTAGATATATCAGTCTGTTCAACATGTGGGTATCTAGATATGACAGTCTGTTCAAGATGTGATTGTCTGGATATAGCAGTCTGTTCAAGATGTGTGTATCTGGATATGGCAGTCTGTTCAAGATGTGTATCTGGATATGGCAGTCTGTTCAAGATGTTGGTATCTAGATATGGCAGTCTGTTCAAGATGTGGGTATCTGTATATGGCAGACTGTTCAAAATGTGGGTATCTGGATATGGCAGTCTATTCAAGATGTATGTATCTGTATATGGCTGACTGTTCAAGATGTGGGTATCTAGATATGACAGTCTGTTCAAGATGTTGATATCTTGATATGGCAGTCTGTTCAAGATGTGGATGTCTGGATATGGCAGTCTGTTCAAGATGTGGGTGTCTGGATATGGCAGTTTCTTCAAGATGTGGGTATCTAGATATGGCAGTCTGTTCAAGATGTGGGTATCTGTATATGAGAGTCTGTTCAAGATGTATGTATCTTTATATGGCAGTGTGTTTAAGATGTGTGTATCTGGATATGGCAGTCTGTTCAAGATGTGGGTATCTGTATATGGGAGTCTGTTCAAGATATATGTATCTGATATGGCAGTCTGTTCAAGATGTATGTATCTGTATATGGCAGTCTCTTCAAGATGTATGTATCTGGATATGGCAGTCTGTTCAAGATGTGGGTATCTGGATATGGCAGTCTGTTCAAGATGTGGGTATCTGGATATGGCAGTCTGTTCAAGATGTGGGTATCTGGATATGGCAGTCTGTTCAAGATGTGGGTATCAGGATATGGCAGTCTGTTCAAGATGTGGATATCTAAATATGGCAGTTTGTTCAAGATGTGGTATCTGTATATGGCAGTCTGTTCAAGATGTGGGTATCTGTATATGACAGTCTGTTCAAAATGTATCCATCTGTATTTGGCAGTGTGTTCAAGATGTATATGTGGGTATCTGAATATGGCAGTCTGTTCAAGATGTATGTATCTGGATATGGCAGTCTGTTCAAGATGTGGGTATCTGGATATGGCAGTCTGTTCAAGATGTGTATCTAGATATGGCAGTCTGTTCAAGATGTGGGTATCTGGATATGGCAGTCTGTTCAAGATGTGGGTATCTGTATATGGCAGTCTGTTCAAGATATATGTATCTAAATATGGCAGTCTGTTCAAGATGTATGTATCTGTATATGGCAGACTGTTCAAAATGTGGGTAATTTGATATGGCAGTTTATTCAAGATGTATGTATCTGTATATGGCTGTCTGTTCAAAATGTGGTGATTGGATGTGGCAGACTGCTCAAGATGTATGTATCAGGATAGGGCAGTCTCTTCAAGATGTGGGTATCTGGATATGGCAGTCTGTTCAAGATGTGGGTATCTGGATATGACAGTTTGTTCAAGATGTATGTATCTGGATATGGCAGTCTGTTCAAGATGTGGGTATCAGGATATGGCATTCAGTTCAAGATGTGGATATCTAAATATGGCAGTTTGTTCAAAATGTAGGTATCTGTATATGGCAGTCTGTTTAAGATGATGTCGGTATCTGAATATGGCAGTTTGTTTAAGATATATATATCTGGTATATCAGTATGTTCAATGATGTGGGTATCTGGATATGGCAGGGTATTCAAGATGTATGTATCTGGATATGTCAGTCTGCTCAAGATGTGGGTATCTGGATATGGCAGTCTGTTCAAGATGTATGTATCTGGATATGGCAGTCTGTTCAAGATGTGGATATCTGTATATGGCAGTCTGTTCAAGATGTGGGTATCTAGATATGGCAGTCTGTTCAACATGTGGGTATCTAGATATGGCAGTCTGTTCAAGATGTGATTATCTGGATATGGCAGTCTGTTCAAGATGTGGGTATCTGGATATGGCAGTCTGTTCAAGATGTGGGTATCTAGATATGGCAGTCTGTTCAAGATGTGGATATCTGGATATGGCAGTCTGTTCAAGATGTGGGTATCTGATATGGCAGTCTGTTCAAGATGTGGGTATCTGAATATGGCAGTCTGTTCAAGATGTGGATATCTGTATATGGCAGTCTGTTCAAGATGTATGTATCTGTATATGGCAGTCTGTTCTGTATCTGGATATGGCAGTCTGTTCAAGATGTGGGTATCTGGATATGGCAGTCTGTTCAAGATGTATATATCTGTATATGGCAGTCTGTTGTTCAAGATGTTCAAGATGTGTATCTGGATATGGCAGTCTCTTCAAGATGTGGGTATCTGGATATGGCAGTCTGTTCAAGATGTTTGTATCTGGATATAGTCTGTTCAAGATGTAGGTATCTAGATATGGCAGTCTGTTCAAGATGTGGGTATCTAGATATGGCAGTCTGTTCAAGATGTGGGTATCTGAATATGGCAGTCTGTTTCAAGATGTGGATATCTGGATATGGCAGTCTGTTCAAGATGTGGGTATCTGGATATGGCAGTCTGTTCAAGATGTGGGGTATCTGATATGGCAGTCTGTTCAAGATGTGGATATCTGGATATGGCAGTCTGTTCAAGATGTGGGTATCTGGATATGGCAGTCTGTTCAAGATGTGGGTATCTGGATATGGCAGTCTGTTCAAGATGTATGTATCTGTATATGGCAGTCTGTTCAAGATGTATGTATCTGGATATGGCAGTCTGTTCAAGATGTATATATCTATATATGGCAGTCTGTTCAAGATGTGGATATCTAGATATGGCAGTCTGTTCAAGATGTGGGTATCTGATATGGCAGTCTGTTCAAGATGTATGTATCTGATATGGCAGTCTGTTCAAGATGTGGGTATCTGGATATGGCAGTCTGTTCAAGATGTGGGTATCTAGATATGGCAGTCTGTTCAAGATGTGGGTATCTGGATATGGCAGTCTGTTCAAGATGTGGGTATCTAGATATGGCAGTCTGTTCAAGATGTGGGTATCTGGTATATGGCAGTCTGTTCAAGATGTGGGTATCTAGATATGGCAGTCTGTTCAAGATGTAGGTATCTGGATATGGCAGTCTGTTCAAGATGTGGGTATCTGGATATGGCAGTCTGTTCAAGATGTATGTATCTGGATATGGCAGTCTGTTCAAGATGTGGGTATCTGGATATGGCAGTGTGTTCAAGATATATGTATCTGGATATGGCAGTCTGTTCAAGATGTGGGTATCTGGATATGGCAGTCTGTTCAAGATGTGGATATCTAGATATGGCAGTCTGTTCAAGATGTGGGTATCTGGATATGGCAGTCTGTTCAAGATGTGGGTATCTGGATATGGCAGTCTGTTCAAGATGTATGTGTATCTAGATATGGCAGTCTGTTCAAGATGTGGATATCTGGATATGGCAGTCTGTTCAAGATGTAGGTATCTGGATATGGCAGTCTGTTCAAGATGTGTCAAGATGTATCTAGATATGGCAGTCTGTTCAAGATGTATGTATCTGGATATGGCAGTCTGTTCAAGATGTGGGTATCTGAATATGGCAGTCTGTTCAAGATGTATGTATCTGGATATGGCAGTCTGTTCAAGATGTGGGTATCTGGATATGGCAGTCTGTTCAAGATGTGGGTATCTGGATATGGCAGTCTGTTCAAGATGTGGGTATCTGGATATGGCAGTCTGTTCAAGATGTATGTATCTGGATATGGCAGTCTGTTCAAGATGTATGTATCTGGATATGGCAGTCTGTTCAAGATGTGGGTATCTGATATGGCAGTTTGTTCAAGATGTATGTATCTGGATATGGCAGTCTGTTCAAGATGTGGGTATCTGGATATGGCAGTCTGTTCAAGATGTATGTATCTGGATATGGCAGTCTGTTCAAGATGTGGGTATCTGGATATGGCAGTCTGTTCAAGATGTGGGTATCTTGATATGGCAGTCTGTTCAAGATGTGGGTATCTGGATATGGCAGTCTGTTCAAGATGTATATATCTGGATATGGCAGTCTGTTCAAGATGTGGGTATCTGGATATGGCAGTCTGTTCAAGATGTATGTATCTGGATATGGCAGTCTGTTCAAGATGTGGGTATCTGTATATGGCAGTCTGTTCAAGATGTATGTATCTTTATATGGCAGTCTGTTCAAGATGTGGGTATCTGGATATGGCAGTCTGTTCAAGATGTGGGTATCTGTATATGGCAGTCTGTTCAAGATGTGGGTATCTGAATATGGCAGTCTGTTCAAGATATATATCTTGGTATATCAGTATGTTCAATGATGTGGGTATCTGGATATGGCAGTCTGTTCAAGATGTATGTATCTGGATATGTCAGTCTGTTCAAGATGTGGGTATCTGGATATGGCAGTCTGTTCAAGATGTATGTATCTGGATATGGCAGTCTGTTCAAGATGTGGATATCTGTATATGGCAGTCTGTTCAAGATGTGGGTATCTAGATATGGCAGTCTGTTCAAGATGTGGGTATCTAGATATGACAGTCTGTTCAAGATGTGATTGTCTGGATATAGCAGTCTGTTCAAGATGTGTATATCTGGATATGGCAGTCTGTTCAAGATGTATGTATCTGGATATGGCAGTCTGTTCAAGATGTGGGTATCTAGATATGGCAGTCTGTTCAAGATGTATGTATCTGTATATGGCAGTCTGTTCAAGATGTGGGTATCTAGATATGGCAGTCTGTTCAAGATGTTGGTATCTCTGATATGGCAGTCTGTTCAAGATGTATGATATCTGTATATGGCAGTCTGTTCAAGATGTGGGTATCTGGATATGGCAGTCTGTTCAAGATGTGGGTATCTAGATATGGCAGTCTGTTCAAGATGTGGGTATCTGTATATGGCAGTCTGTTCAAGATGTATGTATCTGATATGGCAGTGTGTTCAAGATGTGTGTATCTGGATATGGCAGTCTGTTCAAGATGTGGGTATCTGGATATGGCAGTCTGTTCAAGATATATGTATCTGGATATGGCAGTCTGTTCAAGATGTATGTATGGATATGGCAGTCTGTTCAAGATGTATGTATCTGGATATGGCAGTCTGTTCAAGATGTGGGTATCTGGATATGGCAGTCTGTTCAAGATGTGGGTATCTGTATATGGCAGTCTGTTCAAGATGATATGTATCTGTATATGGCAGTCTGTTCAAGATGTGATGTATCTGGATATGGCAGTCTGTTCAAGATGTATGTATCTGGATATGGCAGTCTGTTCAAGATGTGGGTATCTGGATATGGCAGTCTGTTCAAGATGTATGTATCTGGATATGGCAGTCTGTTCAAGATGTGGGTATCTGGATATGGCAGTCTGTTCAAGATGTGGGTATCTGGATATGGCAGTCTGTTCAAGATGTGGGTATCTGGATATATGGCAGTCTGTTCAAGATGTGGGTATCTGTATATGGCAGTCTGTTCAAGATGTGGGTATCTGGATATGGCAGTCTGTTCAAGATGTATGTATCTGATATGGCAGTCTGTTCAAGATGTGGATATCTGATATGGCAGTCTGTTCAAGATGTTGGTATCTGTATCTCTGATATGGCAGTCTGTTCAAGATGTGGGTATCTGGATATGGTCAGTCAAGATGTTATCAATGGATGTTCAAGATGTGGGTATCAAGATATGGCAGTCTGTTCAAGATGTGGGTATCTTGATATGGCAGTCTGTTCAAGATGTGGGTATCTGTATATGGCAGTCTGTTCAAGATGTGGGTATCTGGTATCTGATATGGCAGTCTGTTCAAGATGTAGGTATCTGATATATGGCAGTCTGTTCAAGAGATGTGTGGATGTGGGTATCTGGTAGTCTGTTCAAGATGTGATGTATCTGGATATAGTCTGTTCAAGATGTGGTATCTGATATGGCAGTCTGTTCAAGATGTGGGTATCTGATATATATGGCAGTCTGTTCAAGATGTGTATGTATCTGGATATGGCAGTCTGTTCAAGATGTGATATATGTATCTGAATATGGCAGTCAAGATGTGTTCTGTAGATGTTATATGTATCTGGATATGGCAGTCTGTTCAAGATGTGGGATATATCTGTATCTGATATGGCAGTCTGTTCAAGATGTGGGTATCTGGATATGGCAGTCTGTTCAAGATGTGGATATCTAGATATGGCAGTCTGTTCAAGATGTGGGTATCTAGATATGGCAGTCTGTTCAAGATGTGTGGTATCTGGATATGGCAGTCTGTTCAAGATGTAGGTATCTGGATATGGCAGTCTGTTCAAGATGTGGGTATCTGGATATGGCAGTCTGTTCAAGATGTGGTATCTGGATATGGCAGTCTGTTCAAGATGTGGGTATCTGGTGGCAGTCTGTTCAAGATGTGGGTATCTGGATATGGCAGTCTGTTCAAGATGTATGTATCTGGATATGGCAGTCTGTTCAAGATGTATGTATCTGGATATGGCAGTCTGTTCAAGATGTGGATATCTGGATATGGCAGTCTGTTCAAGATGTATGTATCTGGATATGGCAGTCTGTTCTGGATATGGCAGTTTGATGTGGGTATCTGGATATGGCAGTTTGTTCAAGATGTGGGTATCTGGATATGGCAGTCTGTTCAAGATGTGGGTATCTGGATATGGCAGTCTGTTCAAGATGTGGGTATCTAGATATGGCAGTCTGTTCAAGATGTGTGTATCTGGATATGGCAGTCTGTTCAAGATGTGGGTATCTGTATATGGCAGTCTGTTCAAGATGTGGATATCTGGATATGGCAGTCTGTTCAAGATGTGGATATCTGGATATGGCAGTCTGTTCAAGATGTGGGTATCTGATATGGCAGTCTGTTCAAGATGTGGGTATCTGGATATGGCAGTCTGTTCAAGATGTGGGTATCTGGATATGGCAGTCTGTTCAAGATGTATGGGTATCTGATATGGCAGTCTGTTCAAGATGTGGGTATCTGTATATGGCAGTCTGTTCAAGATGTATGTATCTGTTCAAGATATGGCAGTCTGTTCAAGATGTATGTATCTGGATATGGCAGTCTGTTCAAGATGTGGGTATCTGAATATGGCAGTCTGTTCAAGATGTATATATCTGGATATGGCAGTCTGTTCAAGATGTGGGTATCTGGATATGGCAGTCTGTTCAAGATGTGGGTATCTAGATATGGCAGTCTGTTCAAGATGTGGGTATCTATATATGGCAGTCTGATATGGCAGTCTGTTCAAGATTGGGTATCAGTCTGTTCAATGATGTATGTATCTGGATATGGCAGTCTGTTCAAGATGTGGGTATCTGGATATGGCAGTTCAAGATGTATGTATCTGGATATGGCAGTCTGTTCAAGATGTGTATCTGATATGGCAGTCTGTTCAAGATGTATGTATCTGGATATGGCAGTCTGTTCAAGATGTGGTATCTGATATGGCAGTCTGTTCAAGATGTGGGTATCTGATATGGCAGTCTGTTCAAGATGTGATTATCTGGATATGGCAGTCTGTTCTGTATCACATCTATATGGCAGTCTGTTCAAGATGTGGGTATCTGGATATGGCAGTCTGTTCAAGATGTATGTATCTGTATATGGCAGTCTGTTCAAGATGTGGGTATCTAGATATGGCAGTCTGTTCAAGATGGATATCAGATATGGCAGTCTGTTCAAGATGTGGATATCTGGATATGGCAGTCTGTTCAAGATGTATGTATCTGGATATGGCAGTCTGTTCAAGATGTGGTATCTGTGGCAGTCTGTTCAAGATAATGGGTCTCTGATATGGCAGTCTGTTCAAGATGTGGGTATCTGTATATGGCAGTCTGTTCAAGATGTGTGTATCTGGATATGGCAGTCTGTTCAAGATGTGGGTATCTGGATATGGCAGTCTGTTCAAGATGTATGGTATCTGTATATGGCAGTCTGTTCAAGATGTGGGTATCAGTCTGTTGAGTATGGCAGTCTCTTCAAGATGTGGGTATCTGAGATATGGCAGTCTGTTCAAGATGTGGGTATCTGAATATGGCAGTCTGTTCAAGATGTATGTATCTAGATATGGCAGTCTGTTCAAGATGTGGATATCTGGATATGGCAGTCTGTTCAAGATGTGGGTATCTGGATATGGCAGTCTGTTCAAATGTGGTATCTGATATGGCAGTTTGTTCAAGATGTGGGTATCTAGATATGGCAGTCTGTTCAAGATGTGGGTATCTGGATATGGCAGTCTGTTCAAGATGTGGATATCTAGATATGGCAGTCTGTTCAAGATGTGGGTATCTAGATGGCAGTCTGTTCAAGATGTGTGGTATCTGGATATGGCAGTCTGTTCAAGATGTGGGTATCTGATATGGCAGTCTGTTCAAGATAATATGTATCTGGATATGGCAGTCTGTTCAAGATGTTGGTATTTGGATATGGCAGTCTGTTCAAGATGTGGATATCTGGATATGGCAGTCTGTTCAAGATGTGGGTATCTGATATGGCAGTCTGTTCAAGATGTGGGTATCTGGATATGGCAGTCTGTTCAAGATGTGGGTATCTGATATGGCAGTCTGTTCAAGATGTATGTATCTGGATATGGCAGTCTGTTCAAGATGTGGGTATATGGCAGTCTGTTCAAGATGATATCTGGCAGTCTGTTCAAGATGTGGGTATCTGTATATGGCAGTCTGTTCAAGATGTGGTATCTGATATGGCAGTCTGTTCAAGATGTGGGTATCTATATGGCAGTCTGTTCAAGATGTATGTATCTGGATATGGCAGTCTGTTCAAGATGTGGGTATCTGGATATGGCAGTCTGTTCAAGATGTGGGTATCTGGATATGGCAGTCTGTTCAAGATGTGGGTATCTGGATATGGCAGTCTGTTCAAGATGTGGGTATCTGGATATGGCAGTCTGTTCAAGATGTATGTATCTGGATATGGCAGTCTGTTCAAGATGTGTATCTGGATATGGCAGTCTGTTCAAGATGTGGGTATCAGATATGGCAGTCTGTTCAAGATGTGGGTATCTGGATATGGCAGTCTGTTCAAGATGTGGGTATCTAGATATGGCAGTCTGTTCAAGATGTGGGTATCTGGATATGGCAGTCTGTTCAAGATGTGGGTATCTGATATGGCAGTCTGTTCAAGATGTATGTATCTGTATATGGCAGTCTGTTCAAGATGTGTATCTGGATATGGCAGTCTGTTCAAGATGTATGTATCTGGATATGGCAGTCTGTTCAAGATGTGGGTATCTGGATATGGCAGTCTGTTCAAGATGTGGGTATCTGGATATGGCAGTCTGTTCAAGATGTGGATATCTGGATATGGCAGTCTGTTCAAGATGTGGGTATCTGTATATGGCAGTCTGTTCAAGATGTGGGTATCTGGATATGGCAGTCTGTTCAAGATGTGGGTATCTGGATATGGCAGTCTGTTCAAGATGTGGGTATCTGATATGGCAGTCTGTTCTGTATCTGATATGGCAGTCTGTTCAAGATGTATGTATCTGTATATGGCAGTCTGTTCAAGATGTGGGTATCTGGATATGGCAGTCTGTTCAAGATGTGGGTATCTGGATATGGCAGTCTGTTCAAGATGTATGGTATCTGGATATGGCAGTCTGTTCAAGATGTGGTATGATATGGCAGTCTGTTCAAGATGTGGGTATCTGGATATGGCAGTTTGTTCAAGATGTATGTATCTGGATATGGCAGTCTGTTCAAGATGTGGGTATCTCTGATATGGCAGTCTGTTCAAGATGTGGGTATCATGTGATATGGCAGTCTGTTCAAGATGTATGTATCTGGATATGGCAGTCTGTTCAAGATGTGGGTATCTGGATATGGCAGTCTGTTCAAGATGTGGGTATCTGGATATGGCAGTCTGTTCAAGATGTGGGTATCTGGATATGGCAGTCTGTTCAAGATGTGGGTATCTGGATATGGCAGTCTGTTCAAGATGTCAAGATGGATATCTGGATATGGCAGTCTGTTCAAGATGTGGGTATCTGATGGTATCTAAATATGGCAGTCTGTTCAAGATGTGGGTATCTGTATATGGCAGTCTGTTCAAGATGTGGGTATCTGTATATGATATGGCAGTCTGTTCAAGATGTGTATCTGGATATGTATCTCAAGATGTGGGTATCTGGATATGGCAGTCTGTTCAAGATGTATGTATCTGGATATGATATGGCAGTCTGTTCAATATGTGGGTTCTAGATAGATCAAGGCATATGGCAGTCTGTTCAAGATGTGTAGTCTGTTCAAGATGTATCTGAATATGGCAGTCTGTTCAAGATATGGCAGTCTGTTCAAGATGTATGTATCTGGATATGGCAGTCTGTTCAAGATGTGGGTATCTGGATATGGCAGTCTGTTCAAGATGTGGATATCTGATATGGCAGTCTGTTCAAGATGTGGATATCTCAAGATATGGCAGTCTGTTCAAGATGTGGTATCTGATATGGCAGTCTGTTCAAGATGTGGGTATCTGATATGGCAGTCTGTTCAAGATGTGGGTATCTGTATATGGCAGTCTGTTCAAGATGTATGTATCTATGTATCTGGATATGGCAGTCTGTTCAAGATGTATGTATCTGGATATATATGGCAGTCTGTTCAAGATGTATGTATCTGGATATGGCAGTCTGTTCAAGATATATGTATCTGGATATGGCAGTCTGTTCAAGATGTGGGTATCTGGATATGGCAGTCTGTTCAAGATGTGGGTATCTGGATATGGCAGTCTGTTCAAGATGTGGGATATCTGCTTATATGGCAGTCTGTTCAAGATGTGGGTATCTAGATATGGCAGTCTGTTCAAGATGTGGGTATCTGTATATGGCAGTCTGTTCAAGATGTGGAAATCTGTATATGGCAGTCTGTTCAAGATGTATGTATCTGTATATGGCAGTCTGTTCAAGATGTATGTATCTGAATATGGCAGTCTGTTCAAGATGTGGGTATCTGGATATGGCAGTCTGTTCAAGATGAATGAATATCTGGATATGGCAGTCTGTTCAAGATGTGGGTATCTAGATATGGCAGTCTGTTCAAGATGTGGGTATCTGGATATGGCAGTCTGTTCAAGATGTATCTGGATATGGCAGTCTGTTCAAGATGTGGGTATCTGGATATGGCAGTCTGTTCAAGATGTGGGTATCTGGATATGGCAGTCTGTTCAAGATGTTGATATCTGGATATGGCAGTCTGTTCAAGATGTGGATATCTGGATATGGCAGTCTGTTCAAGATGTGGGTATCTGTATATGGCAGTCTGTTCAAGATGTGGGTATCTGGATATGGCAGTCTGTTCAAGATGTATGTATCTGTATATGGCAGTCTGTTCAAGATGTATGTATCTGGATATGGCAGTCTGTTCAAGATGTGGGTATCTATATATGGCAGTCTGTTCAAATGTGATATCTGGATATGGCAGTCTGTTCAAGATGTATGTATCTGTATATGGCAGTCTGTTCAAGATGGGTATTTGATATAGTCTGTTCAAGATGTGGCAGTCTGTATATGGCAGTGTTCAAGATGTGGTATCTGTATATGGCAGTCTGTTCAAGATGTGGGTATCTAGATATGGCAGTCTGTTCAAGATGTGGTTATCTAGATATGGCAGTCTGTTCAAGATGTGGGTATCTGATATGGGTTTGTTCAAGATGATATCTAGATATGGCAGTCTGTTCAAGATGTGTGTATCAGGATATGGCAGTCTGTTTAAGATGTTCAAGATGTATCTAGATATGGCAGTCTCTTCAAGATGTGGGTATCTGGATATGGCAGTCTGTTCAAGATGTGGGTATCTGGATATGACAGTTTGTTCAAGATGTATGTATCTGGATATGGCAGTCTGTTCAAGATGTGGGTATCAGGATATGGCATTCAGTTCAAGATGTGGATATCTAAATATGGCAGTTTGTTCAAAATGTAGGTATCTGTATATGGCAGTCTGTTTAAGATGTCGGTATCTGAATATGGCAGTTTGTTTAAGATATATATATCTTGGTATATCAGTATGTTCATGATGTGGGTATCTGGATATGGCAGGGTATTCAAGATGTATGTATCTGGATATGTCAGTCTGCTCAAGATGTGGGTATCTGGATATGGCAGTTTGTTCAAGATGTATGTATCTGGATTTGGCAGTATTTTCAAGATGTGGATATCTGTATATGGCAGTCTGTTCAATATGTGGGTATCTAGATATATCAGTCTGTTCAACATGTGGGTATCTAGATATGACAGTCTGTTCAAGATGTGATTATCTGGATATGGCAGTCTGTTCAAGATGTGTGTATCTAGATATGGCAGTCTGTTCAAGATGTATATATCTGGATATGGCAGTCTGTTCAAGATGTTGGTATCTAGATATGGCAGTCTGTTCAAGATGTGGGTATCTGTATATGGCAGTCTATTCAAGATGTATGTATCTGTATATGGCTGACTGTTCAAGATGTGGGTATCTAGATATGACAGTCTGTTCAAGATGTTGATATCTTGATATGGCAGTCTGTTCAAGATGTGGATGTCTGGATATGGCAGTCTGTTCAAGATGTGGGTATCTGGATATGGCAGTCTCTTCAAGATGTGGGTATCTGATATGGCAGTCTGTTCAAGATGTATGTATCTATATGGCAGTCTGTTCAAGATATGTATGTATCTGGATATGGCAGTCTGTTCAAGATGTGGGTATCTGAATATGGCAGTCTGTTCAAGATATATATATCTGGTATGGCAGTCTGTTCTGTATCTGGATATGGCAGTCTGTTCAAGATGTGGGTATCTGGATATGGCAGTCTGTTCAAGATATGGGTATCTGGATATGGCAGTCTGTTCAAGATGTGGGTATCTGGATATGGCAGTCTGTTCAAGATGATGTGTGTATCTGGATATGGCAGTCTGTTCAAGATGTGGGTATCTGGATATGGCAGTCTGTTCAAGATGTTGGGTATCTAGATATGGCAGTCTGTTCAAGATATGTAGATATGTATCTGTATATGGCAGTCTGTTCAAGATGTGGGTATCTGGATATGGCAGTCTGTTCAAGATGTGGGTATCTGGATATGGCAGTCTGTTCAAGATGTGGGTATCTAGATATGGCAGTCTGTTCAAGATGTTGATATCTGATATGGCAGTCTGTTCAAGATGTGGATGTATGGCAGTCTGTTCAAGATGTGGGTATCTCTGATATGGCAGTCTGTTCAAGATGTGGGTATCTAGATATGGCAGTCTGTTCAAGATGTGGGTATCTGTATATGGCAGTCTGTTCAAGATGTGGGTATCTTTATATGGCAGTCTGTTCAAGATGTGTGTATCTGGATATGGCAGTCTGTTCAAGATGTGGGTATCTGGATATGGCAGTCTGTTCAAGATGTGGGTATCTGGATATGGCAGTCTGTTCAAGATATGGGTATCTGGTATATCAGTCAGTCTGTTCAAGATGTGGGTATCTGGATATGAGCAGTCTGTTCAAGATGTATGTATCTGGATATGGCAGTATGTTCAAGATGTGGGTATCTGGATATGGCAGTTTGTTCAAGATGTGGGTATCTGGATATGGCAGTCTGTTCAAGATGTGGGTATCTGTATATGGCAGTCTGTTCAAGATGTGGGTATCTTGATATATCAGTCTGTTCAAGATGTGGGTATCTGATATGGCAGTCTATGTATATCAGTCTGTTCAAGATGTGGGTATCTGGATATGGCAGTCTGTTCAAGATGTGGGTATCTGGATATGGCAGTCTGTTCAAGATGTGGGTATCTGGATATGGCAGTCTGTTCAAGATGTATGTATCTGATATGGCAGTCTGTTCAAGATGTGGGTATCTGTATATGGCAGTCTGTTCAAGATGTGGGTATCTAGATATGGCAGTCTGTTCAAGATGTGGGTATCTTGATATGGCAGTCTGTTCAAGATGTGGGTGTCTGGATATGGCAGTCTGTTCAAGATGTGGGTATCTGGATATGGCAGTCTGTTCAAGATGTGGGTATCTGGATATGGCAGTCTGTTCAAGATGTGGGTATCTGTATATGGCAGTCTGTTCAAGATGTATGTATCTGATATGGCAGTCTGTTCAAGATGTGGGTATCTGGATATGGCAGTCTGTTCAAGATGTGGGTATCTGTATATGGCAGTCTGTTCAAGATGTATGTATCTGGATATGGCAGTCTGTTCAAGATGTATGTATCTGGATATGGCAGTCTGTTCAAGATGTGGGTATCTGGATATGGCAGTCTGTTCAAGATGTGGGTATCTGGATATGGCAGTCTGTTCAAGATGTGGGTATCTGGATATGGCAGTCTGTTCAAGATGAATGTATCTGTATATGGCAGTCTGTTCAAGATGTATGTATCTAGATATGGCAGTCTGTTCAAGATGTGGATATCTAGGATATGGCAGTCTGTTCAAGATGTGGGTATCTGGATATGGCAGTCTGTTCAAGATGTGTGTATCTGGATATGGCAGTCTGTTCAAGATGTGGGTATCTGGATATGGCAGTCTGTTCAAGATGTGGGTATCTGGATATGGCAGTCTGTTCAAGATGTGGATATCTAGATATGGCAGTTCAAGATGTGGGTAGATGTATGGCAGTCTGTTCAAGATGTGGGTATATGGCAGTCTGTTCAAGATGTATGTATCTGTATATGGCAGTCTGTTCAAGATGTATGTATCTGGATATGGCAGTCTGTTCAAGATGTGGGTATCTGGATATGGCAGTCTGTTCAAGATGTGGGTATCTGGATATGGCAGTCTGTTCAAGATGTGGGTATCTGGATATGGCAGTCTGTTCAAGATGTGGGTATCTGGATATGGCAGTCTGTTCAAGATGTATGTATCTGATATGGCAGTCTGTTCAAGATGTGGGTATCTGGATATGGCAGTCTGTTCAAGATGTATGTATCTGGATATGGCAGTCTGTTCAAGATGTATGTATCTGATATGGCAGTCTGTTCAAGATGTATGTATCTGGATATGGCAGTCTGTTCAAGATGTGGATATCTGGATATGGCAGTCTGTTCAAGATGTATATCTGGATATGGCAGTCTGTTCAAGATGTGGGTATCTGGATATGGCAGTCTGTTCAAGATGTATGTATCTGGATATGGCAGTCTGTTCAAGATGTGGGTATCTAGGTATGGCAGTCTGTTCAAGATGTGGGTATCTGGATATGGCAGTCTGTTCAAGATGTATGTATCTGATATGGCAGTCTGTTCAAGATGTGGGTATCTGGATATGGCAGTCTGTTCAAGATGTGGGTATCTTGATATGGCAGTCTGTTCAAAATGTGGGTATATGAATATGGCAGTCAGTTCAAGATGTGGATATCTAGATATGGCAGTCTGTTCAAGATGTAGGTATCTGTATATGGCAGTCTGTTCAAGATGTGGGTATCTGTATAGAGAGTCTAATCAAGATGTATGTATCTGTATATGGCAGTCTGTTCAAGATGTATGTATCTGGATATGGCAGTCTGTTCAAGATGTGGGTATCTGGATATGGCAGTCTGTTCAAGATGATATGTATCTGGATATGGCAGTCTGTTCAAGATGTGGGTATCTGGATATGGCAGTCTGTTCAAGATGTGGGTATCTGGATATGGCAGTCTGTTCAAGATGTGGATATCTAGATATGGCAGTCTGTTCAAGATGTAGGTATCTGGATATGGCAGTCTGTTCAAGATGTGGTATCTGATATGGCAGTCTGTTCAAGATGTGGGTATCTGGATATGGCAGTCTGTTCAAGATGTATGTATCTGTATATGGCAGTCTGTTCAAGATGCATGTATCTGGATATGGCAGTCTGTTCAAGATGTGGGTATCTGGATATGGAGTCTGTTCAAGATGTCTGTATCTAGACATGGCAATCTGTTCAAGATGTATGTATCTGAGTATGGCAGTTTGTTTAAGATATATGTATCTGGATATGGCAGTTTGTTCAAGATGTGGATGTCTGGATATGGCAGTCTGTTCAAGATGTATGTATCTGGATATGGCAGTCTGTTCAAGATGTGGGTATCTGGATATGGCAGTCTATTCAAGATGTATGTATCTGTATATGGCAGTCTGTTCAAGATGTGGGTATCAGGATATGGCAGTCTCTTCAAGATGTGGGTATCTGGATATGGCAGTCTGTTCAAGATGTGGATATCTGGATATGGCAGTCTGTTCAAGATGTGGGTATCTGGATATGGCAGTCTGTTCAAGATGTGGGTATCTGGATATGGCAGTCTGTTCAAGATGTATGTATCTGGATATGGCAGTCTGTTCAAGATGTGGGTATCTGTATATGGGAGTCTGTTCAAGATGTGGGTATCTGGATATGGCAGTCTATTCAAGATGTATGTATCTGTATATGGCTGTCTGTTCAAGATGTGGGTGTCTGGATATGGCAGTCTGTTCAAGATGTATGTAACTGTATATGGCAGTCTGCTCACGATGCATGTATCTGGATAGGGCAGTCTCTTCAAGATGTGGGTGTTTGGATATGAGAGTCTGTTCAAGATGTCTGTATCTGGACATGGCAATCTGTTCAAGATGTATGTATCTGAGTATGGCAGTTTGTTTAAGATATATGTATCTGGATATGGCAGTTTGTTCAAGATGTGGATGTCTGGATATGGCAGTCTGTTCAAGATGTATATATCTGGATATGGCAGTTTCTTCAAGATGTGGGTATTTGGATATGGCAATCTGCTCAAGATGTATGTATCTAGATGTGGCAGTCTGTTCAATATGTGGATATCTAGGTATGGCAGTCTGTTCAAGTTGTGGGTATCTATATATGGCAGTCTGTTCAAGGTGTATGTATCTAGATATGGCAGTCTGTTCAATATGTGGGTATCTGGATATGGCAGTCTGTTCATTATGTGGGTATATGGATATGGCAGTCTGTTCAAGATGTGGGTATCTGGATATGTCAGTCAGTTCAAGTTGTGGATATCTAGATATGGCAGTCTGTTCAAGATGTAGTTATCTGTATATGGCAATCTGTTCAAGATGTGGGTATCTGTATGGAGAGTCTGATCAAGATGTATGCATCTGTATATGGCAGTGTGTTCAAGATATATGTATCTGGATATGGCAGTCTGTTTAAGATGTGGGTATCTGAATATGGCAGTTTGTTTAAGATATATATATCTGGATATGGCAGTTTGTTCAAAATGTGGGTATCTGGATATGGCAGTCTGTTCAAGATGTGGATATCTAGATATGGCCTTCTGTTCAAGATGTAGGTATCTGGATATGGCAGTCTGTTCAAGATGTGAGTTTTTGGATATGGCAGTCTGCTCAAGATGTATGTATCTGGATATGGCAGTCTCTTCAAGATGTGGGAATCTGGATGTGGCAGTCTATTCAAGATGTATGTATCTGTATATGGCAGTCTGTTCAAGATGTGGGTATCAGGATATCCAATCTGTTAGGGATGTTGGTATCTGGATATGGTGGTCTCTTCAAGATATGGATATCTAGATATGGCAGTCTGCTCAAGATGTGGGTATCTGTATATGGCAGTTTTATCAAGATATGGGTATCTCGATATGGCAGTCTGTTTAAGATGTGGGTATCTGAATATGGCAGTTTGTTTAAGATATATATATATGGGTATGTCAGTCTGCACAAAACTTGGGTATCTAGATATGGCAGTCTGTTCAAGATGTATGTATCTGGATATGGCAGTCAGTTCAAGATGTGGATATCTAGATATGGCAGTCTGTTCAAGATGTAGGTATCTGTATATGGCAGTCTGTTCAAGATGTGGGTATCTGTATAGAGAGTCTGATCAAGATGTATGCATCTGTATATGGCAGTGTGTTCAAGATATATGTATCTGGGTATGGCAGTCTGTTTAAGATGTGGGTATCTGAATATGGCAATTTGCTTAAGATATATATATCTGGGTATGTCAGTCTGCACAAAATGTGGGTATCTGGACATGGCAGTTTGTTCAAAATGTGGGTATCTGGATATGGCAGTCTGTTCAAGATGTGGCTATCTAGATATGGCAGTCTGTTCAAGATGTAGGTATCTGGATATGGCAGTCTCTTCAAGATGTGGATATCTAGATATGGCAGTCTGTTCAAGATGTAGGTATCTGGATATGGCAGTCTGTTCAAGATGTGGGTTTTTGGATATGGCAGTCTGCTCAAGATGTATGTAACTGTATATGGCAGTCTGCTCACGATGTATGTATCTGGATAGGGCAGTCTCTTCAAGATGTGGGTGCTTGGATATGGGAGTCTGTTCAAGATGTCTGTATCTGGACATGGCAATCTGTTCAAGATGTATGTATCTGAGTATGGCAGTTTGTTTAAGATATATGTATCTGGATATGGCAGTTTGTTCAAGATGTATGTATCTGGATATGGCAGTCTGTTCAAGATGTGGGTATCTGGATATGGCAGTCTATTCAAGATGTGTGTATCTGTATATGGCAGTCTGTTCAAGATGTGGGTATCAGGATATGGCAGTCTCTTCAAGATGTGGGTATCTGTTTATGGCAGTCTTTTCAAGATGTGGATATCTAGATATGGCAGTCTGTTCAAGATGTGGGTATCTGTATATGGCAGTCTGTTCAAGATGTGGGTATCTGTATATGAGAGTCTGTTCAAGATGTATGTATCTTTATATGGCAGTCTGTTGAAGATGTATGTATCTGGATATGGCAGTCTGTTCAAGATGTAGGTATCTGGATATGGCAGTCTCTTCAAGATGTGGATATCTAGATATGGCAGTCTGTTCAAGATGTAGGTATCTGGATATGGCAGTCTGTTCAAGATGTGGGTTTTTTGATATGGCAGTCTGCTCAAGATGTATGTAACTGTATATGGCAGTCTGCTCACGATGTATGTATCTGGATAGGGCAGTCTCTTCAAGATGTGGGTGTTTGGATATGGGAGTCTGTTCAAGATGTCTGTATCTGGACATGGCAATCTGTTCAAGATGTATGTATCTGAGTATGGCAGTTTGTTTAAGATATATGTATCTGGATATGGCAGTTTGTTCAAGATGTAGGTATCTGGATATGGCAGTTTGTTCAAGATGTATGTATCTGGATATGGCAGTCTGTTCAAGATGTGGGAATCTGGATATGGCAGTCTATTCAAGATGTGTGTATCTGTATATGGCAGTCTCTTCAAGATGTGGGTATCTGTTTATGGCAGTCTGTTCAAGATGTGGATATCTAGATATGGCAGTCTGTTCAAGATGTGGGTATCTGGATATGGCAGTCTCTTCAAGATGTGGATATCTAGATATGGCAGTCTGTTCAAGATGTGGGTATCTGGATATGGCAGTCTGTTCAAGATGTATGTATCTGTATATGGCAGTCTGTTCAAGATGTGGGTATCTGTATATGGAAGTCTGTTCAAGATGTATGTATCTTTATATGGCAGTGTGTTCAAGATGTGGGTATCTGGATATGGCAGTCTGTTCAAGATGTGGATATCTAGATATGGCAGTGTGTTCAAGATGTGGGTATCTGGATATGTCAGTCTGTTCAAGATGTATGTATCTGGATATGGCAATCTGTTCAAGATGTATTTATCTGAGTATGGCAGTTTGTTTAAGATATATGTATCTGGATATTGCAGTTTGTTCAAGATGTGGATGTCTGGATATGGCAGTCTGTTCAAGATGTATGTATCTGGATATGGCAGTCTGTTCAAGATGTGGGTATCTGGATATGGCAGTCTATTCAAGATGTATGTATCTGTATATGGCAGTGTGTTCAAGATGTGGGTATCAGGATATGGCAGTCTCTTCAAGATGTGGGTATCTGGATATGGCAGTCTGTTCAAGATGTGGATATCTAGATATGGCAGTCTGTTCAAGATGTAAGTATCTGGATATGGCAGTCTGTTCAAGATGTGGGTTTTTGGATATGGCAGTCTGCTCAAGATGTATGTATCTGGATATGGCAGTCTCTTCAAGATGTGGGTATCTGGATATGGCAGTCTGTTCAAGATGTGGGTATCTGGATATGGCAGTCTCTTCAAGATGTGGATATCTAGATGTGGCAGTCTGTTCAAGATGTAGGTATCTGGATATGGCGCTCTGTTCAAGATGTATGTATCTGTATATGTCAATCTGTTCAAGATGTGGGTATCTGTATATGGGAGTCTGTTCAAGATGTATATATCTTTATATGGCAGTGTGTTCAAGATGTGGGTATCTGGATGTGGCAGTCTGTTCAAGATGTGGATATCTGGATATGGCAGTGTGTTCAAAATGTGGGTATCTGGATATGGCAGACTGTTCAAGATGTGGGTATCTGGGTATGGCAGTCTTCATCATACTTCTTTGTTTTGCTGCCATTTCAAAGTTAGTAATTTGTAGTTTGTCATGACAGGAACTTACTTGGTAAGTCTAAAAACATCTTTCATTCTCAGGTTGTGCTTACTTGTGCTTTCATGTCTCACAGAGTAGTTCTTCAACAAAGTTGTGATATTCTGAAAACAATGCAGGATAAACTGTAGATGTAAGAAGTCTACCATGATGCCACTGCTCTTCAAAGTTTTGAACTTGGCCAAATTAATTACTTAATTTTTCAATTTTTTTGATACAACTCATCAATAACAATCTCAAAGTTATAATTGTATCTCATTCATGTTCTTGATGGAGTCTAAAATTAGACAATCCAGACTCAATAATTTTTGAACACTCGACGTTTATATGACCGATATGCCCTTTAAATCATGCGTTTATTTGGTAGGCACGCTCGGAGATTCCAACTTTCAGATAAGTAACTGTTCAATAGTCCAATATAGCAGAACAACAGATTTTTGTAAGCAGGTCACTCATCAGCTCTGTGGAATCCCAAGTACATCATTGATTCATGGTCACCTTGATTGGATACTTTCCAACTTAGAGAAGCTCACCATGGTTCACTGTTTTCATCATTTTGTGCCTGTCCTTTCATCTAAGCCTGGCATGGCCGAGCGCGTAAGGCGTGCGACTCGTAATCCGAGGGTCGCGGGTTCGCGCCCACGTCGCGCTAAACATGCTCGCCCTCCCAGCCGTGGGGGTGTATAATGTGACGGTCAATCCCACTATTCGTTGGTAAAAGAGTAGCCCAAGTTGGCGGTGGGTGGTGATGACAAGCTGCCTTCCCTCTAGTCTTACACTGCTAAATTAGGGACGGCTAGCAGAGATAGCCCTCGAGTAGCTTTGTGCGAAATTCCAAAACAAACAAACAAACCTTTCATCTATTGAAGAAACGACTTGTGTTTTAAAAAATATCGATAAGAAATATAGATCAGTTAATCTTATTTCTGTAGAAGAAAAAATTTTAGAGCTTTGTAGAATAACTTAGTGAAATATTCTAAGAAGAAAAAAAGAAACATCTAAATAGAAAGGGGATACTTTCCCTTTACATACGACAGTGATTAATCTTCTGAACGTAGATAATGAAAAAATATCTCAGTTGCATACCTTAATATAAAATTACAGCAAAGTCAATTTTAGTTTTAACACATATAATGTGATTATCTTACTGTTACTATTAGTACTTGAAACCCAACTGATTTCTATAACCACACAATGATCAAGCCGACCGACCGATTAATAAGAGCGTCATCATATGGTTTGTTTGTTTGTTTTGAATTCGCGCAAAGCTACTCGAGAGCTCTCTGCGCTAGCTGTCCCTAATTTAGCAATGTAAGACTAGAGGGAAGGCAGCTAGTCATCACCACTTACCGCCAACTCTTGGGCTACTCTTTTACCAACGAATAGTGGGATTGACCGTCACATTGTAATGCCCCTACGGCTGAAAGCGCAAAGCTTCTCGAAGGCTATCTGCGCTAGCCATCCCTAATTTAGCAGTGTAAGACTAGAGGAAAGGCAGCGAGTCATCACCACCCACCGTCAACTCTTGGGCTACTCTTTTACCAACGAATAGTGGGATTGAACATCACATTATAACACTTCCACGGCTGAAAGGAGAGCATGTTTGGTACGACGGGGATTCGAACCTGCGACCCTGGTATTACGAGTCGAACGCCTTAACACGCTACTATGTAAAGAGAGATAATTTCGTTACACAGAAACTATAAATGCTCACTATATTCTCAAACATATCCATGACAATCTCCAGCTGCAGTTTAACTTTTTATATCTCAAAACAGCCAACATCTACAGTAAACTATCATGAGCCGTATCAGCTAACTACTAGCTACGTTTATTATCATTACAATGTGTAAAGTTAGCCACCACATCAAATAATCTTTTTCCCATGGCTGAGCAGTTACAAACATTACACATTTGCGAGTTTTTAAATTCCAAATCTTGATATTTCTTGTGGCCTATAAACCACCTCTAAACTTGATGGATAGGTTCATTAATCATCTTTTCAAAATTTGATAATCAATTAATATCTCTATTATTAATTATTAATTATATATTAATTAATATATTATTTGTTTTATAAAAAACAAGAGGGAGATTGAAATGTATTTTTAAAGTAATTCAATAACTAACTTCAGTTGTCACAGAGTAAACTTTATATTTTTAAAATAATCTAGTAACTAACTTCAGTTGTCACAGAGTAAACTTTATATTTTTTAAAGTAATTCAGTAACTAACTTCAGCTGTCACAGAGTAAACTTTATATTTTAAAGTAATTCAGTAACTAACTTCAGTTGTCACAGAGTAAACTTTATAGTTTTAAAGTAATCCAGAAACTAACTTCAGTTGTCACAGAGTAAACTTTATATTTTTAAAATAATCCAGTAACTAACTTCAGTTGTCACAGAGTAAACTTTATAGTTTTAAAGTAATCCAGTAACTAACTTCAGTTGTCACAGAGTAAACTTTATATTTTTAAAGTAATTCAGTAACTAACTTCAGTTGTCACAGAGTAAACTTTATATTTTAAAGTAATTCAGTAACTAACTTCAGTTGTCACAGAGTAAACTTTATAGTTTTAAAGTAATCCAGTAACTAACTTCAGTTGTCACAGAGTAAACTTTATATTTTTAAAATAATCCACTAACTAACTTCAGTTGTCACAGAGTAAACTTTATAGTTTTAAAGTAATCCAGTAACTAACTTCAGTTGTCACACAGTAAACTTTGTTGCATTGCCAAACGACAGATGCCGACACTAGAGTGTTATGTTTTGGAATTTCGCACAAAGCTACTCGAGGGCTCTCTGTGCTCGCCGTCCCTAATTTAGCAGTGTAAGGCTAGAGGGAAGGCAGCTAGTCATCATCACCCACCGCCAACTCTTGGGCTACTCTTTTACCAACGAATAGTGGGATTGACCGCTAATTATAACGCCCCCACGGCTGAAAAGGCGAGCATGTTTGGTGTGAAGGGGATTCGAACCTGCGACCCTAGGAGAGTGTAACTACACAGCAAACATAGAAATAAGAATGTATCTCAGAACGGCTAGTATGGGTATTAACAATTTTATTAATAAAGCAGACAATAACATTTCGATCTTCCTGGGGATGACCTAAGAAGGTCAAAACGTTATTCTCTGCTTTATTAGTAAAAGTGTTAATACACATACCAGCCGTTCTGAGATGCATTTTTATTTCACGTAGGTTTATCGTAATCAAGAATTACTTCAAGGACAGTAATAAGAATAAATATTACAATTTTAGGGTTATTTACACCTGTCAAGTATATCTTAGTCACTTAAAGGTTATTGTAAGAAAACAAAACAAAACATATGGAAAGTCTTAAGAAACGACTTTAAGAAAAAATCATAAAATATATTTTAATGAAATACTCGCATCCAGTGCACCAAAAAGAACAGGCTTCAACGTTGATGTCTTTTTTTTTAATTTCACACAAAGCTACACGAGAGCTGTCCACGGTAGCCGTCCCTAATTTAATTGGGAAGGCAGCTAGTTATCACCACCCATCTCCAACTCTTGGGCTACTCTTTAGCGAACAAACAGTGAGATTGATTGTCACATTATAACGCCCTCTCGGTTTGATGTGATAGAGATTCGAACCTGCAACCTTCAGGGTGCGAGTCTAGCGCTCTAACCACCTGGGCATGCTGGGCACCTGGAGTCCTGAATTTGACTATCAAGTTATTGGTGATGGCTGGTCACTATTAGTGTGCATATTGTTGCATCCGTAAATAAACTGAAATAAATATTATTATGATGTTTAACCTGTGGTTATTTTGTAGGTAATTTACCGTATATATCAATATTTGAAATTATTGTTATTTTTTGTACGAGCGGTTATAACGAAGTAGTTCTTGTATTTTTAACTCTGTTAACCTACGCTTCTTTTTTACCTGCTGCATTGGGCCCGGCAGAGCCAAGTGGGTTAAGGCGTTCGACTCGTAATCCTAGGGTCGTGCTTTCAAATCCCGGTCGCACCAAACATATTCGCTCTTTCACCCGTGGGGGCGTTTTAAGTGACGGTCAATCCCACTATTCGTTGGTAAAAGAATAGCCCAAAAGTTGGCGGTGGATGGTGATTAGCTGCTTTCCCTCTAGGCTTACACTGTTAAATTAGCGCAGATAGCCCTCGAGTAGCTTTGCACGAAATTAAAAACAAACAAACAAACCTACTCCATTGAAAAACATATATACACAAACAGTTAAGGAGCACATTATTTCTGAGGTTTCAAGAATAAGACTTATATGTAAAACCGGCTGGTATGAGTAGAGAAAATGCTCCAACCATACCAGCCGTTTTTTACATATACATTTTTCTCTACAAGTGGGTTTTCTCGTAATCAAGGATAAGGTTTGTTTCTACACAATGCGCTATCGGTACTGTGCCCATCACGTGTATCGACACCCTGTTTCCAGCGTTATTAGTCCACGGACTTGCCGCTGGGCCAGTGGGTGCATGAGGATAGGTTATATAAAACTAGATGTATTTCTGACTACAGTTACCAACACTTCTTCCAGAAAGTGGTAATAATAATAATACTACATTTCTTCCAGTGGTTTTATAACTTTTTAATCAACAATGAAATTATCTCATAATTTTGACTAGACGGTGAATTAAAACTTTACAAAAAATACTCGTGTTTACTATTTATATAAGAAAACATTTAGTGTTCTACCTTTATTTCTTTATTGGCTGTGTCCTTACAAAAGGCGGATACTTTTAACCAGTCAGCCATTGCTCATTAGTTTATACTCTTAAAGCTATTGGATGTTACGAATTGTAAACGTTGAATTATACCTGCGCCACTACTAGCCAATAGTGAAACGCTAACATGGTGATTGGCATTTCGTTAGCTTCTAGTCAACAAATGCAGTTAGTGCTTTAGTTTGTACTTTGTTGTAAATGCGTGTCTCTCTCTCTAGCGTGCTCCATAACAAATATATGCTAATTAAATTTCTGTTTTTGAATAGGCGATTCTTGATATTTAATAAAAAATATAATTCAGTCTTACATAAGTTATAGCCCTTAGGTTACAGAAACTAAACTCTGAAGTGTTGTTAACACTTACAAAACTATCACTTTTCTCAGCAAAGCAGGTGTTTCCATTGGATTTATTTGTTGTTAAGCGCAATGGGTTATCTGTGTTTAGCTCACGACGAGTATCGAAACTCGGTTTTTAACGTTATAAACCAATTACTGTTGTTTTTCATACAGAATATGTGTAAAGTATTACGCCATGTTAGGGTAACACTGTTTTGTTTGTTTGTTTAGAATTAAATACAAAGCTACACAATGGGGTTATCTGTGCTCTGCTCACCACGGGAATCGAAATCAGATTTCTAGAGGTGTGAGACCGCAGACATAACGCTGTGCCACTGGGGAGCAGGTAATATTGTTTTGTTTTGTTTTTGTATTTAAGCACAATAGATAAACAATGGGCTATCTGTGCTGTAATATAACGGTTTATAAGGTTACAAGTCCGCAATCTTAGGTTCCACTGTTATGCTGCTAGGGAGTGTAATATTGTTGATAATCGTATACATATATATATATATATATTGTATTTTGGATGTTACTTAAGAAACATGAAAACTTTGCTATAGAACAAAACCACAAGGGGCTACCTGCTGTGGCCACTGCGGGGATTCAAACCTCGGATTTTAAAGTTGTAAGTTCGTCGGCTTACTTACCCTTATCCCATCACAGGGACGACATGGCCAGGTGGTTAAGGCGTTTGGCTCGTAATTTGGGGGTCGTAGGTTCGAATCTCCGTCACACCAAACATGCTCGCCCTTTCAGCTGTGAGAGCGTTATATATGACGGTCAATCCCAATATTTGTTGATAAAATAGTAGCCCAAGAGTGAGTGGTAATGACTAGCTGGTTTTGTTGTAATCTTAAACTACTAAAAATAGGGACGGCTAATGCAGATAGCTCTCGTGTTGCTTTGTGCGGAATTCAAAACAAACAAACAAACCCATCAGGAGACAACACGTAGAGAACAACAACACATATTTACGAAAGGAGATACGAAAAGAACGTATCAGTTGTCCTTTCTAAACTTAGAATGGTAAACATTCTCAGAAGTGACGTTTACTTTCATTATCGAGTATGATTTTGCATACACGTCCAACTCTTTATTCAAGCATGTGAGAACCACACTCACAGAAAATATATAAATAAATAAAATGATTGAACTTTAAATACATTATTTCTACTTTATTTTCTCGTTCGGTATAGTTTTTATCAGATAATATCAACATTGGACTTCATTTTTATTTCATTATTTTGGTATCAAAAACACACAGAAAGAAGAAGACTGGAATAGTCAAGTCTTCCGAAGTTTTGTTTGTTTTTGAATTTCGCGCAAAGCTACACGAGAGTTATCTGTGCTAGCCGTCTCTAATTTAGCAGTGTAAGAGTAGAGGGAAGGCAGCTAGTCATCATCACCCACCGCCAACTCTTGGGCTACTCTTTTATCAATAGTTGGATTACAAGTCGAACACCCTAACCACCTGCCGTGCCGGCGCCTGATTTTAGTGTCATAAGCCCTCATAGTTAACAACAAACCACTAAAGGATGGGAGTTATACAAAAATCACAGTAAAACCGACTTAGTTCAAACACGTATCCTTGTTGATATTTTGCACTTGTGTTTGGGTTTCGACTTTGTGGATGTTGTTTTTGGTTTTTATCAGTTCTTTTATTGTCATGACTCATTGGTTTTTCCTGCTACATGTTAGCTATATAGTTATTATTCGAATCTTTATAATACAGAGTTTCTGTAACAACACACCGGTATCCAACTGGTTTGTTTTACAGGATTCATTCACGTACGATTTACATCGTGAACTGACATACAAAATAACTATTTTAAGTTTTTACGTGACCATGAATAGCAGCTGCGAATAAACTATAAGTCCTAATGATTCATTACAATTGGTCTAATCATGGGTGTTGGGTAACTAACTTCCATTACGTAATGTAAAGTGTTCAAGTAATAAAGGATTCTGGGAACACAAAAACAGTGAACATTGGATTGGTAAAGAATGAGGTATATTGTTAAACGATTGAACAGTAATACATTATGAAAACTAAAATATACTTGAAAATACGCACTGTTTAGTCGCATTAATTTTGTACCATGATTTTTTTTTTGGTAGCATAAACTTATTCACATCGTGTATGTAATTATTTTATAGTTGGGAATTTTAAAATCTAAGTCATAATAATAAACAAGGGACAAAAGAACCTTGTACCTGAGTGGTAAATGTTTTACAAACACCACATTCTTATAAGCATCCCGCTGGGACAGCGGTAAGTCTACTGATTTACAACGATAAAATCACGTGTTCGATTTCCCTTCGGTGGTCACAGCTGATATCCTGATGTGGTTTTGCTGTAATAAAAACACACATTCTTTTGGTGTTTCTAAAACAATCATTTCGAACATCTCTTGAAAAGAGTAACTTGGATGCTTAACTAGTTTAAGGTTCTGTACTTTTAGGCTTGAGTTCTTTATATATATATATATATAAAGTAATATATATATTTATATATATATATATGAACAAATATCTTTACAGCGCACCTCCTGTAAAAGTTTATTTTAGAATAACATCTCTCAAAGCTTGATTAATTGTAGTTGCACCAAAACTCAAACCTATCATTCCCTTATCTATTTCATGAAGCAATCGCAGCGCCCTCGCAGTCACGTGCCCTCCGGTTTATACCTCGGGCTTTCCCGCAGGCGAGAAGTGGGAAGCTGCACTTAGATCAGAAGGTAGAAGTCCATACTGAAAAGTACGCGAAATCAAAGGTGAAATTTGACCCTAGAGTGTTTGTTAGCTTTCAATACAGCTAGCTAGCGAGATAGAAAAACATGAACGAAGAGCACCACCCCACGGCCGGGGTATTAGTGGGACAATCCCCGTTCACCAGCGGAGTCATAGTCCAGAATGCTCAAGCCGCATCCATGGGAGTCCCAATGTTGGGTGAGTTCCCTCACGATATTGTCATTCTTGTAGACGGTTTAACAAAGTTTATCACAATATATGAACAAATTTTCAAGAGTCGCTTATTTTTATAGCAGAATTTGTTTTTATTTCTTTACATTTATGCGTTATTTAGTTAAGTGTATATAGCGATTAAGAAATCTTGAGAGCTGCGTGGGCGTCAAAAATTACCTGTTGAAGTATACAGCCATCTGTTTCTAGAGTATATTTAAAGAGGACACGTTTGTGAGGAGCTTAATAGACACGGATTACAATGGTGTGTCGACTTTATTTCCCCCCCCCCCAAAATATAATATCAAAATGTAATTTGCAAACTGATTTTGCTTTTCGATTCTTCAGTAACACTATCACAGAAGCAGCAGAAGCTAGTGATCTAAATATATAAAAATTAATTGTGTGTAGCATATTGTGCTAAAAAAATAAAGCTCGGATGTTTCTCTTCGACCTGTTACGGTGTGGGAGGTCTTCCTGGAGTGCTTAGGTGAGAAGTGTTCGTGTGTGTGTGTGTATATCTACGTATACGAAAGACTAAAGTGTTATGCACAGACATGTACCGAACGGACATCCGCCGGTGGTTTAGGTGGAGTCTTTCGTAAAATCAGCGGTTATGTTGGAATATTATAACAACGTAACTCAATTAAAGCTGGCTCTGAGCAGTGGCGAAAATCACAGCTACGAACGAACCTTGCGGATTCTAAATGATTCATGCTATCAAACCTGATATCTAAGTAAAGCAACGTGGACTGTATATAAGTGTAGGATATTCGAAAGTTCAACGTTACAGGCTATTGACTTACGAAACTTACCAGGTTTTAATTAAAGTTTAATACATGTTTACGTCTAGTTTCGACTACTCTAAATACGATGCATCCAATATTTTCGTTGAAAATCCGCAATCTATATCTAATTATAATAATCGAAAAAAAATTGTATCCGTCTATTTATCTATCGGTTTGGAATTACTACATACTAGCTATTCAGCATTGAACGAATAGAAGTTTGTGTGCCTGTTCAAAAGAGAAAAAGGAAAACGTCCTTCCATTCATTGCACTACCAGTTTCATAACCCTATGCTCTAGTTCTATATAGCACGCGTCTCCTCCATATAGGACGAGTATAATTCTTTAGCTAATTGTAGTAATTAATTATGTCTTATGTGATTAAACGAAAGTAAATTGAAGAAACATTAGATATTAATATCAGTCACGAATTTATGATTTAGTTTAGTTAAATCATTAAAATGGAAGACAATGAGAATGCATTAAGTAATAAATGCATTCCTTCCAACTAGGTTTTATGTAAGTGTGTTGTATTTTACTAAAATAATACAGATCAGAAACGTTAAACTAACTTAGGTTCACTTTTAGATACCAAGTTTCAACAAATAGTTTTGTATTAATTTTGTCGCTAGGGCAAATCTTTAAACTTTATTGTTGTTGTCAGTAACCATGAAAATTAGAAGTCATACGTTTATTTGTGAGACTTTTTCTGATCCTATATTATTCCAAGGAAGTGACCAAATTATGTGACCTTTCTTAGCCGGTTCTACGGTTCATCTAGCTATAGCCATGTTGATTTACTGTTTGTTTTTCTTCTTCTTCTAAACCCTGCTAAGGAGTCCTGCGCGGTGTGAATAATTAGATATTTGCTGATTGTTACAGTAATATTAGATACAAAAAATTTTAAATGGAACATTTCAGCATTATTTTCGATAAACTCGTATTCATTATTATTAGGCATTTAATAGACAGGATCAAAGCACAGTCTACATGTCGTTAGAGGTATTTTCGTAGGCGTATAGTCTGGCCACACGAATTATGACTTTTTTTTTTTTTGCATGAGAAGGGTAAACTAGCAACCTAATAAGTTGTTTCACCATAAGCCTCTGAAGATGGCCATAGAGCAAAGTAAAGACGTAATCCGAGATGCATATAAACAACCTGCATACCGAAGCCGTGGTTTCAGAACCCAAGACAAGCTGGTCTCCGAACTACGACGACTCCTATTCACGTTTCTCGTGGGGATCGCCTTTAAGAAAGCTCGTGCTCCATCGGCTAACTCTCGCAGTTATTAACGGTACTTCATGTCGCATCAGGTTAATAAGTAATCATGTTTTATAATAAGATATCCTCAGGTGTTAGCGTTAACTTGATAGTTTTCGAACGAAGAATTTAACGGAAATAAGGCAAACAAACCATCGATACGCCATGGAACTCTTTCATTTATGTGCAAAACTACCGTGACAAGGCTACGTAACGCGACACTCGGGTCGGCGTGGGGTGATGACACAAGGTCGCTGTGTTTGAGATGAAACACATACACAGATTTCCAAACATGCCATATAAGATTCAAAACTCTTATTAAGCACCTGATGCAGAAATTATAGTTTCCTTATACGCTGTGCTTATTGGGAAATTTCTTGTACTGATTTGAAAAACTTTCAATAACTCAATAACGTGTGGTAAAAGAAAACAAGTTATATGGGATATTATATAAAAATATGCATTAATTTATTTGTCACAGTTCGATTGTTTTGTGTTCTGTAAAATTAAAAATAAATCAATACAGGATCTTATCGGTTCGCATGTGGCTACTATACAATCACGTGCATCTACATAAACGAGCTCAAGTTCCGTAATTTTCAACGGACAGCGTGTCTTCAGAGACGCTCGGATATAGCGTTCCGCCACGCGAGTGACTGAAAGCGGTAAATCCGAGAAAGTCTTGGATATTTTTTGTTGTTGTTTTTTTCACGACGGTATCACGGATAAAGTATCAAGTTACACGGAATAAATACCACCGGATTATTTCTTAAGTTGTAAAATTCGTCTTTTTTTCTTTAAAGCAGCGAAGACTGAGTAATTAGAATTTGTTGCCTTGGATACAGAAGCGCCCACTATAAGAGTGGGGAGAGCCAGCCAAAGAAAAAAGTGTGAAAAATTTCTCAGCGAGTCAAGTACGATAACTGTTACTCCAATAACTGCTTGAAGTGATTCTCAGACGTCCATTACATGTTACATTCTACATCACATAAAAAGTGCGACGTCAACCTTTGATCTATCCACACAAATGTTCTCCAAAATTAAGTTATAACTGAAATTTTAATTTTTTATCATACAGTATTAACATTTTTCTAGGAAGAAAATAACAAAACAAACAATTTATTGCTAACTGTCGATTTTCAGTCACCTACTAAAAGTTTTATTAAATTTGCGGAAGCTTGGCATGACCAGGTGGTTAAGGCACTGAACTCGTAATCCAAGGGTTGAGGGATCGAATCCCCGTCATACCGAATGTTGTAGTGGCGTTATAATGTGACGGTCAATCCCACTATTCGTTGGTGAAAAAGTAGCCCAAGAGTTGGCGGTGGGTAGTGATAACTAGTTGTCTTCCCTCTAGTCTTACACTGCTAAACTAGGGACGGTTAGCGCAGATAGCCCTCGTGTAGCTTTGCGCGAAATTCAAACAAACAAATAAAATACTTCAGCAGCAGCCCGGCATGGCCAGGTGGATTAAGGAGTTCGACTCGTAATCTGAGGGTCGCGAGTTCGAATCCCCGTTATACCAAACATGCTCGCCCTTTCAGCCGTGGGGCGTTATAATGTGATAGTCAATCCCACTATTCGTTGGTGAAAGAGTAGCCCAAGAGTTGGTGGTGGGTGGTGACGACTAGCTGCATTCTCTCTAGTCTTACACTGTTAAATTAGGTACAGCTAGTGCAGATAGCCCTCGAGTAGCTTTGCGCGAAATTAAAAAAAACACACAAACAAGCAGGTTGCGGAAATAAATACATTTTCAGTCGGAGCGTGGACAACTTGTCAGTAGACGACAAAAAGATGGAAATGCGTTTAATTACAGTTTTCGAGCATACATTGTACTTCGTTAAGACTTCGTTAAAAACTTCTCCGTGTTATTGTTAAAAGTGAGGAGGACAGGGCACCTACTTTTTGAAAAGCGGGTGGGCAATGCCTCATTGACCCCTCCCTCCCCCAGTCTCCTGCGCCGTGTTTAGATCTCAAGTCAGAATGCACTGACTTTCCTTTCAAAGTGCGGATGTACAATGACGTACGATTTGAGCCATGTTTATCAGTTTAACTAAAATTAATATAAGAATAATAACTGACTAAAGTTTAACTATAATCCTTAATATTTTACGAGCAAAATCGGCAGTAGATACAAACTTATATAGTGTCCACTAAATGTTCACCACATAATGCCCTTTCTCACCCTCTATGGGAGAAGATATTGCAATCGGGGTCACGTGTGTGCCTGGGTGCGTTTCCGCGCGCGTATCTCGAAAAGTGATAAACCAGAAAACACGACCATTTTACACAAGATGGGAAGACGATGTAGGACAATCATCAAATTAGGTTCGGGTCAAATCTGGATCTGTTTTTGAATCACTTTGAAGTAGTTTTGTAACGGATAGATATTGGACATTTTCGTGTTTTTTTAGGTAATAACTGTGTGTAAAGTGTGATAGGATTTGTATCAAATTTCACGAGCACATTCAGGCTGAGACTCCTCACCAGACTAAAAAAAAAGGAGAGAAAAGACCCAGATCGTTGATCGTTCTGGATCTGAGAAAGAATTTCTGAGTTTTCGAAGGTCAAATTTGGTGTTGTCTACTATAAATGCGTGCAATCTTTCTGATCGCTCTTGTTCTTTGTTTAAATTTAAGTACTAAAGCTCAGGATGGTTACTTGGTTTATTTGTTCTTATGTTAAAAAAAAAAACTACCGAAACTCTTCAGGATCATCCACAGAAATAGGGACAATTATGTAGTCCACTGAGTTAAACTTGTAATGGATTTAATATTATTTTAATACTTACGTTTGTATTCAGTTTATTGCATGTAACGTATATTATTAAATGTGTATTTCGCAAATCCCGCCTTTTTTCTAAACATGTAGGAGATTCTCGAGAGTAAGAATCAACAACGTTCTAGGTGTACGTAATAATAATGATTACTAGTCCCTGTGCCAAGTGAATTTTCGAGAATCTCGCCTAAAGTTTATAAATCGACGCACCAATAGACAGTAGAATGTTGTTTGCTCGCTGGAAGCTATAATTGTGACAAAAGCTTATTAATCGGAAAACTTCAAATATTTGACCAGGAACATTTGTAGATTTTGAACATTGCAAACTTCAGTGAATTAACTTCGGACGTTCATATATCTACGAGGATATTAAATATCTTCCTCGGTTAAAAGTAAGCTTATAAACCACGTGAGATCAATCAAAGATAGAGCTAGCTAGCCCTCCCGTCAAGAAAAGTGTAACAATATCAACTTGGAATTACAATAATTTTTAGTTTCAGACCTGATAGAAAACTGAATACTATTTGTGAGTTTGTAAAATGTTTGTATACAAACCGTTATATGTCATGAAGTTGTTATAAATTATATTGTTGTTTGTACATTTGTGTTCAGAAAGAAAATTGTGTGTATCGGTCTTGTTGGCATATATCATAAATTTGATACAAATTGACATTTAATTAGCTTCTAAATTAAAATTAATTTTTTTAATTATTTGAAATCATAATCTAATAAATCGGAAATTCCCCCCCCCCAGGTCAAATTATAATACATAACAAACTAAATACGGTTTTCCTCGCATTCAAATAGAAGATACAAAAGTAGACGTACTTAAACACGTTAATATTAGTGTTTTATGTTGCTACAATGATTTTAGACCTTCCTTCAGTCAGGTAAAATTTGTCCAACTAGGATCCCTAGAGTTTTCATTTTAAAGATTAAATAAATCGCGGTACCGGACGATATGATTTCCTAGCAGTCTATAAAATCTCAGTTTTACCAGGACTTACCTGTGAGGCACACTTTATTTGGTAACATTTCTTTGAAATGTAAACTTATGCGAGAACAATTCTCACAGTAAAGACAGAAGGAATATAACAGGTGCTCAAGACACATTTAATCATAAGACAAACACACATGTTGCTGATAGTAATATATCCTGAAAACCAGGCGTCCTTGTAGCACAGGAGATAATTGTGGTTATAAAATATCACCAAATGTAATGAACCTTGGAAAAATAGCGTTTTTATACTTTTTTTTAAAGTTGAAGAGGAGGAGGGGGCAGAGGGTTAGTTTGTTAATACAAAAAAAAATTAACATTTTGTTGCTAATTGGAGTCGCAAGGTGGATAATTTGAAAATATTAAAAGATTGTATCTCTGAGGAAGAAAGGAGTTCGCCCTCATGACGAGTGAAAGCACGTGTTGATTATAGTCACTAAAAGGAGACAGCATGCACGATAATATACGTTGGAACAGCAGCACAACATGATTAAATAACTAAAGTGGAGAAAATGGGTAAAATTATTTAAGGTTTAAACAGGAAAAGAAACAAGGATGATTTAAAAATAATAGTTAAGAGTTCATCTCTATAACTAGTCTCATCAAAGTTTAATCTTTAAGGGCTCTCTGGAGATTCCCTTTCCTCGAATAATATAAATAAGAAACCGGGTTATTTAATACGTTTTTAATATTCTTAAAGTTAAAAATATTGTATATATGGAAGTGTTTCAAATAGTAACATCGTTTACATCTATTGGTGCATTTAAAAACCAAAAAACAAATATTAAATAAGAAGGCTTAGAAAAAAGAAAAAGTGAAACGCTAGAGGGAAGGTAGCTCTGGTCATCACCACCCAACGCCAACTATTGGACTACTCTTTTACCAACGAATTGTGGGATTGACCGTCACATTATAACGCTCCAACGGCTGAAAAGGCGAGCCTGTTTGGTGGGATGGGATTCGAACCCGCGACCCTCAGATTGCTAGTGAAACGCCCTAACCACCTGGCCATGCCAGGTCCATCTGAGAGACCTATTGGTGTTTAGATTGTCTAAAACTGCGAATGCAATATAAAAAAGTCTCAGAGAATAACTTGTGTATCTCTCTTACAAATTTGTAACATGATTTCTTTCTTGAATAATTCAGCACTGTGTTAACTGTTGAAATATAGAATCATATTGAGCACTAACTGTATAGTGCGATTAAGATTTACTATTGTTGGTTTAAAATTGCACACACACAGTATATATCTGATTGATTGTAACATTATAACGCCCCAGCGACTGAAAGGACGAGCATATTTGGTGTAACGGGGATTCGAGGCCGCGACTTTAGATTAAAAGTCAAGCGACCTAACCACCTAGCCATGTTGGGCCTGGTGTGGATATATATACAAGTTGTAATACATCGAGGCCGCGACATTAGATATAAAGTCAAGCGACCTAACCACCTAGCCATGTTGGGCCTGGTGTGGAATATATATACAAGTTGTAATACATCACCACCTCGCCATGTTGGGCCTGGTGTGGAATATATATACAAGTTGTAATACATCACCACCTCGCCATGTTGGGCCTGGTGTGGAATATATATACAAGTTGTAATACATCACCACCTCGCCATGTTGGGCCTGGTGTGGAATATATATACAAGTTGTAATACATCAATAGTAGAATGTATTTTTGAGCTTTTTATGCAAAATTCCTCTTGCAATGTTGAGAGAAAAACTGGCAAGGTGAATGACACGATCCACGTTTCTTATTTGATCATTTCTGACTATAGATTTGTAAAAATATAATAGAACTGTCTGTTGTCTGTTCATATAACAACTTCGCAGTATTTGAGTGATCTTCACCGTATGGAGGTTCATTGGGTCCGTGTGTGAGTATATACTAATTTAAAACTTGCATTTCGCGTTTTACACTTTTATTAGTTTTATTTACTACTTACTACCTCACTCTCTGTGAATGGATCTTTACTAAATTTAGTGTGGAGGTTCTCCGAGTTCAAGGGGAAATACACACAAATTTTCAGTTTTTTACTCGGTATTTTGCAGTTTTTATGGGCTTATTTGCATTTTTTTAAAGTTTCATATAAGGGCTCCCCAATGGCACAGCGGTATGTCAGCAGACTCACACCGCCAAAAACTGCGTTTCGATACCCATGGTGGACAGAATACAAATAGCCCATTGTGAAGCATTCTGCTTAATTTCAAAGAAATAATCAATCAATCAAAAGCATATAAGGGAAGAAATTTTTCATATGCTAACACGACCTGTGGATTTACACATTTTCCGTCCAGGGTATGGGTACTTCAGCCAGTTGTTAAAAAAATATAGAATGAATCTGCTTGCGCGATTAGTGTGAGAGGTTAAGACAGTCTTAATTCTGGAAAGATCCATAGAAGCCAGTTGTATTTATATAACTGCAAATTATAGGTCTCTGAAATATTTTAACTGATTAGGTTTAGTGTTAGGCAAATATTCCTTACCTTAAGTGTAGTGTTTAGAATTAAGCACAGAACTACATGATGAGCTATCTGTTCTCAACACGGATATCGAAAGTTTTTAGCGGTGTGGGTTCGCAGACATACCGCTGTGCGACTGGGACTTATTTCATAGTTACGTAAAGTATTTCCCACCTAAAGTTTTGTATTACAAAACCCTCCTATTCGTTTGACGGAGTCGGTTTTCGATGGTCAAGAGTGGTTAAAGATATTTGACCTATAAGCGAGTGTTTCTGTTAAGATTCAGTAGTTACATGTTCTGTTAAGTAATATATAATTAATTAATTAATAATTAATCCTCTAAACTCATCTCTTTGACCTAAAAGAACACCACATTTTTATATGTATATCACTACAGGTTCGTAGTAGCTCGTACGTAACATTTTAATGTTTGATTAATAAATTTCGACCGGTTGATTTATTATAGCTGGGCACCATGAAATTATATGTCTGGAGTTATTTATATACGTACCTACAGATTATGTTCATTTTGTTACTTGGGGCATGTATGGAATAGTGATGATGAAGTGAAACAAACACAGAACTCTCTGTGACAACCATAAAGGTTAATTGAAAAAAACAACTAAATTCGATAAGACACACGTTGGAGGACCGCAAAGAGTTTGTTTGCTTTATTATGTCATGGAGACACTCTGTATACCACGGGAATTGAATCCCGCATTTTAGTATTGTAAGTCTATACACTTATCACTGGCTGACTAGGGTGCACACGAAGAGTACAAAAATACTTTTCAACAGGAACTTTGATTTAGACATCAAAGGTAATTAGACGACTTTGGCCTACTGAGGCGGTTGTGTTTAGGCACGGGTATGTCATCAACCAATCAAATCAAGTTACTAGTAAATTAACCTCAGCTTGTAAACAGTTATTCACTAATCAAGTAGCTATAACAAAGTTGTTATATCATCATAGTGTCTCGTAGTCTAAGTGTAGTGATTAAGAAATAAGATCCGAGGTTTGATTCCGCATGCTGAACGGAGCGCCAAAAGCCTACTATGTAACTTTGCGTCGAACAAACCCGCAAATGTTTTAGTGTTGCATCCTGAAGTGGTATCGTAGATATAAAAACTTTATTAGTGGTATAAATAAATTTAGTTTCGTTTTTGAATCTCGCGCAAAGCTACACGAGGACTATTTGCATTAGCCGTCCCTAATTTAACAGTGAAATCCTAGAGGGAAAGCAATTAGTCAACACCAACCACACCAACGAATAGTGGCATATTATGCAACCACATCTGAAAGGACGAACATGTTCGGTGGGATGAGGAGGGATTGGAACCCGGGAGTCTTAACCACCTAGCGATGTGAGGCTGAAGTAATAGTACATTATTCTTAGGCTTCAAAGTGCTAACCAGGACCGACATTGGGTATTTACAGGGATCGAACGAGACATGAATTTTTTTCAGTGTGGTATGAACGATGGTTAAATATACTCACTTGCTACGTCCATAAAAGCTTTACTGGTGTTACTCTGTGTAGATATTTAGGTTGCCCTTGCTTTGTTCACTAAAATAATGTTTTACTACATGCTGTAATAATTGTGTGAAGCCTAGAAATTTCATGAAAGTTTAGGATACTGTGGAATCTCGAAACTTCCTGACGAACATAGAAAAATAATACGATATAAAAACGCTAGGCTGAGTGCATTAGGCTTAACTGATCAGTTCAGTATAAACAAGTGAGTATGTTCGTCAGTTATCGAATTACTTTGGCGATTTGCTTATTATCAATCAGTTAGAGAGGAGATTTTGCATCTAGTTTATTGAGCAAGTTTATTTATGCGTTAGACTTACTATTAGTATAAGAATTTTTGTTGGAACATTGTTTGTGATTTCAGGCTTCCCAAAGAACATTACTAAAGAAGTGAATTAATTCATTATATTAAGTTCAGAAGCAGAGCAAATAAAATACGTTAACTAATTTGAAACGGTTTGCTCAATTACCTTTACCAAATGCTTCACATGAAACGATGAATTCATTGGCACGTAACCAGATGGCGTAACAAATGAAGATATAGGATTTAGGCTGAAGCAAAGTAGAGGTACCTCATTAAAAAAGGTATCCAGTTGGTTATGGAGCTTGAATCCATTAAAGTCACAGATGAACAAGTAAAAGCACCATCTCAATTAACAATGAAACACCAGCTTCCCCTAATAGTGGTCTAGAAGAACTGAAAAGTTAAATTAGATAATTTGTTACATATAATGGAGGAAATAAATCAAAAGATGGCGTGTAAATTGAAAGGATGTATTGTCAGGAACTGCAGATAAAAGGCCTATAGAGAACATCACCACCACCATAAGATGTCATAAGAAGTGTTATAATTGTGTAAAGAACGATACTGTGAGGGCTTAACACTTCATAACAAGTAAGTAATATCAAAAAATGAGTCACTGAGCTCTACCAGATTAAAGTAACAACAAAGAGATAACCAAACGTCGGAATATAGGGGTTAGTTAGGCCTAAGCAGTAAAGTTCAGTTAAGAATAACCCATCTGCCTCAAATGACATAAGAAATTTGTTATTTAAAGAAACCACTCAACGAGTTTAATAATGAAAAGTGTTGCAGTTTGCAAATTGACACTTGTTCTACAGTTATTGACACTTGTTCTTCAGTTACAATCGTAACTGTTCTCAAAACTCAACCTTGCAATGAAAGGTAGGAAACTACCTTCAAGTCTAAAGAAAAGAAATGAATTGATGTGAACAGCAAGAAAACACAACATTTCAGCAAGAGAAAAGTTGAAAGTTACCTTTACTATTGGAAACTTTTCTACACTACATGTGTAATTGACATCGAGGGAAAGGGCATATTGTTAATTGACTTTACACGGAGGTATGGATGTCACATTAGGCTAGCTTCAAATAGCTTTACATTTTATGATCAGGAAGTTCTTGTGCACTACATGATATTTACTACATCAGAGATTGAACTTCCACTGAAAGCATTCATTGTATCAACAGTAAATTAAATACTTATACTAGGACTTATAATGAATTTACGTTTAATGAATGGTACGTAACAGAACTAAACACATTAGAGTGTCCTGAGGGATTATTAGTTAGAGAAACTATCTTGAACCTAGAGAATACACGTCATTATTAGTGCCATGAACACAACAAAACATGAAATTCAAGTCAAGTCTATACGGAAAATTGCAAGATAACAAGTGGTATAGGTAATAAATGCATTAACATCAGAAGTAATCACTTTTGAGACAAGACGCAGAAAGTCCGCTGTAAAAATCCTCACGTAGAGGCATCTTACTATCTTACTTCCACAAGCTATATGGCCAGACCTGTGGAGATCTTATAGATTGGTCAATGCCATAGAACACTGAACTTTTTCACATAATATCAAAATATCCTCTCCAGTAACCTGAATCCTTAGACTGAACAAATGAAATGTATCGTAAGACTAATACTGGAGATGTCCCAAAATGAGAGTTGTCCAGATAACTTCCACTTACAAAACAGAATGAGATTTTAAAATAGATAGAAACCATGAAAGAACGAAGAGTGATAAAAGCAAGTTAATCCTTGGACAACACCTAAGGAACGAGGAGTGATAGAAGCAAGTTAATCCTTGGACAACACCTAAGAAACGAGTAGTGATAGAAGCAAGTTAATCCTTGGACAACACCTAAGAAACGAGTTGTGATAGAAGCAAGTTAATCCTTGGACAACACCTAAGAAACGAGTAGTGATAGAAGCAAGTTAATCCTTGGACAACACCTAAGGAACGAAGAGTGATAAAAGCAAATTAATCCTTGGACAACACCTAAGGAACGAGGAGTGATAGAAGCAAGTTAATCCTTGGACAACACCTAAAAAACGAGGAGTGACAGAAGCAAGTTAATCCTTGGACAACACCTAAGAAACGAGGAGTGACAGAAGCAAGTTAATCCTTGGACAACACCTAAGGAACGAAGAGTGATAAAAGCAAATTAATCCTTGGACAACACCTAAGGAACGAGGAGTGATAGAAGCAAGTTAATCCTTGGACAACACCTAAGAAACGAGGAGTGATAGAAGCAAGTTAATCCTTGGACAACACCTAAGAAACGAGGAGTGACAGAAGCAAGTTAATCCTTGGACAACACCTAAGGAACGAGGAGTGATAGAAGCAAGTTAATCCTTGGAAAGAAGAAGGATGCGTTTATCACGTTCTGTGTGCACTAAGAGAAAGTAAATTATGTCACAATGAAGATTTCTTACCCATTATCAAGAATTAATTATACTTTGTATGCTTTATCTGGACCAAAATGGTTTTCAACATTAGATCTAAAGAGTGGATATTGACAAGTGAAAGTCAACAAACCAGAGATACAATAGTTTTTACTGCAAGAAATAAACTGTGGTACTTTATTATATTATTATTTGGATTATATAATGCACTCGCTACATTTAAATGTGTTCTTTCTGAAATATCTATGAATGTCATACTTATTTACTCGAATGAATTAATCACACATGGGAAGACCTTTGATAATGGTTATAATGGGTTAAGAAGATTTTTGAATAATTTTAAAAAATGGAATCTTAAGCTGAAACCCAATGAGGAGGGATTTTTTTCTATCAACACTTGGGTTTCCTAGGACAGAAAAGATGGAATATTTACGGACCCAACTAAGACTGCATCTGTTCAAAATTTACTGACACCAAAGAACTGTATGAAGTAATAAAATTCTTGGGTGTTTTCTCTTACTATTTTCATTTTGTGAAATCATTGTTTGAAATAGATCATATTCTACACAAGTTACTTAAAAACCAAATACACTTTGTTAGAGATTATGAATAAATAACGACTTCTTCTGTATTAATTCACCCAAATTTTGAAGATCCACTAATTTTAAATACAGATGTAGGTTATTTTGTAGTGTTTGTTTTAGAATTTCGCGCAAAGCTACTCGAGGACTATGTGCGCTAGCCGTCCCTAATTTAGCAGTGTAAGAGTAGAAGAAAGGCAGCTAGTCATTACCACCCACCGCCAACTCTTGGGCTACTCTTTTACCAACGAATAGTGGAATTGACCTTCACATTATAACGCCCTCACGGCTGAAAAGGCGAGCATGTTTGGTGCGACAAGGGTGCGAACCCGCGACCCTCAGATTACAAGTCGCGTGCCTTAACCCACCTGGCCATGACGGGCTTTTTTTTTTTTTTGTAGTGAAAGCAATGTTAGTACAAATACGACACGTGATTGGCTACTATAGCAAGGCAATAACTATTGTAAAAAGAAGGTATTATGTAACTTTGAAAAGACTGTTAACCGTGGTTTGAGTTCTAAGTCGTTTCCATCATTACATCTATGGGCAAATGTTTACACTGGACAAATCATAGAGCAATGAACTGGGTAGTGACAAGATAACCTTAGAAGTTCAGGAGTGAAGGGGGCTGTGAATGATTGTTACACTTTACATAATATAATTATATTTCATCTTTAAGAATAACGTTCAACGTTATAATAATGCAAGGTAAAAGTTTGTTTCATCAAAAGCTTCCATCATTCAACAGTGTCTTACAAAAACGAACTTAATTATGACCACCCTAACTTTCAGGTGTAAAATGGCAGAAGAGAGTTGTAGGAGATGGTTATTAAACGTTTGTATTATGTTAAATATCTTTTAACTATTAACAGATAACCATTGTCTATTAACGTAAAGATGGAACTTAGAAATTTTGTTTTTCACTTTATGATGCAAAATATTTCATAATCTATAAGGACCATACTTAAAAGAACAGCCCATACTTATAACCTTTCCCCAGTCCGAGGAAAGTCTGAAGCTTTGTGAGATGTATTTTGGGCCTAGAACTAAAGTTGTTGAAGTGAATAAATTGTTTATTCGCCATTATATATTAATAATAATTATAAGCAGTATGTATTTGGCTCATATATATTTGCAACTTTTCATCTTACTCATCAGTAAATACACACCTGGTGATTCTTTGTGTAACTAACTTGAATTTTGTTTTTCCCTTTCGTAACTTCTTTACCTAACGACATAGTGTTGAAAACAACATATTTAATTTTTAGGCCTCCGTCCTCACCCTTCTATCTATGTTGATAACTGCCAACTTTCCTTTCTTCATAATATCTTTACTTGTTGGTCCTTTGTTAGTTTTTTTGTTTGTACTTTCTAGCTATTCTACAAAAGCAATATACAGAAAATATTAGTTATATGAAAGAGAGGAACAGGAAAATATATGAAAGGGAATGAGTTTCAAATCCTTATTCCGCAGGAAACTAGTGATAAAAGATTGTTATAGGAGCAAGGTGGACAAAGATGACGTTATTGAATATCTACAATACACCAGTCTATCAAAATAGACTAAAAAGGAATGATTTTTATATGTAAGAAGCTAAATATTTACCCAACTGTTGTAATTACTTTTATAAAAATAAAGTTGTGATTTAACAACATAGAGATGAAATAGTGATGGAAAGCATTAGTTAAACTTCAGATAAAAATTAATTGTTACCATTATGGTCAACAGCAGAGGAGTGTTTGTAATATGGCCCGGCATGGCCAGGTGGGTTAAAGCGTTCGACTCGTAATCTGAGGATCGCGGGTTTCAATCTCCGTCGCACCAAACATACTCGCCCTTTCAGCCGTGGGGGCGTTATAAAGTGACGGTCAATCCCACTATTCGTTGGTAAAAGAGTAGCCCAAGAGTTGGCGATGGGTGGTTATGATTAGTTGTCTTCTCTCTAGTCTTACACTGCTAAATTAGGGATGGCTAGCACAGATAACCTTCGTGTAGCTTTGCGCGAAAAACAAAAACAAGAAAACAAATTTGTTTGTAATATTGTTACAACAAATCACCTTACAAATCTTACAGACAGTTCCGTTCGCCCTTACTGACTTTTCTGCTAATGTGATTTTAACATCAAACTATTGGTGCTTTTAAAGAGTTCTATATGCTTCAATTTTTCAAGTAAACATGACAAACAAGACCTGTTATAAAACTAACAAAATACAGGAACAACTTTAATATTAAGTACAAACGTTACTTTCATGGCAAAAAAAGTTTTTTTTCTTTAAAGAACTATTTACTGCCTGTTTCTTCACAACAAAGAGAACGTGGATATGTACACATAATCCAGCTGTCAAGACAAAGCGCTCTCTTGTGTATAGTTACAAAATTATAGTAGTTGTTGCAACCAACTCCAAACTCTTTTAAAACTTTGACAGTATTCATGATTCATGTAGGTAACCATGGAAATGCTGGTGTATTATTTTGAAGCACGAGACATTAAAGGCGATCAACTTGAAGTATAAAACAGTACAGTCCACTGTAAAATCTTCAAAGTGGTGACCAAGGAATAATGTGGTCCAATACTCAACTAAAAGATGTTGAGGCAAAATATATTGGTTTTAAATTTATTGTTCAATGGACCAATAATAGTTTAGGAAAACCGTCGTGACAAATAGTCACTCCATACAATGGCAAAGATGGGCTGACCACAGATAAGATTCATTACGTCTCCAAGAGGGATCGCTGTGCTGGAAATGGGAGGATAATAGTGGTCAGTAACAATGACTACCTTTGGTACTTCCACAGTTTCTACATACAAAAGCACTGCATCATTTCCACAATCCTTCAATAAGTGGACACTATAGAAACTAAGAAAATTCTTCTATTGGATTGATTCCCAAACATCTGTAGAATATTAATATAAATTGTATTAACAATGCTTTGAGCAAAAAAGTATATATGAAGAAAATAGCATGGACATCGAAAGAGTTGCTGCCAGTGTAACAATGGGAATGTGTACCTCATGGTTGTGATAGAATATTTAGTCAGATGGCGAGAAAAATACGCTTTCCTAACCAGGAAGAGTACACTCTAGTGAGAAAAGTCGTCAATGGATTTGTTTCAATACTTGGGATGCCTAACTTAACTCATATCAGATACAGAACTTTGGATCAGACTTGTTTGCACCAATGTGTCAAATCTTTGAAATAAAAAAAGACCAAACCAGCAAACTTTTATCCATTTTCTGGTTGGACAGTAACGAGGTATAACTGTATGCGTTTTATTATAGCAAAGCTACATCAGGCTATCTGCTGAGCTCACCGAGGAGAATCGAACTCCTTATTTTAGCGTTGTATTTCCATAGACATACCGCTGTACTATCGGAGGGGGTGTAACTGTACCCCTTTAAATTAATTATTCATTTATATGGATTAACATGTGAAAACCTAGATCTTTCATTGGTACTTGTGAGTTATTAAACAGCAGCACATTAAATATCAGCAACACATCATCATCTCTGATATCTGAAAAATCTGAAACTATCAACAGGATCTTCTGCACTGACATCCTGAAGATAATCGTTCAACAAAGTTTCACACAAAATATATAGAGAGACTAAGGAACACCATTGATATCATAAATGACTATACACTGGAAAGGCTTAAATCAGCTAGTGATAAAATGAAAAGTTGTTATAGCAATAATAGTCATTAGACTTAATTTCATCAAGGTGATACGTGGTGTAGCTGTACGATTCCCACGAGAAATAACGAAACAGCAAAGTTAGTGTAGGTGATAGGAATAACCATATGTTGTTCTAGAAAGAATCGACGATGAACCGATAGTCCAAGTCAAAGGTCATCTGCCATAAATACCTCAGTGACAGAACAGTAAGCTAGACAAATTCAGAGAATTATCTGCCAGTGGACATCTAACCAGCTGAAAAGCCCAAGTTCTTGTTAAGGAATACCAAGGGCAGAGCCACAAGTGGACACACTCGACCAGCTACCTATGACGAAACAGTGACGATAAGGGTTGGATAAGAGGTCATCCCATCTTCACATCATCAGCTTCGGAAAAAAAAAAACCTTCACAAAGACTTTTTTGAATTAACAGTAAAATAAGATGTTGCTTTGTAGATATAAATATTTATCGTTATGTTTACAAGAAGGAGTTTTTTGCATGATATGCTAATTTTCTGAAGTAATGAAAATTTATGAAAATTTCGGAGCTTATCATGGGACCCATAAAACTACATAACCTGAGTGAGTAAAGTTAACTAATCAGCTCCTTGTCAGTTACTGAGTCTGTTCATCGGAGAATTGATGTATTTATTATCGAACTCTAAGAGAGAACATTACATTTTGTAAATAACTTTTGACTATGTTTGTAAGTTAGTTGCAACACTAATCTTGGTGTTTATATTGAAAGTTTTTTTATGAAATTAAGCCCACCAGTTAACGTAGTCTGTGCAAAGAAAAATGATTGAATAAATTAATTAATTTGTTATCATTACATGAACTGAAGATCACATTATTTTTGACAGAATGATCTAAAGAAGAGATGTTGGAGGCAAATTAAAAGTGGTAGAAAGATTTATTTGACTGGACAAAGCGAGGGAACGCGCTCCACAGGCGCACGCCCCCGTTACGGCCGGGGTTCAGAGGTCAACTGGAAGCTCTTGAGTTCTGAATTAAGTTCCATGCACAATCCTACATTTCTTAAAATTATTTTTTTAATTTTTTACTGGAAAAGACTGAGAAATGGACTTACCTGTCTCTGTAGGATGGACTTTCGCATAAAATAAAAAACTTGTGTTCTTAGGGATTCGTTTTTACCTTAAGATGGACTTCTCCTTCACGTTACAAATAACTTGTATTTACAGGATGAACTTTACACGCGTATAAGAAACTTGTGCCCTTTTTGATTAACCTCTATCTGTAAGATGGACTTTTCATGTGAAATAAGACACTTGTTTCGTAATTGAATAACCTGTATATGTTTGTTTGTTTAAAATTAAGCACAAAGCTACACAATGGGCTTTCTGTGCTCTCCCCACCACGGGTATCGAAACCCGGTTTTTAGCGGTGTCAGTCCGCAGACATGCCGCTGTTCCGCTGGGGCAACCTGTATATGTAAGACAGACTTTTCACGCTAAACTTATGTGTTTATTGATTCATCCGTATCTCTAAAATGGACTTTTCAAGTAAAGTAAGAAACATGGTGATTCACCTGCTTCTGTAGGTTGTACTTTTCAGGTGGATTACGATGATTCACCTAACTGCATGATGGACTATTTACTTGAAACATAACAATTTAATTGCACTTGTAGAATGGACTATCATGAAAACTAAGATTTATGACTTTTGTCGATTCTGTGAGCGTGGCTAGATACGGGATTGGAGGAGTTTTGCTTTGGCCCCAATTTTTTAAATGCTTTTATTTTTAAGATAACATTTATTGCTAGTTGCAAACACAGAATAACAGATACATATGATTTTTACAAAATCAGATATTTATCTGAGTTTATAAAATATGTAATCATATACTGTGTAAAGTATGCGTTAAGTAAATCTTTCTATCGTATTTTGAATTTAGCCACCACCACCCCCCTCCCTTGATTTTGTAGCCTTGGATTCATATGGATTGGTCGGATGGACTTTTTACATTAAGAAACAACCTTTTTCTCCTGTTAATTGACCTTTACCCGTAAAATAAAGCAGAATGTCCTATTTTGAAATGTGTCCAGTTGAAAATGGGAACAAAATGGCTTTTTTTATATGGAACTGAACTGTATTATACTTAGCAGAAGGCGGTATTAGGTCAGATGTTTTTGTATGTAACAATGCTTAAGTAGGAGTTACGGTTTGTTTGTTTGTTTTCGTTTCAAAAGTATAAAGACTATGTGGAAAATTCGTATAAATTATACAGTCACTCTAGCGTCACTTTATGAAATAAAAATTGACGTACTCTATATATTCATGAACGCGAGTCTCTTGACAACAGAGCTTTATGTTTCGAATTTTTACTTGACTCATTTAATACTTTGATAAACACATTGATCTGAGATTGTCACTTAGTGGGTGTTTATATGAATAAATTAACCCTTTAGAAACCGAATAAGAACAAATAATAGAGTAGCACTTGAACTCACGAGATTAAATAAATCACTAAAAGCCGCCTCATTAAAGAAAACAAACGCCGCCAGGCGGCGGTGTCATTTCGTTTCTGTAGTTACAACTGACAAGAACGTGCTCTCTAGGTGATATTGTAAGGAAATGATGACTTTAAACGTACATATATATCACGCGTCTTTAATGGGCCGTTACAAACATGTAATAATAAATCTCACTTGCATATACAGAATAAACATCTCTTTCGGTGTCATGTTTTCCTAACAGCAACGGTTAGTTTGGTCTAATGGAGAAAGAACGAAAGGTTAAGTCTACAAAAGCCAACTTGGTCAGCATACTTGTCACCGAGATCTAAACTGAAGCAGTTTTAACATAACTCTTATGTTCCAAATGTTTTTACCTAAGAGAGCTTTCTGTATATCAGATTTCTAAACATATACAAACAAGTGTTCGAAAAGATGTTTCGCTTCTAAGTTGAATATGCTAAAACAGAATATATTTACTGAAAGTATTGAATTAAAACATTCACAGGTCATGTAGTTAGATCACTAAACTTGCTCCACATAGAATAGAAACACACGTAAAATCACAAGATTCACTAAAGAATTTAAAAAAGAGACAGGATAAAAGTGTGTGTGAATTATTAGTAACGTCGCTGCTTATACATGTACCAGCATAAAGCTCGTCACAATTTACAGGACAAGTACTACCACCATCACCTCAAAATATAATGTAACCTCACATTTTGTCGCTAACTGAACTAAATACATTTTACGAAACCGAACTTCACCAATAAAGAAGCAGAAAAGTGTAGTCGAAGCAGTCACATTTGAGCTAATCAAAATTCAGATAATTCATGATGTATTCATGAAATTATTACTGGTAACATTTTGGTAACACTATTTTCCAACAATGGCTTTTATATCGTGTTGCTTAGTTATAAAACATAACCTGTTGTTAGTCTGTGTACTGAAAGTAAAAATGAATTGTACAGACAACAGAACTGGAAAAAACTATCAGATAATTTCTTAATTTAGAGTCTCAGTTTATTAAAAATTTGTTTTTATATTAAAAACGTTGGTGATATACCAGAAAATAACTCAATCCAGGAACGATTTTAGTTTAAAAATTAAATGGATATCTTTATTCCCACGATAAATTTTACGCACTTGGCTCTAGGCTAGATGATTCAACACTGTGTCTTTACGTTAGCGATATAATTTATTATACCTACACTCACTACACTCAGATGTTACTGCACCCCCTAACGACCCCTTTCACTCCCGTCACTAAAATCGTAATGGGCAGACAGTAACCGAACTATTCTATCTAGATAGATGCATTTTGGCTTTTATGACTCCTTCTATTTGGAGAAGTCAAGAGAAATCGAGCGTGATGTGATGTGACGTGACACTGGCTTTTATAGTTAGATATGTGTGAACTAATGTGACGTGGCACTGGCTTTTAGAGTTAGATATGTGTGAACTAATGTGATGTGACACCGGCTTTTATACTTAGATATGTGTGAACTAATGTGACGTGACACCGGCTTTTATAGTTAGATATGTGTGAACTAATGTGACGTGACACCGGCTTTTATAGTTAGATATATTATTAGATAAATTACCTCATAACTTTAGATGTACTTTGACAGAATTACCTCATAAGTTCAGGTGTACTTTGACAGAATTACCTTATAAGTTTAGGTGTACTTTGACAGAATTACATCATACCTTCAAGTGTACTTTGACAGAATTACCTCATACCTTCAAGTGTACCTTGACAGAACTACCTCATACCTTCAAGTGTACCTTGACAGAACTGTTATATACTTTCAGACACACTTCTGCAAAACAAGTCCACAACATCAGGTATACCTTGAAAGAACTAGTCCATAACATCAGATTTACCTCGACAGAATTACCCCCTAACTTTAGTGCACCAGAAATAGTCTATAATTTCAGGTGCACCTTGAGAGAACTAGTCCATAACTACAGTTATACCTCGACAGAACTAGTCTATGACTCAGACGTGTCTTCACAGAATTACCCCCATAACTTTAGCGGTATCTCGAAAGAACTAGTCCATAACTTCAGGTATACCTTGAAAGAATTAGTGCATAACTTAAGGTGCACTTCAAACACGACTGGTTTGCAATGGTATAATTTCAGTTGTATCTCTAGTAAAAATTATAAGTTCGTTTGTAACTGCTGCACAAAATCTTAGGTAATCCTGGATAACATTTCTATTTCTTCTTTGGATTTAATTTCTGTAATTTAATTTTCTCTGGTATTATTCTCTGCCTGTCATCTTTCTTTGCCCTAATTAACATTTCTATTCTTCAATTCCTTCCTCAGGTTTGATGTCTGTAATTTCTTTATCTCGTATTATTGTATGTAATATGCTTTACCTTGTATCATATTTCCTTTATCTGTCCTAGTAAAAATTCTTGTTGTTTACATTTTTCTTTGGTTTTAATACCAATATTCGACTCTTCTCTCTATCTTTGACTGACATCTTTCCTATGTTTATTTTTTGCCTAGTTAACTCGTCTATCTGATTTTCCACGAGATTGTTTTTCATAGTTTCTCCTATTTGTATGCTGTCTAACCATATTCGTTAGTTCGTCCACCGACATTGAACTTCCAAACCGTGAGGAAATCATACACTTCTCACGATTCACGCAAAGTTAAACGTCCTTGAAATGATTAAGGTTACTAAGCGTACGAGGTGATAATAAATATGAGATAAACCTGTATTCACTAAGTATGAGATAAACCTGTATTCAATAAGTATGAGATAAACCTGTATTCAATAAGTATAACATAAACCTGCATTAAATAAGTATGAGATAAACCTGTATTCAATAAATATGAGATAAACCTGTATTCAATAAGTATGAGATAAACCTGTATTCAATAAGTATGAGATAAACCTGTATTCACTAAGTATAACATAAACCTGTATTAAATAAGTATGAGATAAACCTGTATTCAATAAATATGAGATAAACCTGTATTCAATAAGTATGAGATAAACCTGTATTCAATAAGTATAACATATACCTGTATTAAATAAGTATGAGATAAACCTGTATTAAATAAGTATGAGATAAACCTGTATTCAATAAGTATGAGATAAACCTGTATTCAATAAGTATGAGATAAACCTGTATTCAATGAGTATAACATAAACCTGTATTCAATAAGTATAACATAAACCTGTATTAAATAAGTATGAGATAAACCTGTATTCAATAAGTATAACATAAACCTGTATTCAATAAGTATGAGATAAACCTGTATTCAATAAGTATGAGATAAACCTGTATTCAATAAGTATGAGATAAACCTGTCTTCAATAAATATGAGATAAACCTGTATTCAATAAGTATAACATAAACCTGTATTCAATAAGTATAACATAAACCTGTATTAAATAAGTATGAGATAAACCTGTATTCAATAAGTATGAGATAAACCTGTATTCAATAAGTATGAGATAAACCTGTATTCAATAAGTATGAGATAAACCTGTCTTCAATAAGTATGAGATAAACCTGTATTCAATAAGTATGAGATAAACCTGTATTCAATAAGTATGAGATAAATCTGTATTCAATAAGTATGAGATAAACCTGTATTCAATAAGTATGAGATAAACCTGTCTTCAATAAGTATGAGATAAACCTGTATTCACTAAGTATAACATAAATCTGTATTCACTAAGTATAACATAAACCTGTATTAAATAAGTATGAGATAAACCTGTATTCAATAAGTATGAGATAAACCTGTATTCAATAAGTATAACATAAACCTGTATTAAATAAGTATGAGATAAACCTGTATTCAATAAGTATGAGATAAACCTGTATTCAATAAGTATAACATAAACCTGTATTAAATAAGTATGAGATAAACCTGTATTCAATAAGTATGAGATAAACCTGTATTCAATAAGTATGAGATAAACCTGTATTCAATAAGTATAACATAAACCTGTATTAAATAAGTATGAGATAAACCTGTATTAAATAAGTATAAGATAAACCTGTATTAAATAAGTATGAGATAAACATGTATTCACTAAGTATAAGATAAACCTATATTCAATAAGTATGAGATAAACCTGTATTCAATAAGTATGAGATAAACCTGTATTCAATAAGTATAAGATAAACCTGTATTCAATAAGTATGAGATAAACCTGTATTCAATAAGTATGAGATAAACCTGTATTCAATAAATATGAGATAAACCTGTATTCAATAAGTATGAGATAAACCTGTATTCAATAAGTATGAGATAAACCTGTATTCAATAAGTATATAAGATAAACATGTATTCACTAAGTATAAGATAAACTGTATTCAATAAGTATGAGATAAACCTGTGTTCACTAAGTATAACATAAACCTGTATTAAATAAGTATGAGATAAACCTGTATTAAATAAGTATAAGATAAACCTGTATTAAATAAGTATGAGATAAACCTGTATTCAATAAGTATATAAGATAAACATGTATTCACTAAGTATAAGATAAACTGTATTCAATAAGTATGAGATAAACCTGTATTCACTAAGTATAACATAAACCTGTATTAAATAAGTATGAGATAAACCTGTATTAAATAAGTATAAGATAAACCTGTATTAAATAAGTATGAGATAAACTTGTATTCACTAAGTATAAGATAAACTGTATTCAATAAGTATGAGATAAACCTGTGTTCACTAAGTATAACATAAACCTGTATTAAATAAGTATGAGATAAACCTGTATTAAATAAGTATAAGATAAACCTGTATTCAATAAGTATGAGATAAACCTGTATTCAATAAGTATATAAGATAAACATGTATTCACTAAGTATAAGATAAACTGTATTCAATAAGTATGAGATAAACCTGTATTCACTAAGTATAACATAAACCTGTATTAAATAAGTATGAGATAAACCTGTATTAAATAAGTATAAGATAAACCTGTATTAAATAAGTATGAGATAAACTTGTATTCACTAAGTATAAGATAAACCTATATTCAATAAGTATGAGATAAACCTGTATTCAATAAGTATGAGATAAACTGTATTCAATAAGTATAAGATAAACCTGTATTCAATAAGTATGAGATAAACCTGTATTCAATAAGTATGAGATAAACCTGTATTCAATAAGTATGAGATAAACCTGTATTCAATAAGTATGAGATAAACCTGTATTCAATAAGTATATAAGATAAACATGTATTCACTAAGTATAAGATAAACTGTATTCAATAAGTATGAGATAAACCTGTGTTCAATAAGTATATAAGATAAACATGTATTCACTAAGTATAAGATAAACTGTATTCAATAAGTATAAGATTAACCTGTATTCAATAAATATGAGATAAACCTGTATTCAATAAATATGAGATAAACCTGTATTCAATAAGTATGAGATAAACCTGTATTCAATAAGTATGAGATAAATCTGTATTCAATAAATATGAGATAAACCTGTATTCAATAAGTATAAGATAAACCTGTATTCAATAAGTATATAAGATAAACATGTATTCACTAAGTATAAGATAAACTGTATTCAATAAGTATATGATAAACCTGTATTCAATAAGTATAACATAAACCTGTATTCAATAAGTATGAGATAAACCTGTGTTCACTAAGTATAACATAAACCTGTATTAAATAAGTATGAGATAAACCTGTATTAAATAAGTATAAGATAAACCTGTATTAAATAAGTATGAGATAAACCTGTATTCAATAAGTATATAAGATAAACATGTATTCACTAAGTATAAGATAAACTGTATTCAATAAGTATGAGATAAACCTGTATTCACTAAGTATAACATAAACCTGTATTAAATAAGTATGAGATAAACCTGTATTAAATAAGTATAAGATAAACCTGTATTAAATAAGTATGAGATAAACTTGTATTCACTAAGTATAAGATAAACTGTATTCAATAAGTATGAGATAAACCTGTGTTCACTAAGTATAACATAAACCTGTATTAAATAAGTATGAGATAAACCTGTATTCAATAAGTATGAGATAAACCTGTATTCAATAAGTATATAAGATAAACATGTATTCACTAAGTATAAGATAAACTGTATTCAATAAGTATGAGATAAACCTGTATTCACTAAGTATAACATAAACCTGTATTAAATAAGTATGAGATAAACCTGTATTAAATAAGTATAAGATAAACCTGTATTAAATAAGTATGAGATAAACTTGTATTCACTAAGTATAAGATAAACCTATATTCAATAAGTATGAGATAAACCTGTATTCAATAAGTATGAGATAAACTGTATTCAATAAGTATAAGATAAACCTGTATTCAATAAGTATGAGATAAACCTGTATTCAATAAGTATGAGATAAACCTGTATTCAATAAGTATGAGATAAACCTGTATTCAATAAGTATATAAGATAAACATGTATTCACTAAGTATAAGATAAACTGTATTCAATAAGTATGAGATAAACCTGTGTTCAATAAGTATATAAGATAAACATGTATTCACTGAGTATAAGATAAACTGTATTCAATAAGTATAAGATTAACCTGTATTCAATAAATATGAGATAAACCTGTATTCAATAAATATGAGATAAACCTGTATTCAATAAGTATGAGATAAACCTGTATTCAATAAGTATGAGATAAATCTGTATTCAATAAATATGAGATAAACCTGTATTCAATAAGTATAAGATAAACCTGTATTCAATAAGTATATAAGATAAACATGTATTCACTAAGTATAAGATAAACTGTATTCAATAAGTATATGATAAACCTGTATTCAATAAGTATAACATAAACCTGTATTCAATAAGTATGAGATAAACCTGTATTCAATAAGTATGAGATAAACCTATGTTCAATAAGTATAAGATAAACCTGTATTCTCTAACCAAGAACCTTTAGCCATCTTATCAAAGAGCTGAATATTATTTATTGGAATGATTGAAAACTTTTTCATTTTTCTCTAGAAAGACAAATATTTTTATTTAAAAGGTTCCTATAACATTTTTGTATGATTTTTGGGGGTAAACTGTTTAAAGCCGTACTTCACATCAGTACGTTGTGAAGTAATCTGTATAAAAGGTACCAAAGTACTGTTTGATCCTTAAAAACAATTGTGGAAAATATAACATCTCCAGTATTTCTGTCCCGTAACAAAATGTGAGATACGTTTTAATAGATATCTAAAATAGAACACTTACTGACCATAAAGAACATGACAATACAGTGAAACATGTTTATCTTTATATAATTCCTGTGCAGCAGTAAAGTAAATACACATCATTAATGTGACGAGTAACCGCTACACGGCGCTGTTATTCGTGTTTTGTTTTGTTTTTAATTTCGCGCAAAGACACACATGGTCTATCTGCGCTAGCCGTCCCTAATTATGCAGTGTAAGACTGGAGGAAAGGCAGCTAGTCATCACCACCCACCGCCAACTCTTGGGCTACTCTTTTACCAACGAATAGTGGGATTGATCGTCATATTATAACGCCTCCATGGCTGAAAGGGCGAGAGGATTTGAAATGTTTGTGTTTGTGTAAATGTTAAATAAAGAACGACTTCTATAGATTCTTCTTTCTGATGGTTACATTCATACCACATAGCTTGTAACACGTCAGTAATACAGCCCTTGTCATTTGTAAAACTATAATTGTTACAGAAGTAAATCCGCATTTTTCACTACGTTTATGAGTTCAGCCCTTTCGCCACCAGGTATTTTGAATTCCCAGGAACGAAAGAAAATGGGTAATTTCATTAAATGTGGAATTTTTAAAAGTCTACACTTTAGTGTAAATCACATATTTAATGTGAAAAAACCCTAATCAAAGTATGTCCATCTATGGCCAATGGGAATAGACAAAAGTCAACGTATAACGAGTACGTTTTTGTGGTAAATATAGGGTTAAAGAGAATAGCGCAAACCGCAAAATCTTTCAGTTTTTTTCTGCAATTAATTATTTATTTTACTCTCATAGATTAATCGCTTTTCTGTAACAACGAATATACTTGAATTTGTTGGCTACGCAGCTCTGGTATGAACCTTATTGGGAAATATCATGATGGACATGACACACTGATTCGTCATGTTTCTTGTTGGTTTGAGGATAAATATTCATCAAGGAAATACACGCAAGCCCCATTGTATAAAACAAACACACTACATTTAAACATGTTGCTCGTGATTCACAGTCCCCCACTCTGAGATGCGAAAAACACGATAAGTTCTCACGTGGCGAATATTTAGGATTTGGCAAAATTGTCATAAATGCTGCCCCCTAGTAGCACAGCAGAATAGCTGCAGACTCCCACCGCTAGAAATCGGGTTTCAATACCCGTTGTGGGCAGAGCTCAGATAACCCTTTGTGTAGCTTCGTACATAATGAAAGAAACAGACAAAATCATAGATGCTGTGTGTTACCAGGCAGACTGACAAGGCAATCAGCTATATATGTGTATGCGTAGCAACATTAAGGTGTAGACGATAGGATACATGCATATATGTAGCAAAATTAAGGTGTAGACGATATGATATATGTATATACTTAGCAACATTAAGGTGTAGACGATATGATATATGTGTATACTTAGCAACATTAAGGTGTAGACGATATATGTGTATACTTAGCAACATTAAGATGTAGACGATATGATATATGTGTATACTTAGCAACATTAAGGTGTAGACGATATATGTGTATACTTCGCAACATTAAGGTGTAGACGATATGATATATGTATATACTTAGCAACATTAAGGTGTAGACGATATGACATATGCATATACGTAGCAACATTAAGGTGTAGACGATATGATATATGTATATACTTAGCAACATTAAGGTGTAGACGATATGACATATGCATATACGTAGCAACATTAAGGTGTAGACGATATGATATATGTATATACGTAGCAACATTAAGGTGTAGACGATATATGTGTATAATTAGCAACATTAAGGTGTAGACGATATATGCATATACGTAGCAACATTAAGGTGTAGACGATATGATATATGCATATACGTAGCAACATTAAGGTGTAGACGATATGATATATGTGTATACTTAGCAACATTAAGGTGTAGACGATAGTTTTTATATTATTTCCACGTAACGTATATTTTTACACCTATATTTTGGCCACACAGACCAAGTGTTAGAGTCGCAGTGCCAAGCGTCACTTCAGAAAACTTCAAACTTCGAAACGGTTTGCTAATCCACAAGAGTTTAGTTCAGAATATAAGGCTTAGGTGATTTTTTTTTTATTCTTCTAAAGTACGAAGCTGTAAATGACATTGTATTGCAAACGAAAGTGTGAAATTGATACGACTTATTTTTGAAAATTACCCTTAGTATACAGTGAATGTTCAAAGAGCTTGACAGACTGTAACTGGTTTGTTTTAAATTTCGCGCAAAGCTGCACGAGAGCTAACTGTATTAACCGTCCCTAATTTAGCAATGTAACACTAGAGGGAAGACAGCTAGTCATCACCACTCACCGTCAACTCCTGGGCTACTCTTTTACCAAAGAATAATGAGATTGACCGTAACATTATAACGCCCCTACAGCTAAAAGGGCGAGCATGTTTGGTGTTACAAGGGTTCGAACCCGTGACTCTGGGATTAAGAGTCGAGTGCCTTAACCACTTGGCCATTCCGGGCCTGACTGTAACTGGTCTTTCTAACAGAGTTTCTATGAAGCATGAAAATTACTTTTCTTGGCAATCTTTTGATGTTAAAAGCAATGTATGTGGACTGATGAATTTTTCAAAAGGAACGTGTTTACGTCTGTAAGTGAGTAAGAACGAAAAGAATTATTTCTAGTCTTTAGAAGTTCTTAAATAGTTTACTTATCTTGTTTAGGGTGAATACAACGTTACAAAAGAAGAGTTGTGTTTTTCTTATAGCAAAGCCACATCGAGCTATCTGCTGAGACGAGGAATCGAACCCCTGATTTTAGCGCTATAAATCCATAGACTTACCTCTGTACTAACGGGAGGCGCAAAAAGAAGAGAGCAATTTGTGTGCGACGTTTAATAATCGACGCGTGAAGCTTTTGATGTGATAGAGAGAACAAATGTAGTCCATATTTTTAAAATAAATTTTGGTTTCGAGAAGAGAGGGAGGCCCACCATGGCCAAGCGTGTTAAGGCGTGCGACTCGTAATCTGAGGGTCGCGGGTTCGCATCCCCGTCGCCCCAAACATGCTCGCCCTTTCAGCCCGTGGGGGCGTTATAATGTTACGGTCAATCCCACTATTCGTTGGTAAAAGAGTAGCCCAAGAGTTGGCGGTGGGTGGTGATGACTAGCTGCCTTCCCTCTAGTCTTACACTGCTAAATTAGGGACGGCTAGCGCAGATAGCCCTCGAGTAGCTTTGTGCGAAATTCAAAAACAAAAACAAACAAAAAAAATATAAGAAGAGAGGGTTTTCATAATATTGTACGAGACTTGTGATGTCTGCTTTGAATTCTGGGCTAAAGTCCTGAGATAAGTACTAAACTCAGGTATGGTTTAGACTAGAACTAAATCGGAGAACATTAATGATAAGGTGGTAGTGGATTTAAAATTGTTAGCTGTTACGGTTAGTAAAGATGCGTTGGAGTTGTGAACTGATGATGTTAGTGTCAGCTTTGAATCTCATTATTCCAGCTTGTTCCTCAACGGAATTATTTCTACGTCAGGTTTATGACCTTGTTGACTGTTTTACCTGATTATGTGGTGAGTGCTTTATCCTAAATGCTTAAAACCTTTTTGTAATGTATATTGATTTACAGAAATACTTCGTAACTTGTTGCAGTCAAGGGATGACCTCAATGACCTCGAGAGTCTATTGTCACTTCGTTCGGTTGTATCACTGGATACAAGTCCAACTGACTCATAAAATGCTCAGCTAGAGTCCGATGACTCATAATAGAAACAAAAAAAAAGAAGTAGTTTCGTGAACTGTAACCCCATGACCTCAGTTATCGCTTCTATCACTTTATTATCCCATTGTAAACTACATATCCAGGTTCATCAGGGTCTAAGGCTGTGTATATAGAAACTAAAACAAAATGTTTCATAAACCTTTTAACACAATATATTAATGCCGTTGTCAAGATAGTGTGAATTATTGTGAAAGTTCGAATTTTCCTACGACTGAAAGGTGCTAATTAAACAGAAGTAATAAACATGCATAACATACGTGCTTGTTGAGTTTGTGTCAAACAATGACAAGATTTTGTCATTTAATTTGCACTATATATTAAAAACTCTCAGTGAATGAAGAAACTTTTATTGTTGTGCATCAAATATAATTTCACATCTGGTCAACTACATCATAATTTGAATATAATTTCACATCTGGTCAACTACATCATAATTTGAATATAATTTCACATCTGGTCAATTACATCATAATTTGAATATAATTTCACATCTGGTCAACTACATCATAATTTGAATATAATTTCACATCTGGTCAACTACATCATAATTTGAATATAATTTCACATCTGGTAAACTGCATCATAATTTGAATGTAATTTCACATCTGGTCAACTACATCATAATTTGAGACAAGAAAAGAATAAAAGAGAAAACTCAGATGTACTTTTTAATATGTTAAATACACTTTGTAAACTATGTCTATTGGTGGTTTAATTGCGACTACAAACATTGTTTCATCAAATAAATGTTATCAAACGTGCAAAGAAGAACGTTAAACAATTTTCAAACAACTGTCTGTCCTATTGTTAGCTATAAATGTGTTTCAGGATTTATTTTAAACAACACAGACATTTCCTTAAGAAACGCATACCTGTTTCATAAGTGTGCTTATATATATATACACACACACACACACTTTTTTTGCATTTTTATCGTATCTTTATGTTAAGATAAATTTATCCAGCGTTTCGGACATTACTTATTAGTCTGGTTCCTTAGATTGAATATAGAAGATGGAGTTTGAGATAGGTACTATTTATTAATTGCCTTTCGTCTAGTCTACCAATTCAAAATTTTGGAGGTTACGAACAAATAGCTTTGTTGACGAATAGCAGCTTTTCCTTTCATTAACTGGTCTATTCATAACATAAATGGCCTGGTATGGCCAGGTTGTTAAGGCACTCGACTCGTAATCTGAGGGTCCCCGGTTTGAATCCCTCTCACACCAAACATGCTCGCCCTTTCGGTCGTGGGGGCGTTATAAAGTACGGTTAATCTCACCATTCGTTGGTAAAAGAGTAGCCCAAGAGCTGGTGGTGGATGGTGATGAATAGCTGCTTTCCCTCTAGTCTTACACTGCTAAATTAGAGACGGCTAGCACAGATAGCCCTTGTGTATCTTTGCCCGAAATTCAAAACAAACTAAACCATAACGTAAATTTAAAAGTCAAATGTTTCTTTAGGGCGCGTTATACTACTGAACCGCTATGTTTGTTCAGTGTTTTAATATTATCAGACTATCATATTTGTTCTGAGTGTGCAATATTATTGAACGTATCACATTTGATCTGAGTGTATTAACCTTGTTAAACGTATAAAATTTGTTCAGCGTTTATTAATATTGTTTATCGTATAAAATTTATTCAGCATGTATTAATATTGATTAACGTATTTCATATCTGTCGAGTGTCGTATTATTGAACGCATCACGTTTGTTCAGTGTGTTAGTATTATCGGCCGTCATATAAGACATTAGTATTAGGTCCATTACGTTTTTAACACTGCATTTTTTTTATCTAGACCGTTAGAACTTTTCGAAAATTAGAAGTGGACAATGTTCCAACCACACTTTGTTCATCATGTCCACAGCCAACGACGTATTTCGTTCAATCCAAAGCTCATAAAAACAGTCCACGTTACAGTAATGGTGGGAGTATTATTTATGTAGACAGTGGTTATGGCTTAAACAGTGTGTGGTTGGAATACTACAATTATATAATATGGCTCAAACAGTGTGTGGTTGGAATACTACAATTATATAATATGGTTTAAACATTGTGTAGTTGGAATACTACAATTATATGATATGGTTTAAACAGTGTGTGGTTGGAATACTACAATTATATAATATGGCTTAAACATTGTGTGGTTGGAATACTACAATTATATAATATGGCTTAAACATTGTGTGGTTGGAATACTACAATTATATGATATGGTTTAAACAGTGTGTGGTTGGAATACTACAATTATATAATATGGCTTAAACAGTGTGTGGTTGGAATACTACAATTATATAATATGGCTTAAACAGTGTGTGGTTGGAATACTACAATTATATAATATGGCTTAAACATTGTGTGGTTGGAATACTACAATTATATGATATGGTTTAAACAGTGTGTGGTTGGAATACTACAATTATATAATATGGCTTAAACAGTGTGTGGTTGGAATACTACAATTATATAATATGGCTTAAACAGTGTGTGGTTGGAATACTACAATTATATAATATGGCTTAAACAGTGTGTGGTTGGAATACTACAATTATATAATATGGCTTAAACAGTGTGTGGTTGGAATACTACAATTATATAATATGGCTTAAACAGTGTGTGGTTGGAATATTACAATTATATAATATGGCTTAAACAGTGTGTGGTTGGAATACTACAATTATATAATATGGTTTAAACATTGTGTGGTTGGAATACTACAATTATATAATATGGTTTAAACAGTGTGTGGTTGGAATACTACAATTATATAATATGGCTTAAACAGTGTGTGGTTGGAATATTACAATTATATAATATGGCTTAAACTTAAACAGTGTGTGGTTGGAATACTACAATTATATAATGGAATATTACAATTATATAATATGGTTTAAACAGTGTGGCTTAAACAGTAAACAGTGTGTGGTTGAAATACTACAATTATATAATATGGTTTAAACAGTGTGTGGTTGGAATACTACAATTATATAATATGGCTTAAACAGTGTGTGGTTGGAATATTACAATTATATAATATGGCTTAAACAGTGTGTGGTTGGAATATTACAATTATATAATATGGTTTAAACAGTGTGTGGTTGGAATACTACAATTATATAATATGGCTTAAACAGTGTGTGGTTGGAATATTACAATTATATAATATGGCTTAAATTATATAATATTCTAATTCTTGAAAATTTCTAAGGTACTGAATAAAAAATGCAGCGCTAAAAACAGTAGCGTAGCTGGGGGAGGCAAAGGGGTGCATCTGTCCCCGGGCGCAGCATCGGAGGGGCGCCAAATTGATGTTACATAATTAGGAATTATGGCTTACATTTTGTCACGAGGGGACGCGAAAACTGACTTTGTCCCCGGGCGCTGAAAACCCTAGCTACGCCACTGGCTGAAAAAACACAATAGTTCTGAGGCATTCTCAATGACAAGTGCGTTAAACTATAGACATACTTTACCAACTTGGTAAACCACAACCGTACGGATTTCTTTATGCTATAGAGTTTACTGATGTCTAGTATTGAAAACTTGTAAGTTTTTATACGGATTCTGAGGTGAAATATATCTTTCTAAACTGAAGTTTTCTTTCTCCAACGCTATTGTTAAAGAACATTAAATAAGAACCCAAATAATTTTATCTTTAAACAATAACAATGCAAGTTATAACTACTGCAGGTGAAGTGTCTTGAGCATAATGAACATAGGCGAAATATTACACTAAAACTGGTGATGATTTAAGTTATGTCGCTATTGGAATCGTTGTCAGTTTTAATTATGATGTAATACCACACACATATTGTTACTAAATACCAGACTTCACTAGCAAGGTACTTAACATTTCTCGTTCAGTACAGAATACATCGTTTCAACTGACACTTTGTACGTGGCAACCCGAACGGCCTGACGGACTCCAGTTACATAGTGAAAAGCCTATCCACGAAAGTGTAGCTAAACTGGTGTTGATTATTGTCACTGGAAACCCGAATGGTGTTAGTAGAGACAGACGTCATTTAAAATAATATTAATATTACTACAATCCAATGTCTCACACACAATATTACTAATTAATATTATTACAATCCGATGTCTCACACACACTATTACTAATTAATATTATTACAATCCGATGTCTCACACACACTATTACTAATTAATATTATTACAATCCGATGTCTCCCACACACTATTACTATTTAATATTATTACAATCCGATGTCTCACACACACTACTACTAATTAATATTATTACAGTCCTATGTCTCACACACACTATTACTAATTAATATTATTACAATCCGATGTCTCCCACATACTTTTTAGTGGTAAAACACTGATTCAAATATTATGGACATTTTCATTAAAGACAGCTCACCGGATGTGATTCGAAATCTCCAGAAATTCCTTTGCCCTCCAGGAGAGGCGGCCATTCATGAGGCAAATGTAGTGTTTTTCTTGCATCTGTCCTGTTTTTATTATAATTAATGGTTTTAGTATGTGTAATGGAAACTCTGTTATAACAAAAGATTATTGTTCTTAAGAGCTGATTGCTAAGAAATTTGAAGAAATTAATGCGAGTGGTATATATGGACTTGAGAGAGTGTTTATCACGTTTTCCATTATTTCACTGCAAAAGCTTTCCTTTTACCATTCTAGGTAAAGATTATTCCAGTTATTTAGTTACAAAGATACTGAATTGTGACTCAACATGAAAACAGGAATGTTTGATAAAGAAATGTTGTTCATTTTGTGCCACTTAACATCTAATGACTGATCGACTGAATTTTGGCCAAGTGGTTAAGGCGTTCGACTCGTAATCTGAGGGTCGCGGGTTCGAATCCCCGTCACACCAAACATGCTCACCCTTTCAGCAGCGGGGGTGTTATATGTGACGGTAAATCCAAGTATTCGTTAGTAAAAGAGTAGCCCAAGTGTTGGCGGCGGGTGGTGATGACTAGCAGTCTTCTCTCTAGTCTTACACCGCTAAATTAGGACGGGTAGCGCAGATAGCCCTCGTGTAGCTCTGCGCAAAATTCAAAACAAACAAACGACTCAAGTTACAGATCAACTAGCGTCCCCTGGCATTAAGTGAACACTTCGTTTGTACTAGATGAAGTGGCTGTAGTGTAATGACTAACATTGTGTCTTTCATCTATGATCTCTGAGAAATGCATAATTTGTTACTTCTCGGTAATACGTATAAGTGTAAAGTATATTGCTTGATGTAACTGTCTCTGACCTTTGAATTAAAAACTGACGAAATATATTCGTTTATCTTTGTTCTTAACTCAGCTTTACAGATTAAGAACATTGTTTATTTGTTTAGTATATCAAACTTTATAATGTGAAAGGATTAGTCTTGGTTTGACAAATGTTATATAGATACACAGATAAATAGAAATGTATGGATGTGATGTGCAATTAACATGATGGTCGACATGAATTTACTCCAACCTGTTATCAATATGAACGTGAGCTTCCACTATGTATTTCCAAATTATAAATTAATACCATGTTCTCCTCACAGTATTTATTTAATGAAGTTATTTTGATATGTGTTTTTAAATTGAACTTTTGTAAGTCTAGAGGCAGAAAGTTAAATTTTTATACTTTTCTTTGAATAATAATGGACTTTATATATTGTAAGTTTCTGCTGAATGTAGGGGTTTACCCTTTGACGTATATATATATGTGTGTGTGTGTGTGTGTGTGTGTGTGTGTGTGTGTATGCTGATATCCACATTTCCATTTGGCACTATGCTCATATCAATCACTGCTGCATGTGGTAATCACGTGCTACTGTCCAAATATGAGCGGTTCGTGACTCTTTAAGTCTAACAAACAGACAAGTAAGCCCACCACAACAACTAAACTAGGAAACCAACGAATGTATCCATAGATAGGACACATTTACTTTGTACAAAGCAATAATTCTACATGGTCCCGGACCAGTTGATAACGTTTACAAAGAACGGCGGGGAAGGCGAAGAAACACGTGACACGTGATTTTCAGATAAATTCTTATCTTAGAGTTTAGAACTGTAGTCTCACAAGACAATTAAATCTAACATTGAAATGTAGCCAAGACCTCGTTTAAACATTGTCAACATGGTACCATAAAAAATCCTCAAGAATCGCCATCTTAAATATAACTGTATGGAAAAACTAATAATATCACTCATATCTATGAGTTGAAAGCTATGTATGCATATTAGTAATTTAAATTTATATATATAGAAAGATCTCGAAAACGGATTCGTGTGTTATCTGCTTAATAACATGTGACAGTTGAAATTTCTGAAAAAAATTATTTTAGGTATAAGCTCGTCAAAAAAGCTATATATCACTTAATTACGCCACGTGCAAAATATCAATCAGTGGTTGTGTTAAAACTGCTAAGGCAGCTAAACGTATTATTGATGCATGTCTCAAATGAAGGGGTTACTAATAATACTTTTACTGAAACTGTAGTTTAGTTTACGACAATATGAATAACTTGTGTATTATTTATGGTTTTAAATTGAATTAATAGACCAAGAAATAAAGTAATAAATAGTAACTTGAAGTTTATTTGAATGTGGAGTGCAAATCAATACTTTTTCTATATTGAAAATAAATCAATCAGTAAATTGAGAAGTAAACGTGTCTGAAGAAATTGACAGCAGCTCGAAGAAATGAGGACAGTAACACAAAGACATGTTTGAAAGAAATGAGGACAGTAAACCAAGGCTATGTTTGTAAGCAATGAGAACAGTGAACCAAAAATATGTTTGTAAGCAATAAGTACAGTGAACCAAAAATATGTTTGTAAGCAATAAGTACAGTGAACCAAAGATATGTTTGTAAGCAATAAGAACAGTGAACCAAAGATATGTTTGTAAGCAATAAGAACAGTGAACCAAAGATATGTTTGTAAGCAATAAGAACAGTGAACCAAAAATATGTTTGTAAGCAATAAGAACAGTGAACCAAAAATATGTTTGTAAGCAATAAGTACAGTGAACCAAAAATATGTTTGTAAGCAATAAGAACAGTGAACCAAAGATATGTTTGTAAGCAATAAGTACAGTGAACCAAAGATATGTTTGTAAGCAATAAGAACAGTGAACCAAAAATATGTTTGTAAGCAATAAGAACAGTGAACCAAAGATTTGTTTGTAAGCAATAAGAACAGTGAACCAAAGATATGTTTGTAAGCAATAAGAACAGTGAACCAAAAATATGTTTGTAAGCAATAAGTACAGTGAACCAAAAATATGTTTGTAAGCAATAAGAACAGTGAACCAAAGATATGTTTGTAAGCAATAAGTACAGTGAACCAAAAATATGTTTGTAAGCAATAAGAACAGTGAACCAAAAATATGTTTGTAAGCAATAAGAACAGTGAACCAAAGATATGTTTGTAAGCAATAAGTACAGCGAACCAAAAATATGTTTGTAAGCAATAAGAACAGTGAACCAAAGATATGTTTGTAAGCAATAAGAACAGTGAACCAAAGATATGTTTGTAAGCAATAAGTACAGTGAACCAAAGATATGTTTGTAAGCAATAAGAACAGTGAACCAAAAATATGTTTGTAAGCAATAAGAACAGTGAACCAAAGATATGTTTGTAAGCAATAAGAACAGTGAACCAAAGATATGTTTGTAAGCAATAAGAACAGTGAACCAAAGATATGTTTGTAAGCAATAAGAACAGTGAACCAAAGATATGTTTGTAAGCAATAAGAACAGTGAACCAAAGATATGTTTGTAAGCAATAAGAACATTGAACCAAAAATATGTTTGTAAGCAATAAGAACAGTGAACCAAAGATATGTTTGTAAGCAATAAGAACAGTGAACCAAAGATATGTTTATAAAAATGGAGGAAAGTAAATAAAGATGTTCTTGTATTGCAAACAACAATTAATTCGTATAGAAAAACATTTATAGACATTGGACTACTAGAAAAAAGCAAATTATTTGTTCTTGGTTTGAACAACAATTTGATGCAATGGAGGTAATTATTAGACAGACTATTCCACAAATAATACTAACTAGAATGACTTTTGAATGGCAAAGTAGTTAGATTTTTCCGACTGTATCTCCCAGCGTTCGTGGTTCGAGTCCCATTGTCTCCCACGATGCACTCAACACTTTTAGACCGTGTGTATCTACCTACTCGCCCTGTATATTTTTATCACTTCAAAAGTAAGGTTGTCTATGTTCAAATGGCTCTTCGAATAACTTTATGCAAAGTTGAAAAAACATTTAGAATGCTTTAAGAGCCTAACAGTATATAAAACTTTATATAATAATAATTTCTGATCAGAGATAACTAAGCCCTTAGCTAATAACTAAAAACCAGCTTGACCAATAGTGTAGCCAGTTAAATATTCTTATTATTGGAGCAGGTCATATTTTCGTGTATTGAATCAAGACTATGAATATAACCGATAACTACGTCTTATGTAAAACTTTTGCTTATCAAAAAAAAATCGTTGCGATTTATATTCTGAAACCAAACATTTTTGACTCGTCATAGGCGTAGAATGACATTAAAAAAGCAATCCTATCAAATATGTAATTAATTTAAGATGGTAAACATAGTATGAAGAGATATACTGTTATCTAAATAATAGTACAAATATCAAAACACACTGTTAGAATTCCAAGTGCCTTTTTCTCAATACAAGTGATGTGTAGCAAGTCCAAGTGTAACCTGGGAGACCCGGCATGGCCAGGTGGTTAGAGGTACTCGACTTAATTCGGGGGTCGTGGGTTCGAATCCCTATCACACCAAACATGCTCACCCTTTCAAGCGTGGGAGCGTTATAAGTGACGGTCAATCCCACTATTCAATGGTAAAAGAATAGCCCAAGAGTTGGCGGTGGGTGGTGATTACTAGGTGCCTTCCCTCTAGTCTTACACTGTTAAATTAGGGACGGCTAGCGCAGACAGCCCTCAAGTAGGTTTGCGCGAAATTCAAAACAAACAAACTGGGTTTCATATTGGTGTTTTTTTTTTCCAATAAATTTAACATTTAGATGAGAATAAATAAAAATTATACATCGTACTAACTTTGGAGCTAACCTTGGCATCATTATACTACAGCTAAGTTGATGTTAAATGAATAATGTTCATCAGCTGCACCCAAATATGTCTAAGTTTTATATCGCACTAATTTACGGAGCTACTGTCCTATTTTTAATGATCCGTAAATATGCAAGAATTATGGATTCCAACGTTCAAAAAGGATCGTGTCGTTTTACTTATGAAAGTCATGGAAAATGTTCCAAATAGTATACAATAATAATGTTTTTTTCAAATTTTTTTCGAATTATTTTTTGGAATAATGGTTCCAAGTCGTTTTAACAACACTGCCACTTAATGATTAGAAATGCTTTTTTTTAATCCAGACAAATGACAAATATAAAGACGTATGAATATATTAATAAAATTCGTGTACTCATTAAGCACATAGAGTGTATATCTTATAAAGGAGTCTAAGACGCAGCAAAAGGTGTTCGAGTTTTATATAATATTTTGTGGCTTTTTACTCTTATATTATTTACGTCTGGAATTGCAAAGACGCATCATCCATCTCTTATGTATTTCCTCTAACCACAGCAACAAATTATGTGGGGACCTACACATTAATAACACCAGTAGTGAGAACTGCATGCCACATGAGTTTAAAGTGTATATATAATATAATTATTTTGGGACCTTCATAAAGATTGCGGTCGTTACTAAAGTAGATATTTAGTTATTATTTTTGATCACTGATATTCGTCACAACTTTGTGGTATTATTGTTTTTTTATTACTGATATTAGTCAGAACGTTAAAGGCCATGATATTGTTGTATTTATCACTGGTAGTAGGCAGAATGTTGAAGGCCATGGCGTTGTTGTATTTATCATTGATAATAGTCAGCATGTGAAAACCTGATATTGTTGTTTTTTATTACTGATATTAGTCAGAACGTTGAAAGCTGTGGGATTGTTGTTGTTATCACTGATAATAGTCAGAAAGTTGAAGGCCATGGTATTATTGTATTTATCACTGATATTAGTCAGAACATTGAAGGTCGAGGTTGTGCTTAATGTATGAGTGGAAGTACAAGAAGTCCATCTCTGTTGTTTTCTAATTAATTTAAAATAATGACAGAACATAAGGTTAGAACTGACTTGGAAGAAATAAACATTTATGTCTCGCTTGCGCATGAGTCATTTTCACAACTTGCACCTTGCTTTTATTTGTTATCTGTTCAGTTCCTTTCACTACCACAGAAACGTTATGATGTGCACCCTTTCTTAACACTGCTGCACAAAGTCGACTTAGCTTATACCATACATGGCTTGTTGGTTAAGGTTATCAACTCGCAATCTCAGGGTTGCGGGTTCGAATTTCAATCACCAAACCTAGCCTCCTTTTCAGCGGTGGGAACGCTATAATATAATGTTTAATTCCTATACTCGTTGGTAAAAGTGTGATCCAAAAGTTTTTGGTGGGTAGTGTTAATTAGATGCCTTGCCTCTAATCTATTACTGTTAAATTAGGGACGGTTAGCGCAGATAGCCCTCGTGTAGCTTTGCGCGATATACAAAACAAACAAACTTTTCGTAAGAAAAGCTACGACAAAACTGATATTTCATTTTTTGATATTATATGGCTGTTCTTTAAGGTAAAATGTTTATTTTGAGCATTGAAAGAGAAGTTACAGAAATTTGAACTAGAACAAAAACCCAAACTGAATTATATATTAACTACTATGAAATAAAAATCAACTTAAATCTCAATAAAAAGAAATACTGATAGATTTACAGTTAACTAAAACATTAAGAAAAATGAAAGTACTATTAATTACATATGACAGAAGAAGTGATGAAGTTTAGCTACTAAATCAATTTGCTTGTTTGGTTTTAAAATTTGCGCAAAGCTACACGAGAGGTATCTGCTCTATCCGTCCCTAATTTAGTAGTGTAAGACTAGAGGAAAGGCAGCTAGTCGTCACCATCCACCGTCAACTCTTGGGATACTCTTTCACCAATGAATAATGGGATGACCGTCACATTATAACGCCCCCACGGCTGAAATGGCGAGCATGTTTGGACTGAGATTCGAACCCGTGGCCCTCGGATTACGATTCGAATGCCTTAACCACCTGGCCATGCCGGGTCTGCTAAATCAGTTATGGACTTTTACACAAATAATCAATTTTTTATTATTGTTTTTAACAAATTAAACCAGGTTCCATTGGGATGCTTTTTTTAATTATTTAACTGTAATTAAACTTAAGCCTAACATAATATGGATAGATTAATTTGTAGGTATATGTTCTACTTATGTTAGACTAAGTATATTACAGATACAGTTTTATTAGGGTTAACGTTACGTTATTTTGTTATTTTTACTTTTCTTCTTCTTGTTTTGACATGTAACTGTTGAAGATTTCTGACATCCAAGTGTAGAAGGCTTTTTTTTTTTTGCATATAAAATCAGTAGTATATTATTGAAGTTCTTAATTAATGAGTTTATATATATATATATACATATAAAATCACCAGTGTATTGTTGAACTTTATAATTACCGAGTTTAGTTAAACAGTGTGCTGTTAGGGTAACAAAGTAATGACTTTATATCACATAACATATAAAAGGCTATAATGTTTAAGAATAACATCTCGGCTGTCTCATCCTCTAAACTAAACTAAAAATATTAAATTAATAAATTTTAAAAAATCTTAAAATCAGCCCTTATCATTTATATAATTATCAAGATATTTCTTAAACTGACGTAAATTTATCACTTCCATAGCAACCAGACAACTTATTTTTGAGTCTAGCCATTCTGTAAGAAAAATAAAACTTTCTTGGCTGAAGGTGATTCCTACCTTGTCAAAACGGTTACTTGTGTCCTACTGTTCTCGACGTCGAGTATGCAACAAGATGGGGCACCGACACTATCAATTCCATTTAGAATTTTAAACAAGTCAATCAGATCCCCCGTAACTCTTCTTTGTTCCAGAGAAAACCATCCCTTCATCCCATGCACCATTCCAACAATTCAATAAATGTTTTTCTTAAGAAGCCGAAGACTGAACACAATACTCCAAATGGGGCATAACCAGTGATCTATGCAAGAAAATTATAACCTCTTGAGACTTGCGTTCAACATTTTTGTAAATACAACCTAAAATTCTATTTGCTCTACCACTAACAACAAACATCACAATGCTTGGATGGCTTTAGAGATTGATCAACCATTTTATAAACATCCCTTTGTTTAATAACACTAGTATAGCTATTCTCATGGAAATAATACTCCTATTTCAAATTACGATAACCTAGGTGCATTACCTTGCATTTATTATAATTAAAACATACAAGACATATATTTTGTTACTTATAATATTACTAATAACTACTGAAGTTGGTGGCACCCAAGCTTAATTTTTTGAATATATAAAATCGTAACTTAGATAAATGTGTGTCCTAACATCTATATTTTTGTAAGTGTGTGTTTACATTATTATGTAATTTATGCATGCGTATTTCAGTGCTCATATACGAAACTTGCTTATGGTTACAAGCCTCAACAACAGGGAACTGAACTATGCTTCAAGTAGCACGAGCCATGACGTCATTTCAACATTTACGTCATTACCGGTTCAATTTCAACCTGCACTTTATGGCGAATCTTCAACACCTACAACTATGTTAAAACTATAAGTTTCAGCCTGAGTGTTTAAAATGAAGCAGGTACAACTACTTTACAACTAAATGTGGGTGCAGGAAACCTAGCTTTATTAATTATCTTCTTATAATAGAAATTGATATTATAATCATGAAGAAACGAAAAGAACGTGAAATAATAATGGGTGGACGATAAGAAAATAATAATACATCTACTTGGTTGTGGAAGCATATTACGCTAATATAATAGGAAATTGACAAATAAGAGATTTATAAGCATAATTGAGTGGTTTATTTAAAGGGAACATACTACGTTACTTGTTTCGACAAAACATTGGTCTGTCGAAACGTGTAAGGTAGAATTTTCCCTAAAATAACCCATTTCGTTAAGCATGCACATCGTTGGTCAATTTATTATAATAAAACAGCTAACAAACTGAAACTGCTCTTTGTACATGTTGATAGCTTTGCCATAACAATAACATGACAAACAAGTTCGCTACCAGTAGGAATCGAATCCAGGACAAGAGCCTTAAATCACAACACCTTCCCAAATCACCAAAGTTAAATTGATTTAACGTAACCAAAAAAAAACACAAAAAAAACACTTGCAAGACCAAAAGTGGATAATGCATAAATAGCCCATTTCATAATTTTGTGTTTAATAAAAAAACAATATAATAACAATATATAATTTATTTGTTTAGTTATAGTTTTACTGAAGAGGTTTTTTTTGCTGTTGAATGTTTGGATTTTAATAAATAACTAAATTTGGATTAAACTGAACTTGTCTAGTGTATCACAGAATAGCTGGTTGACCTGATGATGACCTAGGAAGATCGAAACGTTGTTCTCTGCTTTATTAGTAAAAGTATTAATATCCGTACCAGCTGTTCTGAGATACATTTGTATTTTAAGTGAGTCTCTAGTCATCAAGATAAAATTTGACTAAGAGAGCCCTGAACAAGAGAAAATTATTTTGAGAAACATTTGCCATTCTTGTGTTTTAACACATATTACTGGAAAGCTGTATAATCAAGGGGCATTGTTACGACAATTTTTAAACTATTTGATGATTCAGCCTGTTCTATCAAAATACCTCCATGACTCATACGTCTCCCTTTTCCCCCTCGCGATTTTTATTGGCTGACCATCGTCCAGCTGCTGGGCTCCTCCGCTTCCAGTGGTCAAAATACATGTGTCAATTCCACGAGCACATAGTGACCCGGGCCAACAGTTGTTGAGGAAGTGAAGTGTGTTGCCACGATATCACGTGCCGCTGAATAATACGACTGTGTAAGTTGTTCGTCTAGTTGTGTTTAGTAATACTGTCTGCCACTGTAGACTTTGGTACCTAGTGTTTGTTCATCTGTGGTGGAAGCAGAAGTAAGTCTCCACGTCGCTGATAAACTATGTTAACCAGTTGTCGATATGGGAACATTGCCCAGTGTCCCGTATCTCAAACTCCTCACCCTTTAAATGACCACTCTTCGACAGGACTGATAAATTTTCCCTTCGATAACGAGACTCCCGAGCGATGTTACAATTTCTCTCCTGTCATGTTAGAACATCGGGCCGGCAGTAAGTTACACATAAAGCCGGTGTCATTCGGTAAGTAGACGATGAACAAGGTATATGGTTTAGTTATTACTGACATATTTAGTAAACGCTGTTTCGAGATTTGAAGAATTCAAATAAAATATAATTTTAATTTAAACAGATTAAAATCCAGCTTGGTCTTTAAGAAAAACCGTCTTCACTGTTTAAATATTTCACATACTATTATAACCCCAAATATTTGTACTGTACTTTAAAAATATATTAAGAAGAAAATTGTCACTTAAGTAGTTCATAAGTTAAATGCTTAGTTAAGCCTAACTACATAATAATGGCTTAGATACAACTTCGTTTTTCTTCTCATATTTACAGTTGTGTTTCCCATCATTTTCTGCATGTTATTTGTCAGTTATCACTATAGTTACTTAAACAATTCAACACATCCAGCTCCACACATTGTGGTTCTCATACGCTCTGTTACAAACAATACACTTCAATACATATTGTTTGATTTGTATCTCTCAACTGCAATTTCATTATCTTACAGGGCTCGGTACACTTGCACTTGTTCCACAGATATCTTAACAGTTTTTAAACTTCAAATGTAGCAGAACGTACACGTTCATTTCGAATTGTTATTTTTCTCTGATATCTTACGAAAAAAATATGTAGCTTTTATATTTGACAATTTATCGATACAGTTATTACTTATTGTTATTTATGTTGACTCAATAGATTCACTTCCATTAGACCTTATCCGTTAAAATCTCACGAACATACATGTACCTTTCACATTTCAAAATGTAACTATACAGTTATCACTCATAGGCTCATTTCGGCTCGTTATTTTTCCTGATATAACACGAACATATGAATAACTTTGATATTTCATAATGTTTTGTTCATATATTCTTAATTAACAGTTATTTGCTTGTGTGATAATAATTCATGGATACGCATATAGCTTTTATATTTCAAAATGTGGAGGTAGAGTGTTAGACTTAATTATGAACATACACTTATTCATGTCCGCTCATATCTCGTGACAAGTTTGTTTGTTCGTTTTTTTAATTTCGTACAAAGCTACACAAGAGCGATCTGCGCTAGCCGTCCCTAAATTAGCAGTGTAAGACCAGAGGGAAGGCAGCTATGAAGGCACCACCAACTCTTGGACTACTCTTTTACTAACGAATAGTGGGATTGATCGTGACAATATAACGCCCCACGGTTGAGAGGGCGAACTTGTTTGGTGTGACGGTGATTCAGATACACGACCGTTTAGATTACGAGTCGAACGTCCTCTCCACTTGGCCATGCCGAGCCATTTCACGACAAACGTGCAGCTTTTATATCTTAATGTAAAAATAGACACTTGATTTGACTTATCGTGATCTGATAATATCTCATGAAGACACGAAGACTCTATATTTTATATCGCAGAGATACATTTATTCCTTACATTAACTCAGTGTCCCCACTTTAACGTTTTCTCTTTCACTAACATCTCACCAATATACATATAGCTTTTCTTTATGATGTAGTGATACAATTGTCGATCACTACATTAATTTAGAGCTACTCTTGTACGGTGACATCTCAGGAGCACACATATGACTTCTACAACTCATAATTTAGCGAAACAATTACCACTCAATATGTGCAGATCAACTTCCCTTTGTCCACTGATATGACGAATCTACATACAATTTTCATTTGTCATAACGTTGAGATTTAGTTATCACCGAGACTGACTCAGTGACTTCCACTCCTCGTCTGTTGGTATCTCACAAACATAAGTATAGCTTTTCTTTTTTATAATGTACAGATACTTCTATAACTAAATGTATCACGTGTACTGGTCCTTGTCTCTTAATATCTCTTGAACGTACTGTAGGTTTTATATTTCAAAATGTAGACACAGTTATTTCTTACTATGACTGAAACTGATTCACTACATTCGCTTATACTTGGTCAACTTCGGTGATTTATTACGAACACACATACAGCTTTATATATATATATCTTAATGTAGACAGGAACATTAACTTGTTATTGTCCAATGACATCTCACGAACACACATATAGGTTAATGTAGTGATTAAGCTGTTAAAGTCTATTGTTTCTCATTTTCATAATTCACGAACATACATATATGTTTTATATGTAGAGATACAGTTACTACTTACACTACCTCTGCTACATTAATTTCCACTTGTTCCTTTCTTTTAATATCTCATGAACCTACACGTAGATTTATAGATCGTAAAGTAGCGATACAGTTATCACTTAGTACGTTCACTTCGACTTATTCTAGTCTGTTAATATCTCATGAACCTACATATAGCTTTCAGGTTTCATTACGTAAAGATAAAGTTAGCACTCAGTACATTCGCTTTTATATCTCACAGAAATGAACTTAATTTTATATTTCATAAGGTAGAGATTCAATTATCACAAATTCCTACAGTCTCACTTTGACATCATTAGCAACTACTTGCTTGCCCGATAATAACTCACGAACGCGCCAATAGCTTTTATATTTTAAAATGTAGCAATGGAGTTAAACTTATACTCTGTATTCACTTCAGCTTGTCCCTCCAATCGTAACACACAAACAAAGAAATAGGTTTTACATATCTTAATAAAGACTCACTCAATTTGAGTTCTTTTTTCGCTGGTATCTCATGAACGAACAGATGTCTCACGAATATACGTACAACTTTCGTATTTCATCATTTATAGGTTCATTTATCGCTGTAACTAACTCAGCCCATTCACTTCAACTTGTTTGTGTTCGCTGATATCACACAAATCTCTAATTTATTTGTTTCACAACAAGAGATACAATTAGTACCCGGCAAGTTCATTTCGACTTGAGTAATACGTAATGAACCTACCACTTCCATGTTTCATAATATCCAGACAAGTTGATACTTAGTATGTTTGATACAAGCGGTTTGATCTGAAGAACTTGAGAAACATTCGTAGTTGAGTTTGGTTAGATATGATTCTACGCTTAGATTGTAATTTAATATAAGTTGTGTAAAGTTAGAATTAAACCTTGTTTAGCTTAACTTGGAAATCTCGGTTCCTATAGCGACTTCTGTAGCATAACACATTCCGTATTTAATGATTTAACTTCGTGATTAGTTCCTTTTACTCTAAAGATTTAACTTTTGTGTAATGAAATATGTTAAGTCGGTTACATCTCATAGTTTGTGTTGATATCTGGCATTCAGCTCACAATATTTTAAGAGAAGTTTTGAAAACTAAAACGTTTTTTATTCTAACAATGTGTTATGTATTAAAAATATTGTTTCGTGGTGTTAATAGAAGCCAGAATGTGCTTATTGTTAGCAAAATGTAGTGGTGAATGAATCGCTCACTAAAACACATATCTTGAAGTTTTGTACCGTCAGTTTCGGCACGTGTTTTAGTGCACGCTCCTGAAGAAGCTGTAAAGCGAAACGTTGTCTAATTAAATAAATAAAAAACAACTACATTTGGTGTTCTAAAGTCGTTTATTTCTAGTATTAATGTCTTTTATACACCAATATGCACTACAGAAATTAAATAAGAAAAGTATATTATGAAGAGATGAACTATAACAATAGTAAAAGTTAAAATAAACGTTTATTTAATCATAAGACAATAGTATCATTCACTTCTTTGTTGTGTCGTGTGAAACGAGTCTTCGGCAATGGATATGGTGAATACGATGTGGTTGAAATTATCTTACACACTTTCTTCTCAGTGACTCCCAGTGGCACAGCGACATGTCTGTGGACGTGCAACACTGGGAAATGGCTTTCTATACCTGTGATGGGCAGAACACAGAGAGCCCATTGTGTAGATTTGTGCTTGACTTCAAACAAACAAATTATTCCCACAAAAATCCGAAGGAACTGAATAAAAAATGCAGTATTATGTATATACATATAATAAAAGGCCTAATGTAAATGCAGTGAACTTTAACCTAACTCTGCTACGCCACAACAGTTTTCAAACAACCTTATACAACGTTTCGGTATGATACCAATCGTTATTCGAATAGCTAACAGTTACTAGTATCCTGTACGTTTTGTGTGTTTGATCCGTTAGTTGTTGACTTGTGATCGAATTGTGGAATAGGTTAATCCTTGTTTATTTAACTCTTTAACAACTAATCATTATATTACTCAAATACACTCTGTATTTCGTCATTTCAACTTGTGTGCTTACAATAAGCTCAGTTCTCTTTCTTATTTGTAACAGATCTATCTTCAAGTGTTTAAGGCTTAACATTTATGTCAATTTTGTGGTGGTGGTGGTTTTGTGTGTGTTTAATGCAAAAGAAAACTATTTTAAATTATAAAGAATAAACGACTGTTATTTTTAATAATAAGGAATCCAGCCATCCTACCTCTCATGGGAAAGAGTTCATTAAGAAAACTTTTATTGAGTGCATGATGGTTCGTAGTTCATTAAAATTAATGCTAAGAACAACACACACACGAATATTGGTCTAACAAAGACTTACGTTTCATCATGTTTTGTAACATGAATAGGATCTACCTTCTTGGCATCGTGCAGAAAGTTATATCTGAACGAAGGAATTGTTATACGCTTGCTTGGACTTTCATGCATTGGTGGCAGGGGAACATGTGAAGTCACTGATTGTTAGAAAATACTTACTATATGTAACTATACAAAATGATTTCGGGAAGACACGGTGACGTCAATTGCTTTATTGGTGCCATTAGTAGAATACGTCCCTATTCACACTGGAGGACTGCCTATAATTTGGAACCTTGGGCCTCTGTCTATTTCTTGTAGACTGGTGGTGATAAAACATTTTGTGCTTGTAACTAAACAAGTTGGTGAATGTCAACTTCTTGTGATAAACTGGTAGCAGGGAGTACTCCAGTGCTCCTAATGAAACATACTGGAAGAAACGTACGTTTTGTTGCAAAACAAACTGGTATGGAAGAAATCTAATATTTGTATAGAAAACAACTGGGACGGAAAACGTCTAGTGTTTTTAACAAGACAAACCGGTAGTGAGTTAGACGTATTTAACCAAGATTGTTTGTTTGTTTTTGAATTTCGCGCAAAGCTACTCAAGGGCTATCTGCGTTAGCCGTCCATAATTTAGCAGTGTAATACTAGAGGGAAGGCAGCTAGTCATCATCATACACCGCCAACTCTTGGACTACCCTTTCTTCAACGAATTGTGAGATTGACCGTCACTTTATAACTCCCCCACGGCTGAAAGGGCGAGCATGTTTGGTGTGACGGGGATACGAACCCGCGACCCTCGGATTACGAGTTTCGTACCTTAACCATCTGGCCATGCCGGGGCCTTTGTATTTAACTAAACTGGTGTGAATAACGCCTTTTCTTCTTAATGTTTTGGGTTTAAATGTTTCATATTTAAACGGAAGCTTCCTTCTTTTTAATATTTGTGTAAATTCGGTATCTACTTTCTATCCTCTTGATGGTATGCACATCTGAAAATGCGATATTATATTCATTTCAGTTAGGCTTAGCAATTATAGTTAATTAGGATGTTCACAATTACGATAAAAATGACCAAGTGTAGGGAAAAAAATTAAATTCTCCACGATCTCCGGGAACAACCAAAGTAGTTTAACAACGTGTAGCTTTCCACGTTTATAATAACGTCTCTAAATTAATGAACATTAATAAAAAAAATAATGTCAAATCCCCATCTTATTTGAGTTATCTTCACTTCTAACACGCTTACTATCTGGTTTGCGATCATTCAGAACATAAAATACGGCCAGACATGACCAGATGGTTAAGGATCGTGAATTTGAAACCCCGTTACACCAAACATGCTCGCCCTTTCAGCTGTGGAAGCGTTATAATATGATGGTCAATCCCACTATTCGTTAGGAAAGATTAGTTCAAGAGTTGGCGGTGGGTGGTGATGACGAGCTGCCTTCCTTGTAGAGATTTATAATTATTTAAACATCACTGATAACAGTCCTTTCATTAATGAAAGCTGTTTTGTTCATATATATGATAAGATTCTATTGTTTTTATAACATTTCTTGTATCTATCTACTAGCTCATGATTCGTGGATTTCACTAGATTCTTGTAACGTGAATACCTGTTACAAGCTGACAAAGCGTGCTTATAAATTTACCTACCATAATACATTAATATTAAACATGTTATAATTTAAAACACAAAGTTCTTTATTTAGTCTCCCATTGATTTTCTAGAATTAGAGGCGTGTGTGATAATAGTATCTAACCATTCATGATGATGAGAAAACTTATGAGCCTGACGATGACCGAAGAAGGTCGAAACGTTGTTCGCTCCTCTACATAGTTTTTTCTCTATCCATATCAGCCGTTTTAACATATAGTATCCAACTATACTATATTTGCCATATCTATTGTAAACGAGTCGCATAGCTCGGCTGGGATACAACAAACACAGTATTGTTTGGATCACTATTTATGTAAACCATTTTATAGAACAATAGTTATTAAGGTGTTACACACCTTTTACAAGTCGGCGACGTATGATCACTTGTCATAATACATTAGTGTTATGTTTATATTTTTAAACACTACATTCTAGTTCCTTATGGATTTACAAGAATTAGAACAGTGTGTGATAACAGCGTTCCAACAACATTATAACAACTGTTATTGCAGCAAATGGTTTATATAAATATTGTTCCAACCAATACTGTGTTCGTTGTATCCACAACGTTTTCCCCTATGTATTAACAGAAGAACTCCGAGTGTGGTCAGTTTACTTTCTCTGTACGGCTACCGCATCCCGCACTGTTTTTGAAAAACTGTACACAAGGGCAAAGTTCAGCATTCTCTTTTGAAATGACGGTAGAATATAAATAAATAATATTGACGTTAAATTATATTTCACAATCAGGATATTCTACACTAAACTGTTAGGAATTAACCATACTATCATTAACATTTCAAAATGTGATGTAACTTAAATAATAAAACTGTAGATAGGTATATTATTGCTAAGTGAGTCGTAGTATGTATGAACTGTTCAACAATTACTTTTCACAGTAGGTAGTATCGGTAGTTCAGAACATTGACTGAAACAAACAATACAACACTGTTAACTTTTCTAAAGTTCATTTAAAGTGATAGCTTATCTTAAAGTTTTACTGTCACTTTTGTTTGTAGAGTTAGATGGCGTTTCTCCTTTATTTTCTATATTATGTTACGCATTATAATTTATCTGGGACGAGTCTCCGATTTATTATGTTACGTACACTAAGTATTATGATTTAAAATGGCCGGGAATTTTAATTTAGAAGTTAATTACATATTAATATTATCAAATTTATGATATTTGTCAACAAGTTTGATTCACAAAATTTTCTTTCTTAACACAAATATATTTTAATATACAAACAATAATACAATTTATAATAATGGTTATCACTAACAGTTATTACAAATGATGGTTTATATATGTAGGTTTTACAAACAATACTGAGTCTTATATCTGGTTTGGAATTGAATCTTTTATCCACGTTCAAACAAGGCAAATTAATTCTCTGTTCACACATCTGTATACTTCTTTTGACGGAAACTCCTGTAAGTTTTCATTGACGGCAATATCTATTGTTCTCGTAGAACTACTGACGTCCAAAGATAATTCACTGAAGTTAAACAGTTTCTAATGTTCGAATTCCATAAACGTTCCTGGTCAAATTCTGTAGCTTTCCGATGGATAAATGTTAATCACAGTTATAGCTTCCCAGGCTTGTAGTAAACTGACTGTAGCTGAACCAATAATAATCTTCTCTTACTGCTTCTCGGCTAGCCGCTTCCGTACGAATCACGCGAGTTTCTCAAAGTTTCAACAATGTTCGAAAACGAGCTAGTGTTTTCGTGAAATAAATATTGATGATTCTTACTCTTAAAAATCTTCTACAAATTTAGAAAAAAAGGGAGGACATGTGCAATACACAGCCACCAACATACATAATGTGAAAAACAACAAGAAGAAATCTATACTGAAACAAGCGTAGGTATTAAAATAAATGTATTACAGTGAATCCGTTACAATCAGACACAACCACTTTCTAACCTTGCTGAGGAATAGAAAGTGACTGACACGTGTAATACGTGAGACTTCCACTGCATGTGTTAAAAAGGGATGTGAAATAAATGAGTTGCTATTTCTGTAAGAAACAAATCTTTGTCAAACAAAGCAAAACATAAAGTCTTGTAGGATAATGAATTACTCTGAGACCAATTATGAAATGCATGTCTGCCTGTCGTTTGGAACCGTAGTTTAATTACAAGTCTGTGAATGTTTATGTAACAGAAGTTAATTTCACGAAAAAGGGAAATCATGACAAACAATAGTATGATATCAATATCTTACTGTGTAAACTGAATCTTTTTCTCCAGAATGTATATACGTGGGACAATTGAGGATAATAACGAAGCATAGGAATATATATATGTATATTGAAGTCCCAAGGTTGTAAAATAAACGTGTAACGGTAAATCCGGTACAATTAGTAGAACAACCCTGAATGTGGTTAGTTTATATTGTTGTATAACATTTGTCCTATATTTTATATATTAGTAGAACAACTCTGGGAGTAGTCAGTTTATATTGTTGCATGACATTTGTTCTGTAATTTGTATATTAGTAAAACAACCCTGAGAATGATCAATTCATATTGTTGCATGACATTTGTTCTGTATTTTATATATTAATTAAATAACCCTGAGAGTGATCAGTTTATACTGTTGTATAACATTTCTCTTATATTTTATATATTAGTAGAACAGCCGTGAACGTGACTGTCGTGCTTTTATATTTGACTCAATGTGTACATCCACATAAAGTAGTGCTAATTTTTTAAATGACCTTATTTTTAACTAAAAATAATTATTAGTAATTTTTAATAAAACTTTTGTACACCTTGAGCTGCATATAAAAGCACGACAGTCACAGTAAACTTAGTATACTGATGTGGTTCAATGTCATGTTAATAAGTGCCTCTACCATATTAGGGCAGGAATGCTAACTTCAAGAGGTAACTTTCCCCCAAACGGTAGTACCTTATTTCCCTTATCTTTTATTTTCATCTTTTTATGTTTATCTTTTTCTTATTCTTATTTTAACTTGGGAGAGCAGTCATCTTTACACAACTGTCTGCAGACAGTGAAAGGTGATATAAACGTAAGACATTGTGGGCTTGAGCGCTCACATCTCGCTCTCCTAATTTCTAACCTACTTGTGTCTACTTCTTATGTAAGACTAGGGAATTAGAGATTCAGACTCATAGACGTGTATCCCCACCGCAATGTGGGTCCTACGTTCTCAGTCACCTCCAAAACCTAGCCTACATTTTATAATCTTACGTTGTAGCTTCCTTGTACCCTAGGATCTTTTTTTAAAAGAAATGTAACGTATTTTGTTTACTTTTATTGTGTTTTGTTTTGGCTTTAAAAATTATGGTTATAATATATATGTATATATACATGTATTGTAAAAACAATTATTTGTAAATACTGATAGAACTTCAAGAATTGTAAAATGCTATACATAATGACGTGATATTGGTAAAATCACGTGTGTTGTTGTTTTCAGATTAATGAAAGGTGTCATTGTTCATAAATCAGATTTTAAAGTTTTCGTACCTGCCATTTTAGGGTTGTCAACACCACCATGATTATTTGACGTCTTATCATTTAATAAAACTTAACCTTGTAAAATCCATTTATGGCTTGACTTCTAATAAATAAGATCACTAGTGTGCTTGTCAGTGTAACCAACAAGCTTAACCGTAAATATTTTGACATAACTGATCAACATCCAGAAGGGGAGGAGTGTGTACTTTCATGTACGTCAATGTTTTCATCGGTTGGAGATGGGGTAACGCCATGTCATTAGTGTCACGATTCGTGCTTGATTCTTGACAAAGTTAAATATGAAACTGATATTAGATGGTGATAGCTAATGTCGATTTTAAATATTCCGGTATGATACAGGCATACAACATTTTTAACTCTTGACGATATATATATATATGTAGACAGATACACATATGTAGTTTAGTTCATAATCCTCTCGCTTGTTGGTATGTAATATCCCGATACGTATTTGGTACCTAAATTTCTAAGTATAATGTTTTGTTTGTTTTTTAAATCAGTCATGATAAATGATCTTTTCTTACTCTGTGTTGTGACATTTCTAGACTTGAATTATACGATGTTGTAAATCGAATGTACCTTAAAGTGTTGTTAAATTTAATGTGTTCTTTCCTAATTGGTTAAGTGCAAACATAGAATTGTAACTTGAAGAGAGAGAGAGAGAAAAAAAAAGTCATCTACTTGGTGCATACAAATATCGTGTTGATGTCTTTGCGCCAGCTAGTGGGCCTTGACCTTTTGTGTAACCAACGTGTCAGTTTGCAACACTGTTGATATGCGCGACTGTCTTTGTTGTAAACATAAATAATAAGGGATTGTTTGAGAGGTAAAACGTATAGGTGACATACTTTCTCACGACATTAAACACTCCAGTGTCATCTATCGGTTTATTATTTCTGTCTCGCAAAACTTGGTTTTATTGTATGAAGGCTTTCCCTCTCTGTCTTTGTGTAGAAACTCAATGAAACAGCTGCAAATTCGGGTTGTTGATACTTTCAAGTCATATGACTGACGTTTGTTGTGATGAAATGTTGGGTGTTATCAGAGTTGGAACGAATACAAGATTGTAGAAGGCGGGACGGAATATAAGGCTTAATAATATATAGGCCTAGTTTTATTGATACGTAATTCTGTAACAATATTTTAATTGGTGAAAAGTATATCGCTATTGTTTTAAAATTAACATTAATGACAATAAGAAATATAACATTCCAATTTTTTGTTACTGATATAGAATAATCATTACTTATTTCAGTGCTTTACAAACTGGGTAACAAAGTCTCTATGCTTGTCTTTTTTAAATCTGGAAAAGGACCTCTTGACATTCGGTTATCCAATAGCAGTTCGAAAGATGGCAGCATGGGTGATTTAATTAGTTTATTTCTCTCTAGACTACTAATGTAAAATTAGAGACGATTAGGGGCAGATAACAGTTATGAAATTATGAACAGGGAGAAGTCATGGGTTTAGGAAGATCGACTGCTAATCTGTGGGTCACGAGATTGAAACTTCTTGGTAAATGTTAGGCCAAGAGCTGTTTCGTTAATGATGAACAAACATAACACGTTAAGGTTTTATATTATGTTTTCATTAATAAACACTTTGTCTTCAACGTAATTATTTTATACACAAGATAACAAGACAGACAACCATTAGTAATTTATTGAATTAATTATAATATTGAGGATATTTTTGTTTAACCTTTCCACTGGACCTCAAGCAGTTTGGTGCATAAACAGCAGGGCCGAGGTGTAGTGTGCACCCCCAAGCTTTCACTCTGGCTACTTAAGTTCGTTCTTCCCAGCGATTTAGAAAACATATTCTTAATTATTTTTTTTTAATCTCTGAGGACAGTTTACAAAAGTTCTACTGCACCCTTCCCTCCACACACACTCCCACTTACTAAATTAGAGAAGTTGGAGCCAGGTCGGATAAACATTGAAAAACGTGTTTTTAGAAAAACGCTATGAAGTGCAAATTGTTAGGCCAAGGATTAGGCTCGTTTATCGGTAAAAACGTACATTTACACATGTTTTAATAAAATTCGAATTTCTGAAGAGCATAATACAGATCACAGATTTCGTCAGATTTTACGTGCAAATTATCTGTCGAATTGTGTACTAAAAACTGAATAAAGATTCAGTTCTTCACGTGTGTTTGGTGATCCTGTCTCAGTGACAATCTCAGCTTAGTGCTAGCCCACAAGTTGTGTTGAAAGTAACAGTGACCAGGTTACCCGCCTGGAACATCTAGAGCAGTGCTTTACAAATTGTGGTAATCATACCTCACCAGTGTGGCCCCCGCTAGTACAGCGGTAAGCCTATGGATTTACAACGCTAAAATTAGTGGTTCGATTCCCCTCGGTGGACTAAGCAGATAACCCGATGTAGCTTTGCAATAAGAAAACATACACACACACCTCAAGAGTGCGTTGTAGTCAGCGAAATGAAACGGGTAAGAAATAAGCAAAACGAAGTATGAAAAAAGGGTGGAAGTTTATTTGTTTTAGAGCAAAACTGCATTAGGCTTACTGCTGTGTTCATCGTGGGAAATTGAGCCTTGGATTTTAGCATTTTAAGCTCGAAAAAACTACCGCTGTCACACCGGAGGATAAGAGTTAAAAAGAAAAGCAACTTTTTGATCATTGTTAAAGATAATAATCATATACATATATATATACTTATTGTTTATTTCCACTATCAAAATCATTGAGGTATCTGTAATTTTAATGAACTTGAAAAGGGGCACCCTAATTTCAAAAGTTGGTTTGGTTGGGTTTGTTTTGAATTTCGCGTAACGCTACACGACGGCTAGTCGTTCCTAATTTTACAGTGTAAGATTAGAGAAAAGACAGCTAGTCGTCACCACCCACCGCCAACTCTTGAACTGCTCTTTTACCAACGAATAGTGGGATTGACCGTAACTTTATAACGCCCCCACGGCTGAAAGAGGCGCGACTCGGGCGCGAACCCGCGACCCTCAGATTACGAGTCGAGTGCCTTAACCACCTGGCCATGCCGGGCCTCTAGCCTTATCAGTAAAAGTGTCAATACCCATATCAGCCGTTCTAAGATGCATTTTTACTTCAAGCAAGTTTCTCGTCATCAAAGATTGTGAAATAAGACCTGTTACTGTCTGTTTATTCATGAAATGTTTTCTTACCCATCAAATATCAGTTTGTTTACAGGTTATTCCAGCAAAGCTGTTGTTAGACTAGAAATGATGCAGTTAGTCAATAACTCTGACGCTAATTCTTAGGTTGATTTTATCTGAATAAATAGTGGGATTTATACCTGATTGTTACAATGTACTCATAGCCCTGTGTCGCGGAAAGCGTTACTGTAGCAACGGAACGCGAACTACGAATCATCGGTTTCACAGTTCGGATATACTAACCAATAGGCCACGTCGAGTTCAAATGAACAGGTTGAAAAGGGTATCTAAGTACAATGTTTATTGTATTTCAAAGACATCACCAGTGTTGTGCGTAACAAATATTTATTGTTGAAAGCCTGTTTATCTGAAGAAAGGCTGGGCGGAATGGTAAATACATATTGCACACAAACAAAAATGTTCGAATGATCAGTAAAGCGAAACGTGAAGAATTAGAGCCACACAGTTTCCCAGGATCATATACCTTGTTTATTATTGTTAGTGGGGCCCGGCATGGCCTGGTGGGTTAAGGCGTTCGACTCGTAATCTGAGGGTCGCGGGTTTGAATCCCCGTCGGACCAAACATGCTCGCCATTTCAGCCGTGGGGGCATTATAATGTGACGGTCAATCCCACTATTCGTTGGTAAAAGAGTAGCTCAAGAATTGGCGGTGGATGGTGATGACTAGCTGCCTTCCCTCTGGTCTTACACTGATAAATTAGGGATGGCTAGCGCAGATAGCCCTTGTGTAGCTTTGCGCGAAATTAAACAAACAAACAAACAGTTGTTAGTGGGTTGCGCCATCGTTATTGGAGGAATGAATAAAAACGTTTTTATTGTTAACGCTCGAACCAAGATAATATCAATACTTTTATGTACTGACATAACCTTGTACAGTCAAGTAAAATGTTATTTCAATAATATGCTACTTTGAAAATTAACTTTGAGAATACAGCTAAAAGAGTTGATAGTAATTAAAAGTATACAACATGAAAGAAAAAGCACCAATAAATATATGTATAAATGTCAAAATAAATAAATAATATTTGTTGGTAAATATAAAGCTGCATAATGGAGTATTTATATTGTGCTTACCAAAAGAGTAAAATCATATAAACGGGTTTCTATTGAATCTTCATTTCAATTGACACTTAAATGTTAAATATGTTAACTTTATTATTTGATACGTTCTACAGAACCGCCCACAAATATCTTAAGATATTAGGTCGTTTACGGTTTTTTCATGAAACTGTATTATTGAAAAATTATACAACAAAAGACAATACAGTCTGCGCGATATTGTGAATTATAAAATAATAATAACGTTGAATTACACACGTTGATTCCAAAACCTTATCTAAAGTAATATTGAAAAGAAAGAAAGAAAGAGATTAAGTGCACTATATTTGGAGTAATAACTAATAAACTAATAGAGTGGAGGGTCGCCGCTGGAGTGAGTCTTGAAGTCGCAAGCTGTATGTGTTATTCATCCTTCGACAATGTGTTGCCGCTACGTACAGATTGACGGCGGGAAAGATATTTTAAAAAATCGAACCGCTGAAGACGGGAGTCTTTATATCTAGGAAACCATGAGTGAAAGCAAATGAAAAATATGTTATAATATTTCAACCACACTTCTGCCATATTCGGTGCCTACTAAGCTTTTTGGTATAAACAAGGCCTATCAAACTGGCTGGTTGGTATACGACAGAATAGTGGTCTAGGCGCTATTTATATAATCCGTTGTCACGAGCAATGACAGTTAAGATGTGAATTAGGTTAAGCAAGTGAATTTTAATCATTATCAGTTTCATATAAATCATTTGCAAATAAAATTTTTAAGGTTAGGCTTAATAATACAACATTATTTTATCTGTTTTAACCGTAACACCCAACATTTATTTATATTTATCATAATTATTTCATGATTTTCCCATGGAAACAGAAAAGTTCGTACAACAGAACGTTTAATACAACAACGGGTTGCACCAATATCACACCTAAACCTAACGAGCAGTTCGTTTGTCCACTGAGTGAAGGTTTATGATTAAGGAAGAAAACCCTCGGTCTCAAAGAGACAAACAAATGAAACTGTCTACGTTTCCGGATACCATTAACAAGATAATAAACAAGGGGGGAGGGATACTGAAGTCTCAGAAACTAAATGTTCACAAATTTCCAGCCTCACTTATAATCTTCAGGCGTGTTTACGAGAAAGATCGAAGTAAATGAAAGCACAACAACCCCATTAAATTATGTGCCTGTAACCCTCCCCTATGTGCGGCTTCAATGCACTTTTGTACCTTCAAGCAACCTTTAACTTACCCTGGAAGCTGACATTTACAAATGTGAAACGATTGTCAAGATGTGAAGTGTAAAGTCGGCTTCGCTATGTTTTGCGTATGATTTAGAACAGTGAAGAGTTAGGCCTAAACACAGCTAATTGAGGAGGTAGTAGTTCTCACTTTAGTGTGATTAAAATATACGTGATCTTTATGTTGCCTCACTGTATGATACGTTGAATTTAGTGATCTAGATGCGACGCATTCACTATATATAAATATATGTACTAAATGCTATTAATATAGATTTCTTGTTTGAATCAGGTGACCAAGAGGTTGTTCAACAACAACAGAGTACCCAGCATTGCGGTATTTGTGGAGATAGAGCCACGGGAAAGCATTACGGAGCATCTAGTTGTGATGGCTGTAAGGGATTCTTTAGACGGAGTGTTCGCAAGAACCATCAGTACACATGCAGATTTAGCAGAATCTGTGTGGTGAATAAGGACAAGAGGAACCAGTGTCGGTATTGTCGTCTGAGGAAGTGCTTCAGAGCAGGCATGAAAAAAGAAGGTGAGATAAGGGGAAAAAATGTTTATTTAAAAACAGATAAATCATATAGCAAGGGTTGCATGTGGGTACGATCGTACACATAAATAAGTGTTCTGAACTAGAAGGAATAATCGTACTAAGGTGAATGGTTTATTATTCCCAGAGTGAAAAACACTCGTGTAATTAATGCTATTTCAAAAATCCGGGTTTGTTTTTCTTTTGTTGTTGTTTGTTTTAAGTTAACATTTCTAGTTACTATAACTTATAATTCTACATATATTTACACCGTCAAGGACTTCTACCCAGTTAGTTATTCAGAACTGTCTTCGCTAAGTTACATTTTAAAAATTATTTGGTGTCTGATTTATATAGTTGAACAGAAGTCTGTTTTTGTCTGTGGATTTCTATTTTGAATTGTGTAAAGAAGTCTGGTTTGTTATGAATCTCGCAAAAAGCTACACTGAGGCTATCAGCGCTAAACGTTTCTAATTTGGACCAGAGGGAAGGCAGGCAGCTACTCGATAAAACCCATCTCCGGCTTTTGTAGTAGTATTTTAACAATGAGTAATGGAATCGGCAGTCGCATTATAATGTCCACCTCCCCAGGACGAGTACGTTCGATGACGGGGATTCGGACCTGCGACCCATACATTGCGAGACAAGTGCCATAACCACTCATATGTTCTCAATTATCAAATCAGAAAACTAAACCAAATTGGCCCGGTGGTTATGACGCTTGACTCGTAATCTGGGGGTTGCAGGTTCGAATCTCCGTCACACCAAATATTCTCATCCTTTCAACAGTAGAGGTGTTATGATGTGACAGTTAATTCCAGTATTCGTTGGTATAAGAATAACCAAAGAGTTAGCGGTGGGGGTGATGACAAGCTGCCTTCCCTCTTGTCTTACCCTGGAAAATTAGAGAGGGCTAGCGTAGATAGCTCTCGTGTAGATTTGCGCGAAATTCAAAAACAGGCTATACCAAATCAAAGATGGGAATGTAACAGTATAAATTAGTCTGTTCTCATGACTCAAGAAATCTTCATTATATATTCCATAGAAACAATCTTGGTTGTAGAGAGAAGAAACACTGGTACAAGCTGTTGGTGCATTTAAATCACTACAGCGTTGTAGAGACATAAATAAAGAGAAAGCCAAGATCATTGTCCTGTGTTTTGAGAACAAATCCGATGCATAACAATAATAGAACATCAGTGTTAAAATTTGTATTTGTTTAGAAACAGGTGAACAAATCATATCGTGCCTCATTTCTGTACCTCATCCCACCCACAAAGTCAGGTATATAAGGCGTTTGACCTGTATACCCATGCTTCTAACGTTTATGGTTTTATTATCCGAAAATATAACAATCTGCGTGTGCAGAAGCTTTTAGTTGGGGTGTGACTTTTTTCACTTCCTTGCTGTAGTTCGTGACCTCTGAATAACAGTTTTGTTTCGGGTCAGCCCACAGGAAACTGCACTTAGGTGAGAAAAGAAGGACCTTCGAAAGTGTGCACTAAATAGTTAAAGTACTGACTAAAAAGAGCAACTGTTTTGTAACAATGGAAATAAAGTCAAGAGCTATCTATACGTCGAACCTGTACCTTAAAAACGATTGCAAATATTCAAGAACTAAAAGTGAAAATAGAAATCTAATGCGAATAAGCGAATACTTATTGTGAAATCTCCAATCATTGTTGAACGTTAAGGTCTGTCGCTAGGTGATCTCGTTGTAACTAGTTCCCTGGTGGAAACGAGAATAAACTGTTTTTCTAAATGTTCTAAATGTAGATTGCATAAAAATAAAAGGAAAAGCGGAATGTGTAATATTATAGCTATTGTTAATATTATTAGCTATTAAGACTACATCAGTCACTTCTCTCGGTTCATTGCTATGTACCTAATATGATCTGAAAAGCGAATGGCTGAATATACGGTCTAAATTACGTATGGCGGTCTCAAAATACTTTTTTTCAGGGGCGTAAATCCTGGGGTGATGGGCGGTATACATTCCCCCCTTCATTTTAGGTTGGGGGTATGGTGCATACAACCATCCCCCCTACAGTGTAGTCTGTTGAATTGTTTTATTGCATCACAGGCCTACAAATTGTGTGTTTGTTCTTGTGATTCTCGTGTTCTTACCAATCGAATTACATAATTAGGCCTAGATGTAGGCTTTTTCAGTAGCCGAAATGTACATCTTTAATATAGGCGTGCTTCTAAGCTTTTCGATCTAAGCGATAGTTCGTAAGTATCAGTCAGTAGGCCTAAGTATATATGCAAGTATCGTGGCAACAAGATTACTCTGTGACTGCATGTTTACAGCTTTTAGGTTCACGTAATCAGAGATTACCAATTTGTAAATTGAACAGTCCACATAAGTGGTTACAAAAATCACCCCCCCCATCGGGTGTAAAAAATCTACGCCCTTGACTTTCTTAGCATGACTGTTTCTTTGTAGCAAATTCAAATTGTTCATGAACGAACTATGGCTAAATCTTAAAAATGATATTCACTTGTTTTACTCATCTGGAAAGCTACTAAACAAACAGAAGCTGGTTAATCAACCAAACTGTTGTGAAATGACTGCACGTGTCCAGAAGTATTTTCAGTATAGTACTGTACAGTTGCATGTACATCTGGATAATGCAAGGCCATCATCTATAACACAAGCAAAAATGTATATCGATTCTGGTTCTCGTGATCGTATAGAACCTGTTCTGAGACCGAATCAAACGTTCATAGCCACAACTACATGTTGTATCAGTGTACAGATGGCTAGAAACAGGCTTTCTAACGAAATAAATTGCACTCAAAGAACACAAAATTTATTGTCTGCAGTAGAAAAACGGAAGATGGAGTATTGTGGAGTGTTTATAGGTAAGCCATGCTTCACCCTGCAGCCAAACAAGACATGTGTTAATTTGGAGAAAATTTGGTACCATATCCAAACCTAATTTTGTACCGGAACGTGGATAACCTCCTTTAGCCAACATCATAAAACTGATCGAGTCGGTCTTTTAATTTATTTACCTGATCATTGGACCCATCTCCATGACCGTTATCTTGTTGCTAAGCGACACTTATTCTGTAGTTGTTGTTTATCTTTCTTTGGCATTTGAAATGATGCTCGAAATGTTCACAAAAACATTATGATAAGCTTTTATAACGGGGAGGTACAGAACGTACCATGTGCAAGATTTTAGAGCAAACACAGATAAGCCTATAGGTCTACAGATAACGCTTGCCAGTCGAAGTTAGGAAGGCAAAGAGTAGGTGTATTTGTTGAAATCTACCAAGATCTTACCAGTATTGTTATTAATACAATTCCAGAGAGTTCTATATATTTGATTATATACATTTTCGTCTGGCATTTCAGAAGTTATCATATCCATTTTCTTTCAGAAACACTGTATTTTTAAAACATTAGATTGTGGTTCGCTATGAATATTTAAGAAACAAAGCAAACTTGTAATAAAATACAGAGGCATACTGCTTACAGTTTCAAATCAAAATTACTTATCCTAGTTTGGCACAGCATAATGCATCGTGTAATTTTAAATCCATTAGTACGTAATTTCAGCTGTATTATTAATTAAAAATATACGAATTAATAAAAAATATTCATAACCTAGATATTATTGCAGAGGCCGTTAATTTACTACAATATTAAATGTTGTTAAGCTGTGAATCTTAGTTTAAAACAGTGGTTCTTAACCTTTTTCAGTGTTTGCACCCCTTTCAAATCAGTAATCATTTCTCGCACCCCCTGGAAACTTAAATATAAAAATATTAAGCATACTCTTATGTAAAAATATAGATTTGCTTTAATTATTCATGGGCATCCTCGGACCCCTTGGGAATCATCTTCGCACCCCCTAGGGGTGCGGGCACCCCTGGTTAAGAACCCCTGGTTTAAAATATAGAACTAATTAAACATATGTACTTTAAAATACCACCTTTATTTACAAAAATAACTTACGCAAGACTTTTGAAACATATCTTGTTACAATCATTGTTTTATGAAATATTAAACTTAAAACACATCTTAACTCTACAACATGCGTGTAAATATCACATACTTTTAACACATTCAACACATAAAATTAATAACTTCTATTTCAGCACAGCATTTAGCTAATCTAATTTGATTTAGTATGGGTGGAACAGTTACTATGCCATAACACTATAGTTCTGGCTTTAATCTAATATTAGCATGTTATATCGAGACCGTGACAGGTGAACCCTCACGCTGTCGTACTTTAATATACAGTAAAACTAGTACGTCTATTATTTTTCCAACTTTTTTCTTTCAGATAGTTTTCATTCTCACTTCGAAGAATGTGTTAAGACCAAACAAACACATTTAAAACGATTAATGTGAATTCATTATGTAGCGCCCAGCAACGTTTCTGATCCGCCGACAACTGTAGTTTCAGCCCAAGCCAATAATTCAGCAATGTGTGTGTGTTTTTCTTATAGCAATACCACATCGCGCTATCTGCTGAGCACACCGAGGGAAATCGAACCCCTGATTTTAGCGTTGTAAATCCGTAGACTTACCGCTGTACTAACAGGGGGCATAATTCATCTAATTCATCAAAATGAGTTAGGCTTGTTTAATGACCTAGAATCACACGAACTTTACATGGCAACCAGTTCAATAACACCATCTCGCCAGTATATAAATTGTTGCATACAATATTTTGAATTCATTCCAACATATATACAATTTTTTGGAATGGTTGAATATCTCTTAGGGATATGACTGAAAGATAAACCATATCAACATAAAGGTCGTTTAACATAGATACCGTAGAAACAACAACAAAGACTAAAGCAGTAGAACCAAATAAATTTGCGACAGTATCCGAGGTAAATAACCCTAATGATCATGTTCTGTTTGAAGCTATCGTAGATGAAAATTTATGTATTCATTTTTAGCGGTTCAGAATGAGAGAGATCGAATCAGCTGCCGACGACCAAGTTATGATGAGGCATTGCAGCCTTCGGGTCTATCGCTTAGTGTGTTGCTTAATGCTGAAATGTATTCAAGACAAGTGAGTACTGACATATCAGTTCTATCTTCGAAATACACGTTAGTATACAGAGTTTGTTTGTTATATATTTAGTGTAGAGTTATAGATTCCAGTTTTATTTTATCTTTTTAAATTTATCATGGTAAATAGTAGATAAAACATGATAAATTAACTTACACTTTATCTTCTATTTACACATATATATTTTCAGTAATGTGGCAACGGAATTTTTTGATGTATTTGTATCGATTCGTTGTGACACAATAATTATTGTGATCACCGTATTGGATAATAGGTGCTCGTGGCACGTTTCGTTTAAATGAACAGTTTTAAATCAAGCGTATTTACTACCTTTATTGTCATGATTTTACTTACTGATTTACTATCTGTTTATCAACAACATTAGACAATAATGTTTCCAACAGAGCTGAATAATTTTACAGATTATAACTAACTTTGATATTTTAGCGCCATCTCTTATAGTATTTGGACTCAGGGATTTATCACGGTCTTTACCTTGCATTTCACTCTCCCTAGTCTCTGTTGAATTTTATTGTAATTTTAAAATATATGTATAATAGTGCGTCAAATATATTTTGTCATTTAACCAAATAAAAATTTAAAATTGGATATTATTACTGTCTCTTAAAATCTGGTCTTTTGATTTTATTGAATAATTAGATATTGTAGATAATTAACAATATATACTCTTCAAAAAAAGAAACGCAAAAGGGATATTTTTTATTTTAAAGAGAAATATATGTAATAACGTTACAAGCTTTGGGTATGTGATGTTAACGTGTTAAGGCATTGATTGTCAAACCAAAATGACAATAAAAGTTGTGCACTTTAAAAACGGAGGAAAACATCGGATTTTGCGCCAAAATGCATGCGTGTTCAATAACTTTCTTTGAGAGATCTGCATGTTCTGCAAGTGCAACATGTGCAAAATCCCTATAAAAGTGACGGGTTCTCGGTTTCCATAGATCAGTATTAAGCCACCGACACGCAATACAGTTACGCCAAGACTGACTGAAGCACAACGCAACAACGCCATTGGTCGATTAAAAGCAGACGAATCTCGATCAGATGTTGCCAGAGCTGTGAATGTCCACCCAAGCACCATCACAAGGCTATGGAATCGTCACCAACAACATGGATCAACTCGTGACCGTCCACGATCTGGCAGACGTTTTGCAGCAAACTGTGTGCAGGATGTTGACAGATTTGGTGGTGGCAGCGTCATGATGTGGGCTGCTATCGCCTACAATGCCAGAACAGACCTTTTGCACATTCAAGAGTATCTTACGGCTCAACAATACGTCGACGAGATTTTTAGGCCCCATGTGCAACCCATCATGGTGAACGTCAACAACGTTTTTCAACATGACGACACCCGTCCTCACACAGCCCGACTCACCACTGTCTTCTTGAGACACCACAACATCAACGTTCTTCCCTGGCCCTCCAGATCACCAGATTTAAACCCCATCGAACATCTTTGGGACGAGTTGGACCGACGTCTGCGACGGCGACAACCTCAACCGCAGACTCTACCTCAGCTTGCAGCAGCTTTGCAGGCTGAGTGGACAGCCATTCCACAGGATGTGATTCATCATCTCATCGCTTCCATGGGCAGGAGATGCCAAGCAGTTATTGATGCTCACGGGGGGCATACTCGTTATTGACGTTGAGTGACGTTAAACTTCAACTAGTGAGCGTGGCCTTCGCCTTTGCAGACTTTGGATGTTCAGCAGTGAAAGTGCAAAGTTTCACACATGTCATACAGAACTACCCGGAATAAACTTGTTAACAATTTGTCTCATATTTTGCCTTTTGCGTTTCCTTTTTTTGAAGAGTATATTTACTGATATTATTTACATTTGCAACGTATATATTCGTCACCGAAAACGTAAATTTAAATGTTAATAACAAATACAACTAGTGCAATCCGGTTTTTACCGTTTTTGCGAACCTCATAGTGCTTTGGCTGATGACCTTCGAAAGTATAAACGTTTTATTTGAGAGTGTCATAATTGAAAGTTACGTTGCTGTCGTAAATATTAACTAAAAAATAAAACTGACAAAGCTTAAAGCAGTAGCTAAAAGTGTTTATGGCAATTAGAGACAAAAGGTACACATACCATTTTGCTAAAATAACCGTCTTTTCGTTTGGAAGCGTTTTATATAAGTTAAATTTTAAAAAGACGTTCTTATATTTACTGTACATGGAACCCTATTCATTTGTCAAACCAAAGAACGTTAGATTAATAGTAAATAAGGCCAGTATAAGTGTTATTAATGACATATGTGTTGTGTTGTGTTGTTTAGCAGTTGGGACCCCAACAAAATGAAATAGTCCTGTCTACCAAGAAAGTAGCGACAATAGCCGATGTATGTGAATCAATGAAGCAGCAGTTGCTCATACTTGTGGAGTGGGCAAAATACATCCCGTCATTTTCAGACCTCCCCCTCGATGATCAGGTGGGTAAAACATTTAAAGACTTTATTTCGGGATAACTACGAAGCTTAATTAAACACGCATTCCCAGATACCATTCTTTAGGTAAACATCAAAAGTGATTTCGAAATGGTCTCACAACATATAACCCTATTTCAAAATGTGTTGGATAAACATTTTCATGAGAAGTGTAGGTAGTGGTTTATATCTGCTACATACATTTATGGACTACTTTTTGCTCATATGTATTAGACTAAGGTGATTAGGATTGAATCAAACAGATATTTAAAGTACATCTAACTTGAAAAAAACAAACAAACAAACACGTAGGTAATAATATATGCACATATACCACCAGCTGATAAATGTAAGTAAACTAAGGAGGTTTGGCTTGGCTTGTTTTGAATTTCGCGCAAAGCTATCTGCGCTAGCCGTCCTTAATTTAGCAATGTAAGACTAGAAGGGAGGCAGCTAGTCACCACCACCCACCGCCAACTCTTGGGGTACACTTTTACCAACTATAAATGTCATTTACCGTAACGTTATAACGCCCCCACGGCTGAAAGGGCAAGCATGTTTGGTGTGACGGGGATTCGAACCCGCGACCCTCAGATTACGAGTCAAGTGCCTTAGTCGCCTGGCCAAATTAAGTATGACTATGCTCGAAGATTCGTTTGCTACTTTTTCTTCCGAAGACAGTTTATTATATGTATTTTAAGGTTTAAAAGGCGACATTCAAGAAGTGTCTTTTGTGTGTGTGTGTCTCGTTAAAGCAAACTGTTCTACAATGTTTGAATAGTAATACTATTCATATAATAAGTTCGATCTTATGGTTTGTATAATGCCTATTACTTAAACGAAAGCTGTATTAAAACATACCTACCACCACCACAAAAACGTTGTATGTGGCAGTTTTTTCTGCTCATTTAAGTAGAGTATTATGATAAAGTACGAAAAGACACGTTTAGTTATTGCATTGCCTCAATAATATGTACTAACGACCTAGTTAATACAAGACGTGAGAGAAGTGTTACATTAGAAAAAAGAACATAAAATGTGTCAACCTTAATAATTTTAATGTTTAAAAAATGTGCACAGGTCTATTTCTCAACTCTTCCCTCTCCAAGGTGTCTGTTTTATTTATCCACAATGTTGCTAACACTGATACTTTTGTAACTTTTATAGTTGAAGGTTCATATTTATTTTTAATCAAACTCTTCCGCTGCTTTGCTACTTATTTTGTTTAATAAGTATGTTCAATAAACCAACAACTCGTATTTAAAATACTATACGGCTGTTAACCAACTTGGAACGGTGAGTGTTAAATGAAACTTTGTTTTGCTTAAGGCCGTAATAGGGAGCTTTTCCAATGCAAGCTCACTATAGGTAGTATATGAGTATCGCACGTGGTTATTGTTGTTGTTTGTTATTCAGTACAAAGCAACACAGAGGGCTATGCGTGCTCTGCCTGCCACGGGTATCAAAAGCCGATTTCTGGCAGTATAAGCCCACAGACATACCAGTTTGTCACTGGGGTCATCGCACGTGGCATAAAATAATTGTATATAAACAACTTGCGTTTTTCATTTTTATTTATAAACATGCTTACCATTCTATATAACGTACTTTCAAACTATTTTTTGTATGTCTGCGGACTTACATCGCGAGAAATCTGGTTTCGATACCAGTGGTGGACAAAGCATAGATAGCCCATGGTGTAGCTTTGTGCTTAATTTAAAACAAACAAACAAAACATTTACCTTGATTGCGTTATTTTCAATTAAATATAAGCAATATGTTACATTGATGTCATAAGTAAATTTGACAAATTAGTGCTATAGAAAGTTCGAACCCGTGTTCAGTGATATGTTCCGTATTTTCCAAAATTGGAACCTACCCTTCTTTGTAGCTCTGAACTAAAATTAAGAAATATGTTATTTTAATATACACTGCTGGCCAAAATCTTTAAGACCAATGAACATAAAGAAAAAAAATGCATTTTGCATTGTTAGATTCAACCACTTATTTGAGTAGAGCTTCGAAAGATGAAAATAAGAAAAGGAAAAATAAAAATAAAATACTTTTTTAGCATTTAATATGGAAAATGTGAACACTATGAAATTAGCCTAAATACTAGCTATGTCAAAAGTTTAAGACCATACCAAAAACAAGTCCTAAACGGGGTAGGAAATGCCCAACAAAAGGTCTCAGTAATGATTTGCACGGCCGTCATTGCGAATAACTTCAAACATTCGCTTTGGCATGGTCGAAATAAGCATTTGCAAAGGGCTGGCTGGAATGTTATTCCGAGTGGTGAAGATGGCTTTACGAAGACCATGCACTGTTTGGAATTGACATCCATTTTAGTAGACTTCCCTTGCCATCCACCCCCAAACATTTTCAATGGGGTTCAGTTCGGGCGAACACGCTGAATGGTCCAAAAGAATCACGTTATTCACCATGAAAAGTCCTTTGTCCTGCGGGCATTATGGATTGCAGCGATGTCCTGCTGAAAGATCCAGTCATTTCCACACAAGCGAGGCCCTTCAGTCAATAAGGATGCTCTCTCCAACATGCCAATGTAGCCAGCTGCTGTTTGACGCCCCTGTATAACTTGAAGCTCCATTGTTCCATGGAAAGAAAAAGCACTCCAGATCGTGATGGAACCTCCTCCACTGTGTCGTGTAGAAAATGTCTCCGGTGGGATATCCTTGTCGTGCCAGTAACGTTGGAACCCATCTGTACCATCCAGGTTAAATTTTTCTCATCAGAGAACAAATCATTCTTCCACTTTTCTACGTTCCATATTTGGTGCTTCTCAGCAAAGTTTAACCGAGCTGTTTCGTGGTGTGGAAAGAGACGTGGCCTTTGAAGACGTTTACAGTTTTTAAAGCCTTTCTCTCGTAGATGCCATCTTATTGTTCTTGAGCTGCATTCTACGTCCGTAAGGGCCTTAATCTGGTTCGATGATTGGCTGGTGTCTTGCCGGACAACTCTTCGAATCCTCCTGCTCAACGCCGGCGAAATTTTCTTGGGCCGACCACCTGAAGTTCTCCTTCCCTATCCCTCAGGGTTTTAAGAAATTTGCAACAGCAGTTTTACTACGCCCATCTCACCAGCGATGGCACGTTGAGAGAAACCTTGCTTTTGCAGCTCGGCAATTCTGCCACTGTCACCTCTTTAGCCTTTGCCATGTTTTATCACAGGAGATGTCAGTGGAGATGTTGACAACGCTAATGCTTGAACACAAATGACTAAATTTCGTTACGTGTTTACCGATTAACGCTTCGTTTCAGTGTGGTCTTAAACTTTTGACCAGCTAGTATTTAAGCTAATTTCATAGTGTTCACATTTTCCCTATTAAATGCTAAAAAAAGTATTTTATTTTTATTTTCTCCTCTTCTTATTTTCATCTTTCGAAGCTCTACTCAAATAAGTGGTTGAGTCTAACAACGCAAAATGCATATTTTTTCTTTATGTTCATTGACCTTAAGATTTTGGCCAGCAGTGTACATATGTATGTGTGTGTGTGTGTATGTGCATGTACGTGTATAATGAAAGCATATTTTCAATTACATTTTTAGTGTGATTGATCACTTTATTTAGGTGGCGCTTTTGAGAGCACACGCAGGAGAACACCTTTTACTTGGTTTAGCCAGGAGGTCTATGAACGTGAAGGATGTTTTGTTGCTGGGTAACAACTTCATCATTCCACGTCATTCCTCTGAAACCGATATTAGTAGAATAGGGTGTAGAATTATGGATGAACTTGTGACAACACTACGGGAAGTTAATGTGGATGATACTGAATTTGCCTGCTTAAAGGCCATAGTGTTTTTCGATCCTTGTAAGTGTGAATTTCTAATTCATATAATGAAATATATATATATACAGTTTATGATAATTTTCTTACTGCTTAGTATAAGTTTAATTTTTCCCTACGTTTATTTGTTTTCTGTTTAATAGCAAAGCTACACTATGGACCATCCATGGCGTGTTCACTTAAGAAAATCGAATCCCAATTTTAGTATTCCAAGCTCTTAAGTGATGAGGACGGGGCATATTTTTTAACGAGTCGTTACTTTCAGAGCTTACTAAATTTGCCTGACCCTTCATAAACGAAACCAGTAACAATCAACCACGCAACATTGAGACTTATGAATAGTTTAAGAATTTAATAGTGTAATCAAGTTTTTCTTTATAAACTTTTACAAATGAATTTACCGTGAACGTTTCAGTTTTAGATTTTATCAATCGCGTGAGTAAAAAGTAAAGAATTTTAAGATATATCAGAAGCATCAAGTTTTCAGTTTTCCAACGATCTAGCTTTTACATTTTTACTCCAAAATTTATTTGAATACACAATGTTTTAATCATACAGTTTTAAAAGTTTGAAATCTAACATAAGAATGGACAAAACAATAAAAACAGTTTAAACTGGAGAACCATACTTTTCATTTGTTTGAAACATTATTTAAGAATGATTTAACCTTTTTGTTTTACCACATTTTAGTACTATAATTTATTCTAAAACTATTTGCATCATAAAAACCTTCAATTTTTTGAGTGTTTTCTAATATGTGGTCTTTTCAAAATATTTGTTATTCAACTTTTTCTTGTTAGATTTATAGAAATGTTTAAAGTCTTATTTTACTCTTGCTTATAGATGCTAAAGGTCTGAGTGACTGTATGAGGATTAAGATGCTTCGTTGTCAAGTCCAGACCAGTCTCGAAGATTATATAAATGACCGACAATATAACTCCAGGGGTCGCTTTGGAGAGATCCTATTGACAATCCCTCCACTTCAAAGTATCACATGGCAAATGATTGAACAAATTCAGATTGCAAAGATATTAGGAATGGCTAAAATTGACAATCTTTTACAAGAAATGTTGTTAGGAGGTATGACATCCCAAATGCTTTATCCTGCTAGTACAGGTAACAGTCATTTTTGCTGTGGCTATTTGTGAATCACATCTTTTCTTGCTTTTGTAACTGTGCACAGAGCAGGTGGTTAAGGCACTCGACTCGTAATCTGAGGGTCGCGGGTTCAACACCCCGTTGCACCATACATACTCGCCCTTTCAGCCTGGGGGCGTTATAATGTAACAATCAATCCCACTATTCATTGGTAAAAGAGTATCTCAAGAGTTGGCGGTGGACGGTGATGACGAGCTGCCTTCCCTGTAGTCTTACACTAAGTTATAACGGCTAGCGCAGATAGCCCTCGTGTAACTTTGTGCGAAATTCAAACCAAACTGTACACAGACTTGATATATTGTGCACTTATGATTCTTAACAAATGTAAATTTTAAAGATATTGAGTGGAAAATTAAAGGAAAACTCATAAATCAAGGTTCAAGTAGCCAAACCAACCATGAAGTATAAATGATGTTTATCATTTTACATTGAAGCCTTATAATCTTACATGTTAACACTTCTACCTTCTATTATATTTTACTTTTTTGTATCTTTCAAACATGACAGTATCACATCCGGACAACAGCTTCCTGTTGCACTTATCACCCAACTTATTTTATTACTAATTGACGCAACATACATTACTCAACATTTGTCTGAACACACTTATGTATTTTAAGGCTACAAATATTTTACTAAAACAATTTATATAACATCTTAGCGTTCTTTACAGCTTAAAATAATTAGAATTTGATTCAATTACTGATAGTCAGGGGACTGGTGTTCTCTTTCCACGAAAGATATAATGAAAAACTTTGAAATGCAAAGTTAGTATTTGAGGTAATACGATTGCATTTTTAAAATTCAAATGAAGTCTTTTTTTTTAACTGAAAGAAAATTTTTTGGATAGTATTTTGAAACTTGAGTCGTGGAATGGTTTGCCAAGTGATGTTGTAAGTACTAGTTGTTTGAATTTATGCGTCATGAGATATATACTAGAAAATGAAGAGTACTTTTTTTTTAATTCAGTGGTTGGTGAATGGAATCTGTCCATACTGTACAGAGTTGTTTAAAACTACATAATAATGTGATACTGTTTAGCTTTAACTAAACATTTTGCAGACAGTTAATTCAGGAAAACCATTTCTCATAATATTTTTGTTTGCATATTATCATGTATTACAATCAGTGCTCACTAGATGGCACTGAAATTGCTGTTTGTGCTGATCTCCATTGCATTCATTCAGAATTATGTATCGCTTAAATAATAGATGAAGTATAAACCTAGATATGCGACATTTATTAAGTATACTATGCACAGAAATGAAATAACAGCTTTACAAAAAACACTGATGCAGAATTAGGCTTAGTATAAATTAAAGTTGTTGTTTTTTACATTTTTGAGTCCCTGCCATAGGATAGTTCTCCACTTCAAACTCTAGGGAACAGTTACGCCTCACTGTGTCTTTGAACAATTCATACATATTAATTCTTATAACATCAAAATGTTATTATTTAATGAAACACTCAACGTTTTGTTTTGCAGCTTCTTCAGGAGTCTTCATCAAAGCAGAAACCACAACTGACATTACAAAGTTTCGAGTACACCATTATGTACTACAGAAATTAGATAATGTGTACACGTTTTCTATTTAGGCTTAGTAAACTTGCCACATGTGCCTAACTTCATTATAATTTTAATTTACAAACTACACTTTTGTTAATTACTGAAGTTATTTTGTTTAATGCGTACATAATGTTTTATAGACTATTCTAATAATATTTAATTCAAAACTGAGTGCAATAAGTATCTGTCATTAATAACATTCTTCAGATATTTTGTTCTCAAAATCCTTATTCATTGACTGTTACATAGGTAAAGCATCAAATGCTAGAACAGTAAAAAAAACAAACTGTTCATACACAATTGATAGAAACTTTCGCTAATTGAAGATTCATAATTACAAAATAGAGGAAAACAAGAAATGTACCAAATACATATTTATTCAGGACTGGTTTTGCCAGTAAAGTTAGCATCATAATTGTTTAATCATTTCAGTATGCTTGAGTCTGCGAGTCCAACCTGACCAGGTGATAATGTGCTTCACATGCAATCTAAGCATCGCAGGTTCAAATCTCCCACCTACCATACATGCTTGCTCTTTCAGCCATGGGTGCATTATAATGTGATGGTCCATCCCACAACTCATTGGTAAAAGAGTAGTGACGATTTGGTGGTGGGTGGTGATGACTAGCTGCCTTCCCTCTAGTCTTGCACTGCTAAATTACAGATGGCAAGCACAGAATAGTCCTTATGGATATTTGTGTGAAATTTGAAACAATGTTTCTGATATAAAATGTACCAGCTTTGCCCAAAATTCATAATAAGTCATAATGTGTTTGTGGCTTTAATGTTTGCTATCTAGTGCCAAGGATGAAACCTTTCAGGTAATTTCGGTTTTCTTGTCTTAAAAAATGTATACTCAAAACTCTTAATTCTGCAATACAATTTCATTGTTTAAAGTTCATTACAATTCTTGCCATTATATGTGTACATTAATCTCAGCAGGATTCAGAAGACTTGTGTACTGGTTCACACCAGAGTTTACAGATTTATCAGTAAGTTAAAGAAAACATGCTTGCAATAATCACAATATCAAATGTGTTCCAGTTTTACAGCATCATTCTCAGGATTATCACAAATAATGAGAAATGTTAAGACATTTCAGAAATATAGCACCATCATTAAAATTATAATAAATTCATATTTTAAAAACGTTCTGTGTTTTTTCATCTATATCCATATAGGTGCCACTGGAGAACAAACAAGTCCAATGGGTCCACCCACAACAGGTCTTTCCTTACCATCAGCTCCCTCAACTTCTCTCCACCATTCAGTACTGCAGAACCCAATTGCACATCTTACCAACAGCCAGAGTAACCACCTAACCAATGGTCACCCTGAAACTCCAATTCCATCACCTCCAGATACTTATAAGGTTCATCAGCCACTTGGTAGTCAGCCCTTTAAGAGAGAGATGCTCGAGACTGACCCATCCTACTAGCTTGTTCACCAAGTAGCATTTCCAACATGTGAAGTATCTAAACTTGCCATCTGGTGCTCCTACATAACTTCATTTATCAACCGTTATTTTATGCCAGTGATCATTAGTTAGTACAGTACACATGGATTAACCCTCCTAGTAGTGGTTAAAATAAAACTGAAACTGGTAATGGAAACCAGTCCGAATTAACTGAAAAAAATATTTTTTATCAATGAAAATCAACTGGTGATATAATTTTCATATTTACATTACTGAAAAAAACAACTCATTGAAACAAATGTTGAATACACCTTTTAACTTTACTTTTTTTCTTTATAATGTCTTACATGAGAAATACTAAACATTCAAAATGCAGTAACATAAGGAGGCTAGATTAGGTTATGGTAAGGTTACTACATTTTTTCACTTAAACAAATGTTGCAATCAGGTGCTAGACCTAAATGACAAAACTATATTTACTGTGCAGTTATCTACAGCAGCTAAATACAGATATCTGATCTTGATCACAAAACCATTTAACTTGCAGTTATCTACAGCAGCTAAGTACAGATATCTCATCTTGATCACAAAACTATTTACCTTGCAGTTATCTACAGCAGCTAAGTACAGATACAGATATCTGATTTTGATCACAAAACCATTTACCTTGCAGTTATCTACAGCAGCTAAATACAGATATCTGATCTTGATCACAAAACTATTTACCTTGCAGTTATCTACAGCAGCTAAATACAGATATCTCATCTTGATCACAAAACTATTTACCTTGCAGTTATCTACAGCAGCTAAGTACAGATACAGATATCTGATTTTGATCACAAAACCATTTACCTTGCAGTTATCTACAGCAGCTAAATACAGATATCTGATCTTGATCACAAAACTATTTACCTTGCAGTTATCTACAGCAGCTAAATACAGATATCTCATCTTGATCACAAAACCCTTTACCTTGCAGTTATCTACAGCAGCTAAATACAGATATCTCATCTGGATCACAAAACTATTTACCTTGCAGTTATCTACAGCAGCTAAATACAGATATCTCATCTTGATCACAAAACCCTTTACCTTGCAGTTATCTACAGCAGCTAAATACAGATATCTCATCTGGATCACAAAACCCTTTACCTTGCAGTTATCTACAGCAGCTAAATACAGATATCTCATCTGGATCACAAAACTATTTACCTTGCAGTTATCTACAGCAGCTAAATACAGATATCTCATCTGGATCACAAAACCCTTTACCTTGCAGTTATCTACAGCAGCTAAATACAGATATCTCATCTGGATCACAAAACTATTTACCTTGCAGTTATCTACAGCAGCTAAATACAGATATCTCATCTGGATCACAAAACTATTTACCTTGCAGTTATCTACAGCAGCTAAATACAGATATCTGATCTTGATCACAAAACCCTTTACTATGCTGTAAGCTACAACATCTCCATTAAAAACTTGAATGAAATGGTTTTACAAATATATATACTGTGATCCTTAACAATGAGCCAAGTTATGTGCTACTGCTGGCAGTAAGAATTATATATACATGTTGTTTGTGTTTTTTTTCCCCCCATAAGGTATGTAGATTATTAAAATGGGTAGAGTATTTTGTTTTTAAAAAGTTTGACTTAAAGTAGTGTATATATTAAAAAAAATTGCAAGGTGTAAACTATTTTGTGAAATTGTGCCTTAATATTACAAGACCTGTTGATCTCAGTGCTATAGACAAATTATACAATTCTTAAAATAGTTTAACAGTACTTGTTAAAGTGACAGCAAAAGATGTTTACATTATTAGCATACATCAGTTGCATTTATTATGAATAAAAAACAGGTTATCAGATACAAACTAAAAACTTGTGTTAGCTATGAATATTGTCAACAGGTGTTAACAGCAATAGACAAACACACTATATTACTGCTTTTATAATTTAGTTACTTCTATAATACTAGTTTAAATAACTAAAATTAGAAAGAAATTACAAATTCCAGAAGGAAAAAAAAAAACACCTTAAGGTTTTTAATAATGCACTGATTTTACTAAAATTCATAGTTAAGATGTCAAAGCATTTAGCACAGTATATACCAGTGTCAGTTTAAACAGAAATTAGGTTGTGCACTGATCAAAATATACACACGGAATGACAACAGTTTTGTACATTTAACTTTTGATACACAGCATGTTAATCCAAGTTTGAGTTCACAGAGAATTAAAATTGGTTTGAGACTGATATGAAAATAAGTTGAAAGTGTAAGGAATTCACTTCTGGTCTAACAGATCTGCTACAGTAAAAATAGTTTGTACCCAGACCATTAATGTTTTGTTTTTTTAAATTTAAAACAAAAGAATGCTGTAAGATAAAAAGTGGATTGTTTGACTTCCAACACTACACCAATATTACATATATTATAATCACTTAAAGTACTTAATTACTAGAATTCTTTAAAAACTGAAATGTCTTCTCTCTCTCTCTCTCCATTGATTAAAAACCAACCAGAGAATAGATGGATTAATTCAGTTGTTATTTCTGTTGAGTAATCAGACCAGAGGTCTGGCGAGTCTTTATATAAATGGTAGTAATAAGTCAATGGTGCTTGCAAGTAGATTAGGTTCAGTGCCAGCTGGGTGAGTGAAAGTCTAGTCTGAAGACTAGAGGTTGATATATAATCTCAGGTGTCTTAGATATTTGTGTTGTGAACAAAATGACAGGACTGAGATATGGAAAAAATTATCTCAAATATACCAAAACATTTTTAGTATGTGATTTACTAATTTTTCATTTGTGATTTTTTTTTTTAATTTCGTTTTCATGATTAATTTCTTTAAAATATGAACTACTTTTATTGAAGGGTTAATGCAATATAATATAAGTGTCAGTGCCTTGGCTTACTCATTATATTACTAATTTTGTATCCACAAAATGTGTTATCATGGTGATGTATCAACCACATACAAGAGAAAAAGTCTACTGAAAATTTTATGAACTGAATCATTTCATGAAGTTAGAACTTAACATTTTGTTTTGTGCTTTTTTTTTTTGTTATAATCCAACCCATGTCTACAAAGTTTGTGCCAAAACCCATTCTTTCCATTTGGCATGTATTGATTACACTGTACATAAATAAAACTATTTTGATTAAATGTAGTCTGGTATGTTTATTCTTAAGCTATGCTCAACTAAATAATCATTTTAACTGTAATTACACACACATATAAGTGGCTGTAATTAACCTTATGATGACCACTGTTATGAATTCCTCGCTTTTAATCATCTTGTGTTTATGGCTAATATTAATGTTTAACTGGTGGTCAATCTGTATCACTGTTGTTGTATACATTCAAGCTAACAATCATACCAGCATCACTAAGTATTAACCATGTTACATATTTGAGGATCATTTAACACACATTCTCAAAATTACTCAATAAATATTTCTTTAGTTAGTTTTCTTTGCTTCCCAAAACATAATATAGAAATGTAAACAGTTTATATTTTATTACACAAATCACCTTCTGTACATAACTGTATAAATACAGTACAAGTGAATCTATGGATACAATTACCAGTAGGTAACTGATATTAACTTCAAACCACAGCAAGGTACATATTAAGAGCAAAACTAAAAACAAACACAAAAATGAGTAAGGCTAATTTAATATTTTCTTACGTTTCAACTGAAAACAAAATTTATTGGTTAATCAGTTGGATATCTTTGATTTACTCATATTTTCAATTGTAATCCAAGTAAAATATCTAGGTTTGGCCAGTTTAGGAGATTTAGGTTAGCTCTAAATATGTATATGAAGCTAACAAACCAATTTAATAATAGTACAATGATAATTTGACAGTGATCTACCATTCACACTAAGTTTGATGAATGGATTTAGTTGAATCATGGAAGGTCATACTTGATAAGTTTTGATAACTGAATATAGTTATAATTACAATTTGTGCAAAAGACAAGTTACCACTTAAACTATCTAACTGATCTTCTCAATTTAAAGGTTACATTTCATCAAATAACTTCATATTTTGCTCTTACTCAGATAAAAAAAACAAACAAAAGTTAACCAAACATACTTCCAAGTAGATGAACAGGCTAATTTGAACAATTTATGTACAACAGTTTTGTACTTATAACCATAAATCATGTTTCTTCATATTCAATGGATGAAATAAAACAATTTAATTTGCAGTTGATATTAAAGAAAATTCATAACCTGAAGTTGTGAAATTACTGAATTATTAATCAACCAAGAAAAAGAGTTATATTTTCATCACTGCATTGCAACTGAATGGTAAAACCTAGCTACTGTAGTTACCAAACAAAGACAAGGACTGTTTAATCCCAACCTTTCTACTGAATGGAAACATCCAACTAATATAGCTACAAAACAAGAAAAGTATCATATGTTAGTCATTACTTTTCTGCTAAATGGAAACATCCATCTAGATACAAACAAACAATTTTTGTTTAGAAAAGGATCACACACATGTAAATGTAGTTAAAAGCTAGTTTTAATTCAAGAAAAATTATTTAAAATATGTATAACATTCAATCAGCAAGTGCTGAGACAAATAATTATTTTCTTTAGCCTGTTCAGATTTTAATTGTAAAAAAAGGAAAATTATATTTATTCATAAAACCTCTTTAATGGATAGTAACACCCACCAAATTATTAAAGAGAAGACAACAGACACATCTGGTTATTGGACAACAGGTCTCTTCTACTGGTTCTATATAAACTTTGGTTTAAAATGTACTGCCACACACTTGAAACTAAACCTTTCAATATACTTTACAAGTAATCTCTCTGCCCCTACAAGTTTCAGTTTGTCAACATATGCAGCTTATAAATATATAAACGTACAAATTGTATTTTTTTAATATATATCGGTAAAACACACTCTGCTATAAACTTCATTATACCACTATCTGTAGGGCAAACAATTTAAAATAATTTTTCTTAAAAAAATTCACTTAAAGTATTTATGCTTGACCAATAAAATACATTTTAATATATACAGAGTATTAATAACTGTTACAACTTACCTGAAAATCTAGTGTTTCTCTTCTAGTGTAGCCAAGAGCAGGCAAACATATGTGCCTGTGACATTAAAACAACTCAAATTAGGCCATTCTTCATTCATCGTATTTCTGCTCACTTTCGAATGCTACGTTTTTGTTCATGTGTATACACGATTTGTTACTGAGCAAGTCAGTATAATTTTACTTGGTTGGGAAGAATCTTCAATAATTATTTATAGTTTGGAGTATAAAAGAGGTTAACAGCTGTTTTTTTCTCTGCTTCAGCCACTAAATATATTCTGCTGCAAGACTGGTTTACTTACTGTGTAAACCATTTACAAGAAGTGTCCGTACGCCCAGAATTAAGAAACATTAACAAGACTTGATGTATCAGAAATACGAAATAAAGAGATTGTCTTATCTTCACTTTTAATAAATTTCAAAACAGACATACAGACAACACAGGGAAAAGACCTTAAATTTGTACTGACACTGAGCAGGTAAACATCATCTTCATATTAATAAGCATCTTACAACAATGTTATATTCATTTTTTATATCTTACTCAAGGATCTAATTTCCAGTTAGCCTGAGAACTGACAGAACACGCAATAAAATCCTGAAGAAAGGCTATCTCACTGTCCATTATAAAAACACAGCTCTGTACGTGTTAAAACAGAGCAAAATTGGACAGCAAAATTCCATTCATAAAAAGAACATAAGAGACATGTCACAAGTAGTAGTTCTGAGACTTGTCTGTATTAACTGTTTTACAAGGTAAGCACATTAAAACAACCTTCATACTTTAAAACATTCAATTTGTAGGTTCATTGTTTAGATTATGTTTAGATACAATGTTCTGCTTAGACACTCGGATACATAACTCTTGTCAACTTAACAGTACAAAAATATCATGATAACAATTACTGATGATAATTATTGCACAATCTGATAGATGTTTGATTAACAAAAATTCAGATTGAAAACTGTATAAAACATTGGCTCTGCTGTTATTTTTCAATAACAATTTTTTATGTAAAACCTACATGTAGCCTTGTAACTCGGACAATTAAGACCCTTCGGAGGAATCCACTGATTTGTCTGTTCAAACAATTCTCATGCTAACAAAAGGAAGTACCTGAGGATAAGGTAGGCATTATACACTAGCATGCTTGTGGTTTTATCATTAACTGAGCAATTCTTGGAGATCGTCTTAAGCTAAGCTGATCTGCCCTATGGATCTCTTCTTCATCAGAATCCAGTGAATGTTTCCCGCTGTATGTCCAACATCCTAGAGTCCCATCCCACTGAAAGAAAACAGAAGTTTGAATATCAAACAAAGAAGCAAAAACACACCTGGTAGAAAGCTTTTTCAAAAGTATCCACTACATTTATTGATATGCTAATTGTAAATGATATAAATCAAGACACCTTTCTAAAAATTTCAAGATCCATACTTACTTCACAGAAAACACTACCAAACACCCTAAATACCTAAAATATTTCACTCGTGTAGCAAAATTTAGTTCCAGCTAAAATATTATTCCTTGTATTGGTATTTTCTGCAAACTTCTACAACAAACATGATTAAAGACATTGAAGTTTGTGTTGTGATTAATTAAGAGTTAGATAACCACACAGAGAAAGGGATTTGGGTTTGAATTAATTGTGTGTGTACTGGAATAGTTGTCAAATCCTAGGCCAACAACTTTAAAGAATAGACTTGGTTTGTTCATAAGCACTTAAGAATTATCTGATTTTTAACAGTACCTGAAACCATGCTAATATAAATGAAAGCATCAGTGAAACTGATTATTATAATTTTGATCCACTGAGTATTCATTAATGTGTAAACCCACATATTACACCATACAGAAGTGTTTATTACATTAACCTCAACCCTATATAGTTCATGGAAGTTTTCTACCTATTACCATAACTAGCAAGCATATAGAAGATGTCTAGCATGCAAAACTATATGGGTGAAGATAATAAAAGGTTAATTATCAGGATGTAAACATAACTGTTCACAACAATAAAATTTAATTGTTTTTATGTACGCTCATCATTTGGGGTTTATACTGGTACTTAAAAACAGCTGTTTGACCAATCCCCAAAGCCATGTTTTCTACAGTATCCTTCTTCATGGTGATCTATCGTCTGCCTGTAGGCATGGCAATGCTCTAAAACGAGTCTAGGATATCTTTGACAGGTATCCCACTATTCCCAACCATACTGCTTTCCAGCAGACCCATGTTTGACTGGTCAGGTGTCAAAGTCAAAGGAATCCTGAATTTATTTCACCACCAATATCTCTAGTTCCAAAGTTGTCTGACACAAGATTTGATGCTTTCTATTCCCTTTCCATCTTGTTCTCCAGTGGCTAGGAAAAAGTTACTAATGTATTAAGCATTGCCGATACTGTTAAGGAGTGCTTTTCCAGCACTTCTGTCTCTTCTTCTGCCTTCTTGGCCATCAAGTCTTGGGCTGAGAGATTGTCTCTATGATTGTGATTGCACTTTACAGTAAGTTTGCTCCTCATTAGTCTGACAGTACATCAGTCAGACCTGATATTGTTCACTACAAGATACTGTGCGATCTATATCTGGTCTTTCTTGCTCTTTTTCTGGTTATTTTCAATCAAATTTGGCAGAAAATGCATTTCATAATATTTGGTATGAGATTTGTTTTCCCTTTTTCAAAGCCTGAGAAGTATCCCAAGGCTCCTAATTATCATCTAACTGGTTTATCCAATTGTCTCTGTAAGATCTTGTTTGGTTCTGTGAAACAAACATCCTCCTCTTGCTCATACAATATGATTTTCATCAACAGGTCTCCACCATGGACTACCTGAATCTCAAAACCTCAATCAGACAAACCTTCCTCAAAAGAAAGCATCTTGTTTACATCTTTGACTTATTATACTTTGTGAACATTTGGCATTTTGAAGGTCCTATGGGTTATGTGGCCATTTACCCATTTTTCATTCATAACTTTCACTTGACTAGACTTTCCCAATCATTTACACAGAAACTAAGTTCCTCAAGGCTGTCTTGAGTATCACCCTTTTCAGTTCAAAGATCAATCCTATCACTAAACAACCTTCTACTTTTGCATATGGTCCCTATGCTGATGACTTCAGCATTTCTTGCTGGTCATCAAACATGAGGTTTATTGAGCAACAGCTTCAGACTTATTTCGGTAGACCACAGAAAATGGTTTTACCTTCTCTTACTTTAGAACAGTTTGCATTCATTTCTGCTGACAATGGGGTTTGCACCTTGATCCTGAACTCCATCTCAGTTGTGTTGTTCTTCCCGAGGTTAAGTTCTTGGAACTTGTCTTTGACCATAAGCTTACTTTCCCTTCTCATATTAAGCAGTTTTGTGTAAAGTGTACAAGGGCATTGAACATCCTTCATGTCCTCTACTTCACCTCTTGAGGAGGGAACAAATATTCCATCCTTAAGAAATACTCTGCCCTCATGTAATCGAAGCTGGATTATGGGTCTCTGGTTCTGTCAGATCCTCATCTTGAAAATGTTGGATCCTGCACATCTAGAGTTTCATCTCTGTACAGCAGCTTTCTACACTTTGCCAGTCTAAAGTTTATACTCTGAGTCTCATGAGTCTCTTCTTTACCTCAGACATTTGTAACTTTCTTTGCTTTATGTTACACTAAGCTTCAATCCTTACCATGGCATCCCACCTATGGTTGTCTTCCTTCCTTGATGAGCTTTGCTCTTTCAAAATTAGCATTTGACTATTCCTTTGACTTTCACATCTAGGCACAGTTAGCTGAATTGGGTCTAAATTGGGTCTACTGCTGGATGATATTGATGAGTCAGATGATCAGCTCATCCCACTGTGGCTCATTACCATCTCCATCTGCAACCATTCTTTGAGTCATTTGAGAAAGGTAAATACTCTGACTAAATACTGTCTTCTGTTTGCTCAACTTATTTGAATCATTCTTATGTTCCCACTTTTACAGTTGATTCAAAATCAGGCAACTCTGTAGGCTCTGCCATGATTTGTTATGGCTTGATTTCTCAGAGGATCTCTACAGTCTCTGCTATTTCTTTTGGCCTGGATCACATAGAAGCTAAGCAATACACTAACTGTAGCATTTACTCAAACTCTTAGCTCTTTTCTAGACTTGGAATTGTTTAATGCAAGTTTTTACTCTGTTATCTTAAAACTTCAGAAATTACTGGCTCAAATTTCTCTGTCATCCTTTTCTATATAGTTTTTTCTGAAAACCTGGCCATGTTGGTATTCTAGGGAATGAGCATGTTGACACTGCAACTAAGTCTTCCTACTGTGGTGCTGTCACAGCCATGCCTGTTTTGTAAATGAACATATGGTCCTGTGATCAAAGCCCAGCTTTGTGCCAATTGGCAGTCAATTTGGAGGTGAACAACTTTAAAACAAGCTTGTTGTTCAGACATCTAATTTCTGTAGGGATCAGCAGATGGAAGTTGTCTTGTCCAGGACTACTTATTGATCACATTCTTACCCATCATATTATTTTATGTAGAACGGACCTGACAAATTATGGCCTTTGTGGTACTCAGGTCATAACTGCCCACATTTTACTCTTGTATTGTCATTATAAATGTGAGCAGCAGCACCATTTTAGACATCTATTTTATAAAGGTTCAATGCCTGATGTTATACAGCATCATTGGAAAGGATAGCAATGTCCAATTTAATTGTGTTGCAACTCTTTGCAAGCCATTGGCTTTTTTACTTCTATTTTAATTTTTACCTAATTTTTGGACATTGTTTTTCACTTTTTGTTTATATGCTATTGTATTTTAGTTCCAGCTTCTTTTATTCTTTTTTTTTTTTACCAGATGTTTGGTGCAAACAGTCTTGTTGGTTTGTTCCAATAAATGCCAAACAACCAAAATCAATTTTCATGCTTATAATGGAATTATATTTTGATGCTGTTTCTTTTCATAATTATAGAACTTTTCTGTAGACCATAGCTTAACCTTCTGCAAATGGGTCAAAGTCTTCATGTCATGACTTTTACAGAATTATATTCAAAATTTAATCATACAGCTTTACAAATTAATGTATGTCAATGAACTTGGTTTCAAAACAAAGTCTAGAATTCAAAATTGAATATTTTATAAGCTTAGGTTTTTTAAAATTTAGCCCTTATGGGTGGGGTGGAATCCATCTGGCTTGTAACCACAAAAGGATCCATGAAAGTAATTATACTATGACTTTTCCAAAATTTTGCAGATTATTGGTGAACACTAAGGCTTTTGTAAACTAAATATCAGGTTTTAGAATTAAATATTAAATTTTTTAATTAAAGATATTCTAGTAAAATGTGTGCTCTCCTGAAGCTGATTATCCAACATGGAGGGTAATTTTGATCTTAAGATTAAAAACACTTACACATCAGCAAATTTCCAAATTTCACAAGTGAAATCTTTATAACCTCTTGTTGGTTTTAGTACCAAATTAGACTTTGTACGTGTTTTGTAGATTTGACTGTAACCACAATAAAAAATTAGAAAATAAATGTAAATTATGCTTTTTTCTTTCTAAAATGACTACAAATAACTCAAAAAATAGAAATGACATAAATAGCTTTATTGTCAGAACATCATAAATTTATATATACTATACTGACCTTTCAGCCATTGCTGGCTAACATCACAGAAGTTACAATGACACAGCTCACATGCACTCATGTTACCCATATCCAAGAATATAAAACTAACCTTTACAAAGCAACCTGTCTTTGCCATGTTTTAATGGATTAATACTTTGTAAAATACAGTCACATTTCAGTTACAAATCATATATATGTATATTATTAATATTTGCACAAGCTCTTAAACTTTTCTTAAAACATAGAACAGAAAATAAAGAAATAAATCAATCTTCTCTTGTAGTTATGACTTTTGTACTCAGTTGCTGTTTGTCATAGGATAAGTCCTAAGAAATTTTATATCTGAAGAATGTTAAGCAAAACTGTTTAGGGTTTGTGCTGATAAGTTGAGTCTTTAGCCTGTGTGTGTGTGTGACTAAAACAAATGTATTATGTAATATGTATTCATTTACCTCATATCCAATTCATATTTGAGAAAAAAATTTTAAGTTTTCAAAGAAAATTGACAAAATTAACATCTGAAAAAATCATTTTTTTAAGATTAATAAGTACAGAAGCTGACTTTCTGTACTGCCTATCGTGAAATCAACAAGTTCTGTTATAGATGCAACACCCATGACATTGCAAATCTAGTTGTTACAGGTGTGACAATCATTACTCAAAATAGTAAAAGTTAAATTTTTTTGATGATGCAAAACGTGTTACCTAAGACAGTAAAAACACTGTTAAAAACAATTATCGTGAAACTTACTACCCATTACTCAATGCAACACTTTGCTTACCATGGATGGGGTACAACTTGTTGCAGGTCTCATTTTAGATGGTCCTGGTGTCCCAAGTTCACCTATATTCTACTGATTTTCAGTTCCATTACATGCAAGTGATATCCTTATCTAAGCACATTTATGACCTGAGTGTATGAATATTGTACTGGAAAAAAATGTTACACACCCTTCCCAAAAGCAATTCATTTCTGAAAGCATCACACTACCTATGAAATGCCAAATTCAAATATAGTTCTCATACACTCTGTTCCACTAGTTCTTTACATCAGTTGTGGTTATCACATGATTTGCTTATTAAAAATCATTATAGTATAATGCAATAAACTCTGTAGAAGAAAGCAATTATCTCACATTTGACTTGCAAATTATTATATATATAGACATGACTCAAGTTATACTGGTAATTTTTATAGATGAAAACTTTACTCATTTAGTAACAATTTATTTTAAAAGTAAATCATCATGTACACATAAGGTAATAAATGAGAAAAAAATTATACAGATAACTAAACATAAATAACTGTGTATACAGTGTTTACTATTTAAAAAACTAACAAGATACATTAAACAAAGATTGAAGAAATAATCACAAATAAAAGTAATCAAATATTTTTCAAACTAATAAAAGAACACAAAATTGTCTTTACTAAACTAGAAAACTGTGAATAACTTACAGAGCTGCTAATCAGTTCCTGTCTGTAAGGATGCCATGACACATCCCTCACACATCCCAGATGTCCACAGAGAACTTTCACAATCTTACCAGTCAGAACATCATAAACTGGAGAAACAAAAATCAGTCACTGAAATAATGGTATTACTAACATCACTTTACTAACACCTAATAATCTGATATATAGTCTAGTTAAGATATTATAGAAATAAACAGCTTAATGAAGAATTATGTGTCTATACACTTAAAAGACTTTCAACTTTTAGGAATCACTACATGTACATTGTACACATAGTTCAATGCATTTGGACCAACTTCAGAATTTTTATGATATTTAAATTTGGTGATTGCTATGTCTGTGGGTGTTTGAGATACAAACATGTGTAGTTTGAAACTAAGTTTAGCGATATGTTTATTAAGTGTATAATTTATATTAAACATTAATTTTCCAGTATCGGCTCAGTCTAATGGATTAACTCAGCATACTCAGGATTAATAACTTCTGACGTAAAACGTTTTAGTCTTGCTGAAAATATGTAATTAGAATTACACTTCACACAATTTGTTTTTTACTCTTAATAAGTTTTCCAAGAGAATTGCACAAAATAGACATTTGAGAAATAATTTTTTAAAATGACATTTTTACAACTGATCAAAAAGATATGCAAGTCGATATTTTCTCGTAATCCTTTCATTATGGGTTTTCATTGGAAAGTGTGCGTGTGTCCAACTGTCCACTTACAACAGTACCAATCGCTTAGCCAACCTTCTACTTACAACAGCACCAATTAATTGGCCAACCAACTATTTACAACAGTACTAATTAATTGACCAACTGACTATTTACAATGGTACAGCAGGTTTATCCAGTTACTTACAGCAGTACTGACCACTTTTAACATTGGTGGTTATTCTACAAAACTACATATAGTAGTACCAATCACTATCAGATACCTCTTAACATTATGGGCAATTCTACTTGCTACCTGCAACTGGCAAACTATCAATAAGATAGGACTTATTATTCTTCATTCTGTAAATAAATCACTAAAGAAGCAATGCAAGAAAGAACTTACCAATTATTCTCCCAGTAGCACAACCAGTATATATCAGTCGTTGTCCTGTGCTGATTTCTGGAGAAAAATGGCATCGGATGAGGGTCTGAAGAACACTGTGTCCCCGATAAGTCATCAGAGACGTGTCACCCGCAACTTTCTTTTGTTGATTAGATACTATATTCAACCAAATTGAAGTATTTCACATGAATACAGGTAATTTACTTTCGAGACCTGCTACAGTTTACAGTTACATATTTGTAACTTATCGCAACCAGTTAGTAGGAAAATTTCATGGAATATTTTTTTTTATTGAAATAAAAGACAACTATATTCTCATGAATAAAGACTGATACACACACACAAATATGTGAATGTTAAAATATTTATAAAATAAATTACTTCATCAGTAAAACATCCATTACAGCTGTTATTAAAAACATGATGAATAATTATTTTAGTAAATTTAAGTACAGGTTTAGCTGTATTGATGGAATATTTTCTATTGTTGATGATTTCTTTGGATTATTTGGTAAAAAGAGCAATAAAAACCCATTTAATGATAACAAAGGCATTTTATTTCTTGAACGTAAAGGTATATGATTAGTGCAAAAAAGGTTTAGACAAACTACATCTACCAGAAATTAAATTTACTTCCTAATTTTGTATCTCTGTTTCTCTGTCAAAACAATATTTACAATAAATAACCAGCTAACTAATTAACTGGCTAACACTAATACACAAACTGAATTAATTATGCAATTTTACTCATTAAGAGACTAACAAACTCAATACTATAATTTAGCCTAACTTGTTTTTCATACAGAACTCACATTGCTTTCTGCACTTTCAAGAAGGTTAAAGTCATTAATATAATTAGATGGGCAAGGCCTTAAACTTTCTTCTGCTAAAAAACAGATTTATGAAAATGTTAAGATGAAAAATAGCCTACAATAAAGCTTCATTCCTGGACCTTAAAAAAATCCTATTACACAAAAAATCACTGGAACATTAAACATTCATGATTAACAATATAATAGATTTTGAAAATTATAAACATTATTATTCATAAATCTAAATGTTATAACAATTAACACAATGTGCATATTTTTAGTCAACAGGCAAAATCTTTGTTCACTCAATCATCATTCTTTAACTGTTCAGTTACAAAAACTTTGGCATTGTTTTCATTTCTGTGGTTTACAGTGCAAAGATGAAATGTCCTCAAGTCCTTTATTATCTTGCATTCTTGTCACTGGGGAAGTTCTCTTCATTGATGGTCATTAAAACAAATAAGTTTGCTGAACAGTTCCTGGAAATGAATTGCCTAAAAGTAGAATGCATTAGTACTCTACAACTAATGCATTTGAAATTTCCTGGCATTTTTTTCATCATGAACATGATACAGGATTACTGGCAAAATGATCCAGTTTGCTCCTCTGCTTATAAATATCTTTATACCATGTGATCTTTTCGAACTGTGGCTAAAGCTTTTGAACTTTAGCAGTAATGAATGTGGCTTAACATACAAGTTAAAACTACTACAGCAAATGTGTTAAATGAATGCAATGGTGATTCACTGAAAACTATATCAACAGGAACCTCATACTCTCCAGCAGTTCGACTTGTATCTGTTGAAGCATTCTGTAAACTAAGAACTTAAGCATTCTCCTACAAAAGTACCTCCAAAGACGACAACAGACAATCGTTGGATTTGGACCATTTGTCCTTTTGTCTTTATTGTCTTGTGCTTCCATTTTTGTTGTCACTGATATATAATTCTTTGGCAGTTTTAACTGTCGTGTAGTGCAGAGGGTTTTCATGGTAACAGACTGAAATGTTTTAAAGCAAGTCTAACCTCACAGTCTATTCTCAATATGCTTAATTTCTCAATGTCAATTATCCACACGTTTTGTACAGAAACTTCCCACTGTGATGGTAACATCCAACTATCTTCTTGTCACAATTTTAACATAACAAAGTTTAGGAACAACAAGAGATCTGTTGATTCATCTCAGCTGTCCCATCCTCTAAACCTAACTAATACTATTAAATCAAAAAAAAATATATGAATACCAGCCCTTATCATTCATGCATCTATCAAGATTTCTTTTAAACCAACTCAAATTTGTTGCCTCCACAATACCCAAAGGCAGCCCCATTCCATAGATCAACCACCTTGTTTGAAAAATAAAATTATCTTGGTTGAAAATGTCCTTACCTTGTCTAAATCTGTGTGTCCCCTAGATCTATAATTCTTGTTATTAAGTATGAATTATCAATCCCCCTTTACAACCTTAAACATTTCACTCAGATACCCTCTGACTTCATTTTTGTTATTTAATAGAAAACAATTTTAAGGATCTTAATTTCTCCTCACATGACAACCCCTCCCATCCCAGGTACCATTTTAATAACCCTAATCTGAGCCCTTTTTAACAACTCTGCTTTTTACAAGGTAAGGAACCCAAGAATGAAAACAATACTCCAAACATAGCCTAAACAGTGACCTATACAATAAAATTATAACCTCTTTAGACTTGTATTCAATACATCAGCAGATACAACTTAAAATCCTATTTGCCCTACCACTAGCAACAGCACACTGCTTAGATGGCTCAAAAGACTGATCAACCAGTACACCAAGATCCTTTTCTTTCATGAAACTGTTATGGTAATTATACATATAATTCAAATTATGATAACCCATGTGTAGTATCCTGCATTTATCATAATTAAAACCCATCTGCCATTTACTGAGTTATAAATGATCTACATCCTTTTGTAAAGCAGCAGCAGCATTCTCTTCACAGCCAGCAACATTCAAGACCTTGAATATCATCAGCAAATTTATTTACCATTCCTTCAACTGTCATTAATGTAAATAAACAATAGCAATGATCCTAAAACTGAGGTAATAAACTTGCAACGTTAATCCAATTTGACTGAACACTCGTTTTATCAAGCCATTATTCTATCCAGATCTTTACAAATCTTTTATGTAGCATTTCATCAAATACTTTCTGAAAATCCATATGCACCAAATCCACACCTTTACCCTCATCTTCATATGCAGTAACATTTTCAAAGCATATAAAAAGATATGCAAGTTGAGATTTTCTCTTAATCCTTTCATTATAGGTTTGGTCGAATCCACCCAGTTTGTAACCATGAAGGGAGTAATTATTCTGAGATTTATGATAACGTACGAATATGTTTACAAAATTTTAGATGTGATTAGAAAACAATTAAATACTTTCATGCACAAAATAAGGTTTCTAAATTAAGTATCAAGATATTTTACTTTAATTCTTGTAATTTTTTTCTTTCAGAAGGTTGACTATTCAACATGCAGAGTAGTTCTTATTTTAAGATTAAAAATACTTTTGTGAATGAGACAGTTTAATTTCAAAAGCAAAATCTTTTGAACCTTCAGATAATTATCAAATTTAACAAACAAATTCTATAGTTATTTTCAATCACCTTGGAATCTCCATTGTGTTTGATAGATTTAACCTATCTTGTAACTATCATAAAAATTAGAAAGTAAATACAAGTTACATTTTTTTTGTAGAATAACTACAAATTGTAACTCCAAAAACAGATATTTAACCTAAATATCGGGTCAACCCTCAGGTAATGTCTGATTTTAGGTTCAGAGAAAGAGAAGGATTTCTAACGCTTTTAATATTATTTAATCAATAACGTATGTTACATTATTATAATTACTTCTTGCCAACGATTCACAAGCTTCTGAATGTTACTTCAATAAAATTCTTGGGGTTTGGAGGAAAAGAATGTAGAGAGGGTAGTTTTGACATCTTCATGTGTTCCAAGTTCTTTTCCATCAAGATAGTTCTGCAAACTTTGGAATAGATGATAATCAGATGGGACAATGTCTGGAGAATAAGGAGGATGTGGAAGTTTTCCCAGTCTAGCTCTTCAATCTTTACAGATGTGATCCTTGCTGTATGGGGCCGTGCATTATCCTGGTGTAACACAACACCTTTACGTTTGATCAAAGTAGGCCTCTCTTTCAGCGCTCTAACTATTCAGAAGAGAAATCTCATGTAATCGTTACATTGAGTGGCAACAACTCAAAGTGGATCACACCAACAATATCCCACCAAACGCTTAACAAGACTTTCCTAGGGTGGAGGTCCATTTTGAGCTGTCCTTTAGCCAGTTTACCTGAACTGAGCCATTGTCTGCAGCATTTAACATTTTGGTAATACATCCATTTTTCATCTCCAGTCACTAACCTGTCCAAAATAGAAGAGTTACATTCACGAGCATGTGGAAAAGTGCATATGTCCAGTCTTGCTCTAAAGTTGGCTTCTGTCATATCATGGAGGTCACATTTTCCATGTTTTCACACTTTTCCAAGCTTTTGCAGATGACAGTTAACTGTTGAATGGGTTGAATTGAGCTTCTGTGCTAGTTCTACAGCTGTTACATCACAATTTTCATCAAGTACAGCCAACAACAAGTTATCATTAAACTCAACAGGATGACCTGAATGTAGCACATCACTTAAGCTGTATTCACCTGATCTGAACTTCTGAAATCACCTTCAACATTTTCATTCATTGAGAGACTCCACACCATAAACACCTTGAATGTTTCATGTAGTTTCTGTTGCACTATTGCCTTTTCTTAAACTCGTAAAGCATTATATGCCTAATGTGCTCCTCAGGTACATCAATCTTCATAAAGGTTTATTTGATTAATGGTCTGAAATAGTGGAGTTGGGTTAGTTTCTTTTATTTGTCTGAACATTTCTATACACATCCTACTACATATTTTAGTCATTAAAGCTTTCTACAAATACAGAAATGATGTACTTTCTGTATTAAATTTTTAGACATTACTTATGAGATGATCTGATGGTTTAAAATGTCACGTTTGTATATATTTGTTTATTTATTATGCATTTGCATTATATACTGACCTTTTAGCCATTGATGATTAAGAAAGAAGTTACAATGATGCATGTCATTCATTTACTGTATTCATTTTGAAAATGGTCCTTTCTAGACACAATTCTACATATGACATGAATAACCAATTGAAAGCTCAGAATGTCCCACAATTGGTTTTCCCAGCTATTTCCAATAGCTAAGTGTTATTTCTTTCTTTAGAGACAAACCTGCATGAAGATAAAAACTTTTTGTAGTCTGTTCACTTTTTTTAACCCACATACAGCTCTATTATTAAATTTCATAAATTATAAGCAATCTATGACAAGCAGCAATTGATTATAAAGGTCATAACCAGAAGAGATGATTATTTGCTTTATTTTGTTATTTTCTGTTCCATGTTTTACTAAAGGTCTATTTTAGTATTTGAAAAGTGACATGTCTTGGTTGTGTTTTAGTAATCTTGTATTTTGAAAAATACATTCAAATTTCAGTTATAATACATTATATATGTATATCGATTATTAGTGTTTACAAAGTGTCATTTTATGAATTCTTGCTGTTCACTTCAACTCATTTTGTTCCTTCACCTCTGGAGTCAATATCTTAACTTTCATTATCATATCAGATTGAACAATGGTAGACCCAGAGCCTGTGCCATTCAACATTTTATGAGGCTTCCCATAAATAAATTCATTTGTGGATTCCTTTTCATAAATAATGCACTCCTCATGTTAGCTGGAACAAATGAAATATTCTTACACTCAATATAGTTAAAGTTCAGACTCAGGTGTAGCATCTATTTTTAAAACACTTATGGTAGTTTCCTTTGCATAAAAAGCTGTTTTTTGTAGCTCCAGGCAATACATTTTCATGTTGCAACTAAAAACCCTTCTGGTCCTTTCATTCACCAAGTTAATAGTTGCCCAGTTAAACATTTCAGAACTTCTAGATTTCCCATCAGCAGTATTTACACAACTTAATCTGACAATTTCTAATTCCTGTCTTAACTGCTGATCTGCATCTTTGACCAACTTAATTTGGACTGCCAACTTTGACGTATACCCACTTTGTTTCAAACTGATTCACACATCCTCATTCACTTAGATGTTTATGAATTAGTCATGTGCTAACAAATTAATCATTTCACTTGTAACATCTTCAGGAAATTTCTTTCTTAATTTCCTCCTAAACTTTTCTTTACAAAATTTGATAAGACAGCCACTAATATCTGGAAGGTTGCTTAATTCATTAAAACTGATTCATTTAAATGAGCAGAAAGATGAAAAGCTTGCCATTGACCATTCTATCCATTCCCTTTAGACATTTTAAACCATGCCAGATATATTCTCCATAGTATCCTTCAATCAGTCTATTGGTTTCTTGATTGAAAAATGATGCTGAAATAGCTTGCTGTATTTTCTAACTTGATGAGGCAGTGGTGTAGTTATAGAACTCCAAGAATGCCCTGAATTCATGGGTGGCACCAACAATAGTTGTAAAACATGTAGAGTAGATAAATTATTTTTTTAATTTGCATAGGTCATGTTGTTTTGCATTGAAAGTCTTGAGCAGATGCAGAAAAAGATTGATAGGTTTGGGTCATTGCACTTGTCAATTCAGCTTCCAGCTGTTTTACACTGGTACAAATGTTTCTTTGGTTACCGATTTTATTCTTATGATCCTTATGTACATCTGTGGTTTTGTCAGCTTCAATCTATTCATCTTCTATAGTTTTATCAATATAATATACTAATCTGTTGTAACTCTTGTGCAAATCCTACATCAGTTTTAATTTATCATCTTTTTTTTGTGATTTTCTTTTAACTTTGTCTCTTTAAACTTTCATCTCTCTCCCTAATCATCATGTTGTATCATTTCCATAAAATTTTCAATCTTGCTTGGAAGACATAGAGCCATCTTGTAGTTAAAACTCAGTTTGATGCATTTTTTTTTAACCAGAATAATCTCTCTCTTGATGCTATTGTTGCAAAGTCCAGTACTTTAACAATAACATTTTATTCTTAAACTTCAAGTTGTCTTATGTTCAGTGTGAGCAATATTCCCTGATAGGACTAACTTCACAAACAAACTGTCTTACAGATATTTTGCTTATTTGCAAATTTCTTACTAATATTTCTCTGTCAAAACACAAAATCAATATTCATAGGACTGAACTAATTTACTGAAATTAATAAATAGAATAAGTCAAAAAATAACTAACTAAATAATCTAATTCAGCTTAATTAACTTTTCTTTTTGGTTGGTTTATATAGTTTTCTAACCTTTCAAGAAGATTCTAGTAATTAAGGCCATATCTATCATAATACATTAAACATCCTTCTAGCTATAAGACTTTCTAGAAATATCTAGATCAAAAACATAGCTCAGAAAAGTATTTTTGATATTCATAATTTAAGAACAGTGAATAATATCTCGTGCACACCTTCCTGACAAACTACATCACAAATGTAAAGCACTGTACTGAAAATAAATTGCTAAAAAATATTCAATTAACATTCAGAAACTATATAATTAACAGAGCATCAATTTTCAGCTACTTCTAAAACAACTTGATATTAATTTACAACAATAAATAAAAATAAATTATCATACTGCTGTTGTTACTTACATTTTCTGGGAATTCTCTGCCACCTGTAATCCCAATTTTGTGAAGAGACAATAGTTCTAGCTGCCTGTAGGAAAACAATCAAGGAAGCACATTCTGGTCATATAATTGATTGGTTTATAAGTACACATACATACTGTACTTAAAGGTTACCTTACTTTATTAGTACTTACAATTTTATAGCTTGTGCTAGCTGGTAAACTGATAACAATTACCTTCTTATTGTATTGGTATTTCTTAGCGTGTTCTATTGGTAGATTCAGCAAAGCAAGTTTGTGCACGAAAACTGATTTTAGTTTGTTTTTCTAATTTCTATAATTACAAATGGTTGTATTTTTATTTAATATTTATAATTTGTTGTTGTGTAAATATTAATGTATACTTTCACAGTGTATAAACATTTTTAATTTGAGCTAGTTTTCAATTTATAAAACCTTATATAACATTTATTTACCAACTTCATTTTGTCTTGACTCATATTTCAGTTGATTATATCTTACCTCATGACTTAGTGATGTATCTTCTATCACAGCTCTTACTTGACCAATCAAATATTTTTATGTATCTGTTAGTGTTTTTAGTTGCATAATTTACCTGGATATCTACCTCTCACAGAACACAGAAGCCGGAAATATAATGACAGCTTGGAACCATTTCTCAATTTTTTTTTAAAGGCATATATTACCTCTAAGTTTATTCCATCCAGTACCTCTCATATTTTATTTGGACTATAAAAAAATTGCTTGTATTTAACACAAGCTACATTTCATCTCTAGTAGTAACAGATCTGTTATTTACTTTTATCTTTTTTTTTATTATTATTATTACCCGATCACTCAAAACTTAGTTCCATAATCACTTCCCTGATCAATAACAAACAAAAAACTATTATCCATTTTACAGGTCTGTTCCCAAACTTATCTAAAGTACAACTTGTTGCCACAGTTCATGCTCATATATGATAATTTGTGTGTTTCTAATACTGAGAGATAAACATACCATGTAGAGAAAACTGTCAGAAACATCTGACGGTCACAAACAAAAACATCCATCTGATTGTTACAAACAAAGACATCCATCTGACGGTCACAAACAAAAACATCCATCTGATTGTTACAAACAAAAACATCCATCTGATTGTTACAAACAAAGACATCCATCTGATTGTTACAAACAAAGACATCCATCTGATTGTTACAAACAAAGACATCCATCTGACGGTCACAAACAAAAACATCCATCTGACGGTCACAAACAAAAACATCCATCTGATTGTTACAAACAAAGACATCGAGCCCAAATGCAATTTTCAAATTAAATGTACTTGAGATCTCTGGAAAACAAATGACTTAAAAGTACATAATTATTTCAAGCAAAGAAAATGATAAAAAATTACATCCTCATAAAGACAGTTTTTCATCCTGTAAAGCATGTTAAATGACAAGTAATGGTATCCTAAATAAAGGTAAATACAGTTTTATATTGAGATATGAAATTTGTTCATATTATATGTAACTATGTAAATGTAGCATGATTGTATTATTTCTATTTGAGATTTTTAGGAAGAAAACTTTGAAACTTTACATGTATATTTATATATAAATAATATCTTCTAGTGCAAATTAAAGTCATACCTTTGGTAATTAAAAATATTGTCTTCCTAATAATTTAAAGAATTTTGAAAACAATGTTCCACCCAAGCTTTTCTTTATCAAACCAGTAATTTAAATTTAATCAAAACATAACTAAGCATACTATAGTAGATACACATCTTACTTGATTTACCAATAAATTGTACCTCTCTTATTTTATCTTTAAATTAGTAGTACAGATTTTAATTAAAGAACTCATCTGTGCTATTGATTTTTGTTTATTAAATGTAAATGAGTACTATATTTAGAGGAAATACATTTTACTGGTAAGTATGCCAAATTAACTAATTTTAAAATAATATTTATTAGTCTCATGTTGTCTACCTTTGGAAGTAACAGATATTTATGTTAAAAATATATTCAAGGGTATATTTCCTTAAAAAAAATTAGCCTAGTTAAGATTATTAAACAACCATAAAAGCACACATTCACTTGACTGGCTGACACTAAGTACCTTTTTTTAGAGTATAATTTTATAACTGTTTGATTTCTTTAAAAGTATTTGCTTTGAATCTCGTGCAAAGTTACACGAGGGCTATCTGCACTAGCTATCCCTAATTTAGAAATGCGAGACTAGAGGGAAGGCAGCTAGTCATCACCACTCACTGCTAACTCTTGGGTCACTCTTTTACCAACAAATAGTGGGATTGACTGTCATATTATAACACCACTGTGGCTGAAATGGCGACCCTCGAATTATAAGTCGAGTCCCTTAACCACCTGGCCATGCCGGGCCTCTTTAAAAGTAAATAAATGATTAGAAAAGGGATTTTTTTTTCATATTTTAATAAAGCAAAAAAACCAATAGCACAATGAATCTAGTACAGATAATCAAATTAAGATCTCTGCTCAGCAACTGATGAATTATCTATTTAATCTTAATAAAGCCAATGGTAAGTTCATTCATTACATATAGTTGTTAATACTTCACTATAAACATCTATACATTACTGCCTGTACTGTTGCAAAACTACAAATATAGACAGTATTACCAGTTTTCATAGGCACTTCCATTTTATGTACACATCATGACCTCTCTTTTATTGGTCAAATTCTTATATATTTAAATTATAAACTAACATGCCATTTGCCATGGTAATTAGAAGCAACTGCTAGTTATTTTGTAAAGAGCATACAAGTGTCTCACTGAGAACAACTTAATAAAAATCACAATTTCCATATATAAATGAATTTTGAAGCCAACCGAAAAAAAAAAAAAAATCACCTCACTCTGTAGTTCTGTAATATCTATAGTCAACCTGAATACTTTACCTTAGCAGATTCCTGGGAAGAGAAAGCTCTCATATCCCATAACTTGATAGTCTGATCTTTTGAGTTTGTAATTAAATGTCGACCATCTCCCTATAATAACAATCGTTAAAAACATCACTAAAATAAAAGTAACCCTATTATTTACGACACTGTCACAATATTTTAAAACACATAAATTAGATTTAATTATTATGTAGGAGATTTAGTCAAATTCAACTCACTAATGTATTCATGACTAACTTTGCATCCCAGTGGGTATATAGTAAAAATTTTGGCTTTAAATACATATTTTTGTGTCTTAAACGCACCAACAATTCAAATGTTGAAGTTATTTGAATGAAAAATTACAATAATAATAATAATTATAATAATAAAGCTTAGGTTACGTTAATAATAATGATTATTGAAGAGCCTAGCTGCTGCTAAAAGATGAGAGAAACTGACTCTAAGCCTACAAATTATCTAATATCTTCTGTTTTCCAGACTAAAGAAATAAAGTGAAGTACATAAACACTGATGAAGCAAAATGTTTCATAAAAACATTTCAAATCCTGTAGACTAAAACAAATTTTGCTTTACTCCAATTTCATTTGATAACACTGATGTGAAAAATTACTAATATTAAAATTTTACTAATATCTATGACTTATTACAATAATTATATTTACATTTTATAAAATAACACTGCAAATGTTAGTCCAATTAAATAAATTTCAAGACATAAAATAGTTTAATAAAATATAATGGTAAAAAAAATTTCAAAATGTTTAACCTTTGGATCTATATAAGTTATTCCATCTATGTGGCCAGCTAAAATTCCAACTGGTCGAGGGCAATCCTCATTCAAGGTTCGCCGATCCCACACCTGTAATATATATTCAGTACGTTTCTTTTATATACATCTATATTATACAAGTGGATTTTAATGAATTCTACTATTAAATCATGAAAATAATTGTTTCCTAGTTTACTGAAACAATTCAAATACTTAAAAGGGTGTGTGTGCAGAATTGTAAACCTATACCCTAAAATTGTCAGTAATGCATAAGACAGAACATGCAATTAAATGACTTCCACTCCAAAACATTATTGTCAAATATTTAGATAAAAAATCTTACTTCATTTCAAAGCAAACCAAAATACTTAGCAGGAAGTTAGATTTTAAACTTTTAGGCTCCAAGGGAAATGAGGTCTGAAATATAACCCTGGATGTTTAGAAACTTTGGTTTATTCTGTATATGCCTGTTCATAGTATTAGCCAAAATAGAATGACATGATTTAGCCTCTGGGTTTAAAGAGTTTGGTGAACTGTATAAAGTGAGGTGTATAGAGCCAAAGCAGATGGAGTCTCAAGCCAATAGGGAAAGTAAAGTAAACATCATTTCTAACTCAAGGTGGAGCACATGTTATTGTTGATATTATGAGGCTATGATGCCAGTTAGAAGTGACAGTGAAATAAGCAATGAAAGGCAGGACCAAGCACATAAGTTCCAGATTTTCTTGAACAGAATATGTTTAAACACAAAACATCAGTTTATGACTATAAACTAAAATTATGAAGAAAAATGAAGCCAAATGAGTCAAAAGGACTTAGTGGTAGATGGCTCTTTTCAGAGGAGCTTGGATATAGTTATTAATGCCAAAGATCTTATTTTGAAGGAGGAAATCAGAGTGCCTAGAGAAAAACCTGCTATCATGAGCCAGGTGCCAATTAATCTACCTGGCATTCTGGGAAAGGGATGTGGGAGCAAGATATCATTGACAAAGAGAAAGTATAATGGCAGACTAAGGACAAAGCCATGAGGGACTTCCAGTTTCAACAGAATGCATTAGATATGTTATTGCCTTCTACTTTAGCAATTCTGCTTATAATAAAACTAAAATGCCATCTGATGATGGGAACAGAAATTGTGTTTGTATTTGGTTCATATTTAAGATAATTATGCTACACTATATTGAAAGTCTGTTTTACACCAAAAAAGTTGCTATTTTTGAATGATTGCAATCAAAGCCTTGATAGATTTATTCAACAAACCTCACTAAGTGACAGACCAGTAATATACTAAATAGTGAATTAGTTTGTTGGATAAAATGTTTCCATTAGTTTACCTAGTATACTGGAATAGACTTATTGGCCTGTCATTTTCAGGAGGCAGCAACACACATCTTTTTCGAAAATAATTTTAGTTTCTGATTTCGAGATTGACAAACAGTATCTGAATAATACGTATACATTGTGAAAGGCAGCTAAGGGATTTAATATATTGTGTGAAAAGTTTTTGATTATGTTATTTTTGCCATTTTTCTCTCACTGTGATGAATTTAAGAATAGTTTTATTTCAGTAAGAGAGATAAAGCACATGTGATAAGCATGATATTCTTGTTCAATGAATACAATGACAGGGAATGATGGATTATAGATAGTCACTGATGTTGAGGTAATTGGTTACGAGTTGAAGTTTTGGTTGTCAAAATAGGGAAGTTTGGTGTGACAAGAGTGCTAGATTTAAAAGAAGAGATTGTCATTGCAAATACATGGGCAGAGTACAATAAGGGAAAAAAACTGTGTGTAAATCAAAACAAGGAAATTCTCCAAATCAAAATACAATAAAGAAATGTTCATTAGATTTTACATATGACAAAAGCATTATTAAAGTTTACTACTAAGGAGCAGGTTTATGAAAACATAAGATCTTATTTTTACATACTAGCAAATGTTTACATTTAATATCTGTGTAACTTGTGGCTTACTGCTCTGTTCCGACCTCGTGTGAATACCCTCCTTCCTCTCCAAGCTAAGAGGATATCCAACAATATATGTAAAAACTGCTGGTATGGGTTGAGAAATTTTATGTAGAGGAGTGAACAACGTTTTAACCTTCTTCAGTCGTCGTCAGGTTCAAGTAACACTTGACCCAATACAAAATTTCTTTGGTTCACAAATACCTTCAAGGATTGATCATTGACAAAACATTTGCAATTCTGATTTGTGCACATCTTTGAAGCACTGATTATTGACAAAACATTTGCACTTCTGATTTGTGCACATCTTTGAAGCACTGATCATTGACAAAACATTTGCAATTCTGATTCACGTACAACTGACAAAACATTATGTAACTTCTCAGATTTCAAATAAGATCCGTTCAAGCTATCTGAAGTGATACTTAGTTTTAAATCTCGCACATGTTTATACATATAACAAAGCATGCACACATGCACATACAACATACACATATATCTATATATATGAGAAAGAGAAATATATGTATTCACAAATGGAACTTCTGTGTTTTGGTTTTATAGATAAACATACATCTGTGTGTGTGTGTGTGTGTTCATGCATGTGAATTCAGGTATAGAGACAAAATCTGAGGAAAAAACACGTTAATGAATTGAATGTTCTACCTACATCAAGCTGTGCAGACTACCAAAAACCTAATTACAGCCTGTACAAAATGTTTAAAATCAACAATTATTTTGTTGCTTCTCAAGAATGCTAAAACCTGATACTCAGTAATCCATTGAAACCTAATACTCAGTAACATATTAAAAACTATTCTGTAGAATATATTTTTACCCAATTATTAACTATTCATTAGAAATTGTTTTAAATTACACATTAAAATAGTGTTTCAGTAACTATAACTATACCTTGCATAATCCATCATCACCACCACTAAACAGAATGTGCGATGTGGAATCTGCAAATGCGACACTGTTGACATCATCTTCGTGGGACCTGATCTAACATGAAAAGTTTAAACAATGTATTATAAATCATGGCAATAGGAAAATTTATTTTAAACAGCCTGCGAGCAAGGAAATTAACACAAAAGCAAATCTTTCTCTGTCAGACAAGGTGACTTGCGTAATGAATATATGCAAATAAGGAAATAAGACTACACAGCATTTATTTGCATTTAAACTAGTTTTTTCAATTAAACAATGTAATGGTTCAATTAATAATTTGTCACATACTGACTTCCTCAGGTTATCTAACAGAATTATCCATTTAGTTAAAATAAACTGCAAACATATATCAAACTTTAAAAATACTGTGTTACGTCACTTCGATTAACATGTTCTGGTAAAATAAAGTTAGCTCACCTTCAACGATCTTTTATTCAAATCTCGGTCATAAACGTATATGCATTCATCATTGGCTCTGGAAGTAAGTTAAAAGTGATTTGCTCTTAGATACTAATATATACATGGACCACCATTCTGTGTAGTACTAAAAGATTTCTTTACAATTGCATAAAAAATGGTACATTCTTTCACACAAACAATACATTGCTTACCCTCCAAGAATCTCTCTACCATCTTGGGAAAAGCGTAGTGAAAATATACAGAATCGACGATCTTCTGGTGACAAAACTAAAGCTTCATGTGTCTCATATTCTCCATGTATGTTACATATGTGAACTGGAAAACAAAATAAAAACAAATATTTTGTACTATTGTCTTTTTGAAACATACTGCTACTAGCAGGTAATTTACAAAAATAACAATCTACAGACTCTTTTAACTTCTATTTTTGGCACAATATGCCCAACAGTAATTTAGAATATAACAATTAATATTTATCTCTTAATATCAATTGCTCTGGAAGTCATATTTACACAAAATAAAATTAAACTTACTGTATTCTGACCAGCTTGAATAGATAAAGTGTTGTCCATCTGGACTAAAAGTGGAAGGAAAAGCAAAGTCACTTAAAAAACCCAAAAAATAATGATCTTACATTTACAAAATAAACTGAGTTTTGCACTAATAAATCCCTATGGCGTTAACAAGTACTTTCGGCAAATATAATATAGTATTGTAATAATAATTACTATCAGAATACATTGCACACATTAAAACAGTTAGTTAATAATCACTTCTACTATACATTCCTGAAACAAATAATCTTATATAAATAATTACTTATATTAACACTTTACTCAGTTACGGTAAAATGTCATTAATTAATAATTACTAACAGAACTCATTTTTGAAGTATAATATGTCAACAATTACTGATAGCTAGCACTTAGTCATAGCACTAAACAGTGAAAATATTCTTTACCTAACAGCTGTGTCTAATATGCTCCATCCAACGTCTTGAGCTGGTACAACCTTCTTTAACTTGAAGTACCCCGTACTTGTATCATATATTCTAATATTACCATCTGTTCAAGAAGAAACATGCTTATTGTCACTATTATACTCACAAGAACCAAGGACTTTAGATTATCAGAAAATTCTTTAGACATTTATAAGTTAAGTTAGCTTATACAATATACAAGATAGCCAAAAAGTCCTTCGACTTCATGCAGTGTCACAGCTGAAAATTCTATGAATGGGAAATCGGAGGTGTATCATAACATACAGGCAACAAGGAAACTATTTGGTCTGTCAAAGCTGTCCTTGTGTACCTAGTCTTTAAAAAAAATATAAATTTGAATCCACTCTTCTTTTTTCAGAAAATCGCAAATTCTCCTATTAAATTTCACAAAAGTAAATGTCACAGCCTCCATTACAGATGAAGATGACTTACTCCTTTAGTTAATCATTATGTTAGGAAATTAAAACTGTCTCAACTGGAGTCTAGTCTATCTTTTTTTCCAAATCTTAAATTGTATCCTCCCATTTTATTATCTTCACAATACAATGCAAGAACATAACCATTACTGGTCCTCCATAATAATTTTCCATCCTCTGAACCATCCTAGTAGCCTTCCTCTGACCCATTTCTAGTAAGTCAATAGGATTCTTAGCTGAAGAGAACATACTGTACATAGTATTCCAAACGAGAAAGCCATGATCAGCCAATAAAGAGACACCTTGAAAGACACTTCCGTAGAACCTTTTCAATCTGTCCAATAAGATGTCTTCATTGAAGAGATTAGCATTAAAAATACCAGACTGCCATATATCCCAAAGAATGCTGGCAACTGTTTGTTGGACTGCATCCTGAAGTGATTCCATACCCAGATATCTGCTGGGCTGAGATCTGTTTCCTCTTGTAGTCTTAGCCCCAATTCTTGAAGCCATCATCCAAGCAATTTCAGATTACTTCAAACTTTATTATGCAAATTATAGCTATAATTATGTATCCTGATGGCAACATTTATTAGTTTCATTATATTAACTCATTTTGTCTGCAACGTGTGTGTGTGTGTGTGCATGCATGCATGTGCGTTTTCTTATAGCAAAGCCACATTGAGCTGTCTGCTGAGTCCACCAAGGGGTTGATTGAGTGATTTAGTGTTTTATGGCACAAAGCAGTTAGGCTATCTGTGCCAAATTTCTGGTAAAAAGGTAAAAATAAATGTAGTAAAATTCATAAAAGGAAATGAAGGTAAAACAAAACAGCATTTAAAAACAGAAAAAGCACAAAACCAATGTTGACACCTAGTCTACAATGTTAAGAGAGAAAGCAGAGTAAGATAAGTTGTAAAGAACTTTCTGTAGCATAATGGTAATGATCATAACCTGCCAGGAAGACTAACAGGTAAGTACAAGAACCACCGTCAGTCACCTGAAGTTGACCTTTCCAGCCCTGGTTCCAGGTTATGTGTCATTACGGCCAGTATTAAAAAGTAAAGTTATAAAAGTGTTAAAAGACATGCAGCAAAATTGTAATAACAACTCGCCAGGATGACTAACGGATAGTTCAAACAGCAGAGTTAGTCACCTGAAGTTGGCCTTTCCAGTCCTGGTGTCGAGTTATTTAACGTAATGGCCATTTTCCAATTTCAAATCAAACTAGAGAGATTACGACTCTAAAAAAAGAACCACAATTAAAAAGGTGTAATGAATAAATATAAAACACTTAAATGACATTAAAAAGATTAATGGCCATTAAAAAACTAAAAACTTTATCAAGGTGGACAGTGTCACTGTTACCAATAACACTGTCTAAAGTTATGGACAAAACTTGGAACAGAACATGTTCAAAATAGTGCCGTCGTTGAGAGTCGTAACAATGGCAAGAAAGTAAAATGTGGCTTACAGTGATTTGAGTGTTACACAAACTACACACTGGTGCATCAGTTCCAGATAAAAGAAAACAATGAGTTAAAAAACTGTGACCAATGCGTAGTCTAGTTAGAACAACTTCCTCCTTCCGAACCTTATGGAAGCTAGACGGCCAAAATGCAATATAGGGTTTTATTTAAGGAAGCTTGTTGTCACGTTGCTCATTCCAAGTTGACTGCCAGCTGGCACGGAGCCGAGCTTTGAATACAGAACCATAGTCCATGCATGGAACAGGCACAGTGGTGATAGTGCCAGAGCAGATAGATTTAGTTGCCATGTCTGCAAGCTCGTTCGTGCGAATACCAATGTGGCCTGGTATCCAGAAAAACTGGATAGAAGTAGATGTTAATGAGAAATGAGCCAGTCGGTTTTGAATATCAGCGAGAACAGGGTGTGAACCAACGTGAAGCGATTCCAGGGCCAGTAGAGAACTAAGCTAGTCAGTATAAATTGTGCAGTTTGAGTACTGCTTAGCTTCAATATGATTCAGGGCAAGAGAAATGGTGTACAGTCAGCAGTGAACACAGAAACTGAAGAGGGGATTCTGCAAGCAACCACCAAACCACACCAAACCATGGCAGAGCCCACAGAGTTACCTGATTTGGAACTATCCATATAAATTGGAATGGAAAGATTGTTCAAAAAATATTCAGATGACTTAAAGAAAGGTCACATTTGGGGACAGTAATAAGCCATAGTGGGATGGGCTGACCAGTGGATTCTGCAATGTTATCCAAGGACAGACCCAATTCATCCAACTGCACCTGGACAAGAAGGCTAAAAGGAGTAATGGCGAATCGTTTGTTCTGAAAAAGTACGGCCCACCGAGGAAGAAAAACACATCCCCAGGTGGGATGCTTTGGTTAGGGATGAAGTTTCGAAGAATATAGTAAAGACAGTTGCAAACGACAAAGGTGCAGAGAAGGTTCATGAGATTCTACGTATAAACTCTGAATTGGGGAGGTGCGGAAAGCCCCAGTGCAGAGTCGAAGTCCTTGATGATAAATGGGGTCCAGCATCTTTAAGGCCAAGGGTCTGGCAGAGCCATAGACCAGTGATCCATAGTCGAGTTTTAATCAAATAAGAGCACAATATATCTTCAACATGGGACATCGATCTGCTCCACAACTGGTGGTAGAGAGGACACGGAGGATGTTCAGTGCTCCTATGCATTTGACCCGTAGCTGCTTTAAGTGTGGTATAAAGGTCAGCTTACGGTCAAAGATAAGCCACAAGAACTTGGTCTCAGGAACCACTGTCAGCAAAACTTTGGAGTTCAGGATCAGGGTGAATACCACGTTGGCAGCAAAAGTGCATGCAAACGATTTTAGAGAGAGAGAAATTAAAGCCGTTCGCTGCGTTCCACTTCAGTACACGATCGAGGGCAGTTTGTAGTTGCTGCTCAATATATCTCATGTTCGACGACTGACACGAGATGTGAAAGTCATCAACATAGAGCCCGTTTGCAACAGTGAGAGGGAGTTGTTCAGTGATAGCATTAATCTTTATACTAAAAAGTATGACAGTCAAAACACAGCCCTGAGGAACCCCAAGTAACTGTAGAAAAGAACAGGAAAGTGTCGAACCTACACGAACTTTGAATCTTCTGTCCATTAAACATTTTTAATAAGCATGGGTAAATGGCCACATAACCCATATGTATGGAGGTTTTGCCAAATGACATACCTCCATGTTGTGTCATAAGCCTTCTCAATGTCAAAGAATATTGATACAAGATGTCGTCATTTGAGAAAGGCTTCTCTAATTGATGTTTCAAGTGGAATTAGGTGGTCTGTGATGGAGTGATGTCGTCGGAACCCACACTGGGTGGGTGAGAGAAGGTTGTTTTATTTGAGGAACCAAACAAGATGAGCATTAACCATCCTTTCTAAGGTCTTACAGAGACAGCTCTTCAAAGCAATTGGACGATAGTTTGAAGGAATCTTGGGATCTTTCCCAGGCTTAGAGAAAGGTAAGATAATAGCCTTGCGCCAGGCATTAGGAAAAACATTCTCCTGCCAGATCCGGTTAAAAACAATTAGAATATCAAGAATAGCAGGAAAGAGAGAGCACAGCATGTCACAGTGTACATCATCAGGTCCAACAGATGTACCACCAGACTGATGAAAGGCCATTTTCAGTTTCACTAGTGTATAGTAACAATTATAGTCAGAGAGACAGTCAGTTTTAAAGGAAAGAGATGAATGCTCTGCCTAAGTCTTGATGGCCAAGAAGGTGGAGGAACAAGCAGAAGTGCTAGATACCCAGCAAAAGCTTTCACCTAGAGTATTGGCAATGCTCCGGACATCAGGTACCCCTTGGCCATCAGAGAGTAAGATCGAGAGGGGGGACAGAACTGTAGTGCCCACTGACCTTTCGAACCCTGTCCCATATGACTTTGAAGTTTGTGGTAGAAGATATGATAGTTGTGAACTTAATACAAGATTCCTTCTGGCTTTGACGTCTTACCCACCTAACATGTGCACGGGCCCATTGGAAAGCGATGCAGTTTGAAAACGTGGGATGTCTACGGAAAGTATTCCAGGCCCATTTTTGAGCCTTCTGTACCATGTGACAGGCAGGATTCCACCACTGATGAGGATATTGTGGAAAATGTGTCGAGGTTTTAGGAATACATTGAGCAGCTGCTTATATAATACAGTCAGTTACCACTGCCACACAGTCTATTGATGGCTGACTGATGATGGCAGGATCAAGTTCTGTGAGAGCAGTGAAAGTGGACCAGTCTACCTGATGCAGCTTCCACTGAGGCACACAGGTAGGGTGGCATCAACCACAGCCAGTCTCTCTCAAAAGGATAGGAAAATGATCACTGCCTAGTGGATTATTGTCAACCCTCCATGAAAAATGGGAGAATAATGAAGAGGAGCAAACCGAGAGATCAATAGCAGTAAAGGACTGACTAGGTGCATGAAAATAAGTGGAAGAATCAGTACTGAAAAGAGAAAGATTATGATCAGAGAACGTTACGCTCTACAGAGTGACCCCTCCTATCAATAACAGCACTTCTCCAGAGGGGATGATGTCCATTAAAGTCCAGGTGACAGGTAGAGAGAACAAACAGTGATGGTATGACTCAAGGAAACACGAATGGCTACAGCCTCTAAGGGTGTGTTGGGTGACAAAGACAGGGTGGGCACATGCTGATCAACCAACAGTGCCACCCCTCCATGTACTTGTCCATCACACAGCCTGTCATTTCTGTACAGAGAAAACTGCCGAAAAATGACTGTATCGGTAGGTTTCAGAAATGTTTCTTGTAAGGAAAGACATACAAGATGGTAGGAAGCAATTAGTGTTTTGATGTCATCAAGATTAGAACGTAAACCTCGACAGTTCCATTCTTTCAAGGTGGCCATTTTTAATGACGGGTAAATGAAGTGGCTGGAGAACCCTTCTGTTTATGACCATGTCTTTTTTTTCCTTACTGTACTTATTCAGAGAAGGCCTATCGACCTCCATGGATCCTGCCCTGGGTCGATGGGGCAGGTCTTTGTTGTTGGAAGGGGATTCCAGTGACTGAGGATGCAAACGAATGATTGTTTTGCATCTTGGGGTAAGAGAAAAAGATGTATCTGAAGAAATGCCTGTATTTGAAACCAAAGGATGTGGATCTTGGGTTTGTTCGAATGCATGGGAGGAACAGAGATGGGTGTAGAAGTTGATTCATCAACCTTTTTAACGATGGAGGTCAAAAGGCTTTTCATTTGTTTTGAAAACAATTCTCCTGGAAGCACAGAGAGATCTGTATGGACTCCCACTGTAGTTGTGGAATGAAGTACAGCAGGATATGTCTGAGATGAAGTGGCAAACAGCAATTTCCAAGCCTCAGGAAAACTAATGTTATGAGTCGTTTTCAAATGCTGCACCTCTTTTTTCCTCCAACCATTTAGGGCAAGAACAAAAGTGGGAAGGGTGAGAACCATTGCAGTTGACACAATGTGGGTCCGTATCACACTCATAGACATTGTGGTCCTTGCCACCACAAAGAGCACATGTCAGGGAACCATGACATGAAGTCTTTGAGTGGCCGAACCTCTGACACTGGAAACATCGGAGATGGTTTGAAATGTACGGCCATACCCTGCAATTTAGATAACCTGCCTTGATGGTGGCAGGTGCATGTGGTGATGTAAATGTCAAAATGAGGATATTTGTCGGCAGTGTAACTCCATCTTTGTGAGTGAAGATGCACCTCACTGCAGAAACTCCTTGAGTAGA